>NW_022589705.1:34710546-35130842 GCF_004348235.1 Phoca vitulina | reverse complement strand
AAAGAAAGAAAGAAAGAAAGAAAGAAAGAAAGAAAGAAAGAAAGAAAGAAAGAAAAAGAAAGGGAGAGGGAAAAGTGGACAGCTCTCTCTAGTTCACTTCAGCTTCTAGGAAGGAAAATTAGTGAAGGCAGACAATACCCAAACCATACAGGACTTTAAATCAATATTTCAATGCAACCAGCTTGCACTTAGGAGCCAACTAGGAGCCAGTGCAAAACACAGAGATGACTCATAAATAAAGCAAACCTCCTAATGGAGTACGTGTGAAAATTAAGACAACAACAACAACAACATCCCATTTAAGAAAATTATCTGAAGAAGCCAATCCCCTTTCTAGAGATGGTATATCCTCAGTAAAACCCTGGGACACATTAACAAGATAGCCTATCTATCCTTTCCCATAATTGGCTCTTAGTGAAGGGGTGATGGATTTAGGAGCCATTTAGATTTGGAGAGGATTTTGTCTGAAGATAGATTTATGGTTAGGTAAAAGTTTTTCAGTCAGAATATTAAACTATTTTGACATTCAATAAAAATCCCATTGGTTAAAATAGGAATTCAAGTTCTGTTGTTTTTTGTTTCGTTTTGTTTTAAAATCCTTTGCTGATTTCTGGATTACCATCAGGTATGGTATTTGAATGAGGTGTTCATTGTCTCCCAGCTTTTCAGAAGTTTACGGCCTCTTCCAAAACAACATGATTTTGGGTAAAACACAATTTACAAAGATGTACCTGAGCAATTTTTCCTAAATATTCTTCAGCAGTGGAATTTCAGTTGCTAGTAAGTTCTGGGCAGAATTTATATTTTTGAATAAAAAATGAATTTTCTTCTTTTTAAATAAATCTCTGAGACAGAATTCCCTAAAATCATAACCACACAGTGTAAGAAGTAAAAAGTTCTGATGATAACCAAACCTGTATTTAAATGCAGCATTACCTCTTCTCCAATGAGAGACTCTGGGCATATGGCTTCAACTCTCTGAGCTTCATTGTATTCATACCTAAAATGAATCTCATAATGGAGCCTAAATCTTAGCCCTTTGGTGAGGGATAAATGTGAACCCAGGTGAAAATGTTGTAATACAGGGCCTTTATACAATAATTAAAGGCATTGTAAAACTCCTTTTAACTTGTTATTTTCAAAGCTAATTAAAGGTAACACACTGCTAAAATGCTGGTCTCAAAATTTTGGAAGAAAATTCTTTAAGGAACTAGAATGAGTGACTAACACAATATTGAAGATCCAACAAACGGAAATAATATGCAAGACCTGCCGACTTAAATGAGTTAGTGACACTTATTTAAAAAAATAAATAAATAGGGGCGCCTGGGTGGCTATAGTTAAGTGTCTGCCTTTGGCTCAGGTCATGATCCCAGGGTCCTGGGATCCAGCCCCTCATCGGGCTCCCTGCTCTGCAGGAAGCCTGCTTCTCCCTCTCCCACTCCCCCTGCTTGTGTTCCCTCTCTCGCTGTCTCTCTGTCAAATAAATAAATAAAATCTTAAATAAATAAATAAATAAATAAATGGAAGAGGATGGAGAGGAAAGCAAGAGTATTTTCCCATGGTAAAGTTTACCTTTCCAGGCCAAGTTAGTGCTTCTGTGAGTTAGTGATGCTTAGCATGATTTGGAGTAATGGGTGTCTGTTTTCTAAATGGCTTTTAGTGCACTGAGCAAGAAAATGAACAATTCATTTCATTACCACTGTTTTGTTTGGTTTTGTATTTTTTTGTTTTGTTTTGTTTTGGGAGGGGGATTTGCAGTTTAGATATTCCAATAAAGAAAAAGAAACATACTCTCAAGGACTTGAAAACCAATTTTCTGACTTAAAATTTCTTAAAATCTCTCTCTCTCTCTCTCTCTCTCTCTCTCTCAACACACACACACACACACACACACACACACACACACACTATTTCTATTCTTTCCTTTTTTCCCATAGGGACAAAAGGGACATAAGGTTTAAAATCTTGTAGGTGGTGGAGGAAATAACAATTACTGGACTTGATATTGCTTTAATTGTTCTTTTCCATTATTATTAAGAATTGCAAGTTTATCTTTCTTTTCATTAAAGGAAACAACATTAAGTGAGTTATTGCTATCCAAATTATAATTTATCTTTTTAAATTTAATTTAGTGATATTATGCATTTGAAGCCTTTTAAGAAAATACTAGATTTTTTCTTTTTATTATGTTAGTTAGTCAGCATTACATCATTAGTAGTATTCTAAAAGTTCTAAATTTGTCCAAATTCTGTATCACTAAGAGTGGCAACAGCTACATAAGGATGACAATGACTGCTTTCATTGCACTGATTAAATATTTTATTATATTATCTTCTTCTTAAGATAGACTTATGAGATGTTATTTTTAACATCTTAAAGGTGAGGACACTGAAACTAAGAGGTAGCAAATCCCTTGCCATAGTGAGCTGTCCAGGAATTGATCAAATTAAAATGTACATTTGAACTCAAGAACCTATTCGGTTTCATCTTCTGCAAGATTATCCAGAATGAATAGATTCTTTCAATGACCCATGTTCTGGATCATTGTTTGGCTTAATAACAATAACATTAACAGTTCACATTTAAAAATTTTTACTAAACCTAGAACTGCATTAAATCTTTTACATATATGATTTGTAAAGTCAGTACAAGACCCTATGATTATCTCCGTATCTCCAAAATACTGAATCTCAGAGAGGATGAAAACTGTACTTCAAAGTCCCACAGGTTTGCTTATCAAAGCCTATGCCATGTTATCACTCCATAAGACGCCTTTCCCACGCAGATTAGGTAGGTATTGATGCAGCATAAATTGAAAAATGCCACAGTTTGCCCATAAACAGTGCTACCTGTGGAGTCTTTGGACCAAGTTATTATTTAAAGGCAAGCGATAGATGATTTATCCATTAAGTTATTATTACCCCGTCCAGATCGTAGCTAAGACTACCCTCGATCATTCAGAAAAAGGGCTAACAGAAACACAGTGGGCTGTTGGCCAGAGAAAATCTTAGCCTAAAAGAACAATTCAACTAGAAAGCAAAATCATCAGCTGTGTTATCAGCTTTGTGTCAAAATAAAGAGCAAATTTAAAGTCCTTTAAAACAAACAAATAGAAAACTTGCAAATGATGAACACAAAGATCAGGATCTTAGCTTTAGGTGTATTGGTAAATACATTCAATTTCTTTTGAAGAGGTCAATAAACTTTAAAGAGCAAGATTTCTCAAGACTTTCTATTGCTTGCAATTTTTCAACTGGTAACATTTCATTATCACTCTGGCACTGTTATTTCTTTCATTATGATTCAAACGTTTGTAGGTAAAACAAGTTTTCCAAAAATTGCATAGATTTTGCTTAGCGCCACCTTTATGCTTGATGTGAGATGTGTAAACTGGCAAGAGTTTTTTTTTTTTTTAAGATTTTATTTATTTATTTGACAGAGAGAGACACAGCGAGAGAGGGAACACAAGCAGGGGGAGTGGGAGAGGGAGAAGCAGGCTTCCCGCTGAGCGGGGAGCCCGATGAGGGGCTGGATCCCAGGACCCCGGGATCATGACCTGAGCTGAAGGCAGACGCTTAATGACTGAGCCACCCAGGCGCCCCGGCAAGAGTTGTTAATACTCTCTCCGCTAAGTGCAATGGAGATCTTCACATATTCAAAATAGATGAGCTCCAGAAAGGCAGTCTTTAAATAAAGTAATATTCATGCATTAAATAAATCTATATTAAGGCACAAGATATCTTTGTCCCACAGAAATGTTTGCTGAAACAAAAGGAAAGAAAGGAGTGGGAAGTTAACCACTACATTAATAGTATGACAGCGGTCCCTCTGGGCTATATTTTGTTGACACATCTGAAGAGTCATACCACTTGTTTTTTCCATGAGAATGCAAAATATTTTCTTGCACCAAGGAGAAACAGGTTTGTCTATGGAGATTTGTTCATCTTTCTGGCTCTGAGTCTCCAATATAGCGCTGCCCCTCTTTCTCCAACTTTGCCGTTTCTCAGCATTCCCACATGGGACACTTATGAAGGCCTTTGGAATCCTATGTTCTAGGGGAACACTAATAAAAAAAAAAATTGTAGAGCCATTAAGTTGTCAAAGTACACACATCAGTCTTTCTTTCCTGTTTCCTGCCTTCTATATTTTCTTCCTGACTCCCATCCCTGCTCCCCTGTACTCTCTTCTCCACATGAACCAAAGGAGAAAGATTCAAGGCAAAAAAATAATAATAATAATAAGATTTTATTTATTTATTTTTAGGGACAGAGAGCAAGAGTGGGGGTTTGGGAGGGACAGAAAGAGAAGCAGACTCCCTGCTGAGCAGGGAGCCCGATGCAGGACTTGATCCCAGGACCCTGGGATCATGACCTGAGTCCAAGGCAGACACTTAACTGACTGAGCCACCCAGGTGCCCAAGGCAAAAATTTTGAATAGACTTCTCTTTTCATCCCCAACCTACATTCCTGGTTCAAGTTTTTCCTTTTAAACTCTTCCCTGACAAGGAAGCCTCTTTTCTTCTCTAGAGTATTGTCTGAGAAAGCAAGACATAGTCCATAAACACTGATTGGTACCAGAGGATCATGGAGAATCGTTACCTAAAAGGAGAAATCTTTTCAATGTATTCACAGCCAAAGAATCATTTTTTGGAATGCTTATATTTTTTAACTTCCAAATTTCTATCCAAAAAAACATTTATTATGTACAAGTACCTGTCAGATCCTGTGTTAGTTTTTAGGAATACAAAATAAATTGGATATGGGCTCTGCTTTCAAGTGTCTTTCCATTTAGTATAAATGTGCCTGAATACATCTAGGTATACATCGGTTATGGTAGATTATGTTCCCGAAGATGATCACAATCTCCCATTTTACGTATTCTTTTGCAATGAGGTTTTGCCACTCTCCAGAAAGATAGATCATTGATTTTCCTTCTCTTTAAATCCAGGCTTGCCCTATGAGGTATTTTGACCAAAAATATGTGAAGAAAGTGATGCTGCATGATCCTCAAGGCCAGGCCTTACGTGTCTGTTTGCAATGCTCTTTTGTGGAAGCCAGTTACCATTCTGTAAGGAAGCCCAAATTGCTAAGTGCAGAGGCCCCAGTGGAGAAAACTGAGGCTTCCAACTAATAGACTCACTGAACTGTCAGTTAGAAGCTTGCTCCAACTGTTGCCCATGCGGCTGAGGGCATTTTGGATCTTCTAGTCAGCCCAGCATCCCAGAGAATAGCACATGAATCAGAATAGCTGAGTAGGCAACCCACAGAAGTATGAAAATAATACATTATTGCGGTTTAAGCCACTAAGTTTGGGGGTGGTTGGTCATGTAGCAATGGATGATTAAGAATAAGGGGTATGTAGTTTTGATTTTTTTTTCTGGAGCTGGCCTCCCATACTTCAATACATAAATAAACGAATGTATGTATATGAATAATATGCTATATTTAAGTGAGTAAACATGAATTTTATTTTAGTTCTCAAAAAAGTAACACTATGCAAGCAATCAGTTCCATTGTACAGTGGAATGGGGAAATATTATTTCATTCTTTACTCAACAAGAATTCAAAGGACTTTGTTATAAACCCTGCATATTTCTTGGCAACGGAATAGAAAATACCATCTTTACCTTGAATAATTCTCAGTCTGGTGAAGGAGATGGAGAAATGCACCTCAGAAATAAATGATGTAATACATTGTAGGATGTTGCTGACTCCCTTGATACCCGACCTTCACATCTCTTGGACCCCCTTCGGATTTCAGCTACTGCCAAAATTTCCGTGTGACCTCAGACTCCCATTGCCATGGCAGGGATGCACCTCGGGCTCCTGCTACCAATCTTCCTGCTTTTTGCTCTCAGGACTTCTCCAACACAACGAAAGCCTCTGCCTGAACATTTAGGGCAATTATGACCACCAAAGGCAACTCCCAACCAGTGAGGGAGAGCAGGTGGTGATTAAGTGCTCCAGGCTTCATCGTTGAGATGGAAGCATTCTGGACATGCTTCTCAGAGGTTCTAAGATAACTGAGCTCCTGTTGCTTTCTGTGACAACCTCAAGTATGCACGCTTACATAGACTTTTTTTCCTTCCGTGTCCCACTCTCCTTTTTTCCTTCTCTCTTCACAAATAAACGACCTGCATCGAGTCTTGTCTCAGCCTCTGTTTTTGGGTGAACTCAAAACAAAACAATGGACAGTGATCTGGGAACAGAGGAGGGCCACTTGAGATTGCAATAAGATAAGCAAACGGTCTTTGAACTGAACATATGGTCAGTAGAACACATGTTGATTGAATGACTAATGACTGAGTAATTAAAGGAGGGAACTATCATCCTTCTAATCTGAACATTAGGCATTTGATGACTTTAAATCTACGGTACCCAAATTCAGGTTTTCTTCAGCTACTTAGAAAGGCAGCAGAAGAAAATCGGAGAGAGCAAGATGGCTAAAAATCGGATGAATAAATGCAGTTACCAGATGTTCATTTTAAATGTAAAATTAATGTGGTGAAAAAGTATATAGTTTGTCAAGAGTGTCTATGGAATGGAAAATATTAATAACAAGAACGTCTTATAAATGATGTACTCCCCAAACAGCTGAGTATACAAGATAAATTCAATTTCAAAGCCCTTGTGTCATTAACAAACTACTCATGCTTCTCTCACTAGGCTTATGGGTTCTCCAGGACCTTCTCTGCATTGCCTCACACGGTAAAGATTCATTAACTTCTCTTCCCCATTTTGTTATTGTTTGACCTCTGAATTAATCTGTCTCTGTAGAATTTCCATCACTATTGTTTTTTCCAGACCAAATTAAGGAAGAGTAAATTCAACTTGAGTGAAAAATATTGCACAACTCCTCACTACTTCAAGTCTTGTTTGGAGTTGCTTGTAGGCCAGCAAAAAGAGCAGGGAACAAGGTGCTCCATTTGATCAGAAGTTTCCAAGTTTTAACACGATGTTTCATAGAGAGTTGTTTTTTTGTTGTTGTTGTTTTTTATTGGTGCAGGAAGAATGATCCAAGTGCTAATGATTAACTTCAACTTTGGGTAGAGCTAAATGAAATAAGTGTGATCAGATTGGAGTACAAGAGTTCATCCTGGAAATGAACCTTTTTGTAAAAAAGCCATTTGCTTCCCCTTGTGTCACTTACAGATGCGTAAGGAGAAGGCATAAAAGTTCATCTTCTCAATTCACTTGAATTAGATTTATTCATACAGCAAAGTGTGAAGAATCAGGTTTGTGAATGTGTGAAGTGAATCAGAAACATACATGGGCCATGTGTATCTTTAAATAATCAATTAGGTTGGCAGGATTTCCATTTGTGACAAGTTTGATCTTACAGTGATGCTCAACAAAAGTAATAGTTACAGATACATTTTCAAGAGTCATGCTAATTGTTATATTACTTAAAAACCAAACTTGTGAATTGGGCCATATATTTGAAGTGTAGTCTGTGCATATGTGTATATTTGAAAATAGACTTCTATTATAAATTATGTAATCTGTTTTATGATGTTTTCATTAGAATTTCTACAAGTCATTTACAACCTACTTAACAGTCTGTTTTTCTAAATGTTTTTTTTTTCCTTAACATGTTTTGCCTGTTTTCTGTTTCAAGCCAAATATTCAAGGCATTATATTTTAAATACCTGTATGTATTTTTCTTTTTGTATATCTCAGCTCCTTCTTAAATTTTATTTATCATATTTTTGAAAAATCTGCCTTATGAGGCACAATAAAGCCTTGATTCTGTGACTACCCTGCTCAGTATTTCCAGATTGCCACTCAGCTCCAGGCTGACAGATGAAACTGCTCTACTGTAGAGTATTCGTAGAAAGATGCCTTTAATGTTGCTTCATTCCTGTTTTCACCTATGCCGAACTTCTAAATCTTAGATCAGGGAGAGTCCAGCCTATTTAGGGATCTGAGAAGCACAATCATCACTATCATTATGACCCACTCAGATTTTAATTCTGAATAGAACTAAGCAATCAGAGATTTTTATTCTGCTCTCTTCCCCGCTACATCGCCAGTGCCCAGGACTGTGCCGGGCACGCAGTACGAACTCAATAAATATTTTTTGAATCAACCCACCCTCACTAATTATAGCCCCATATTAACAATAAAATCATTTTGTTGATTTGTAGTAAGGACTCAGGGAAAGGGATTTTGAGTTGTTCAGTTGGACCAGGGGCCAACAAAGGGCTCCTGTTGCTCGTAGAACACTTTTGAAACTTCACCCGCTCCCCACCCCACCAAGCACCGCTGCAGCTTGAGACTGGCAGAGCTCAGCAGTGAGACCCTCAGCCTCATCCTTGTTTCCCCCGGCCCTCAGAGCAGCTAACACAAACCTGGTGGCCAGCTGTCTCGGACATTTTTGAAGCATTGTCAACACTGCTGGGCATATTCTCATTTTACCCCTGCACACTCCCATCCGGGACATCCCCTCCAAGCTGTACCCTGAGGGTCATGCCAGGTTTGAGTCTTACCCTTCTCACAGAGTCTCATGTGCTCTCTCTCCCAAATACACGCTTAGCCACAGGAACTATAACACTATGTACATGCATCAATGCTAATTTGGATTCTCCCCCTGCCAAAGAATAAGTGTTAATGACAAGCCAGCATGGCAAACGAAGAGCCTCTGTCCTGGCTATGTATGTGAGCAGGGTTCTCTGTGGGTAATAATGATATTAGAGACATCTTAAAATCTCTCTGAGTGGGAAGAATATCTAAATTAAGGCAGGCTAGATTGCAGCATCAAGTAGACCAAACATATAAGGATATAAATACAAGAGAAATGCATTTCTCACTCAAAATCAGTTCTGTTGGTCAGGCTGCTTTGCTTCATGCAGTCATTCTGGTATCTATGACAACAAAGATGGCATCATCTCCGGTACATGGCTTTCAGGGTTGCCCTGGGGGAAGTCTTTATGCCAATCACATGGCAGAAGATAGGAAGGACTTCAAGGAGTAAATTCTTATTGGCCGTACCCGGAAGTTGCACCTCAATTATGCTCACATGCAACTGGTTAAAAACTCAGTTGCCATTCCTAACAAAGAAGGCAGAGGAATTTACTCCAGCTGAAAGCATGTTAAGAAGAAACAGCTTGTGGCAGCCACGAACATTCACTGTTCAGGTCTCCGGCAGCAGAGTGCATAACTGACTACTGCCCCCAGCATAATGAAGATGATGCCAAGTCTAATACTGCAAGTCTTCAGGGAACATCCTTTGACATACCTTCTTCCTTAAACTCTACCTGAAGCCTTAGCCATAAAACTTCACATAAAGACTTAGATGCACAGAGTAGTATAGCAGTTTAGAATACAGACTTTGGAACAAAACGGTCTGGGTAAACTTGTGCAGATAACTTAACCTCTCTGAGCCTGTTTCCTTATCTGTAAAATGGAGTAAGTGGTATGCATGTTGCACAGTTAGTGAGAGGATCAAAAGACTCACGCATACAAAATACTTAGGAGAGCATCTGGCCCTTATCAACCACTCTATAACTATAAGCTATTCTTATTCTGCCACTATACTCTATGGGACTCTAGAGGTTTTTTGAGTATCTTTCATAGCTGTCAGGTTATAGACCTCTTACCCCAGCTCTATCCAAAGAAGGTCTAGTTTTACCAGTAAATTTATTGACTTCTTTGGTGGATACAAGTCTAGATCAAAGTTTCAAGGTTTGCCTCAGTTGCAAAAGCTACCTTGGCCACAGGTCTATCCTTCCCAGGAGTATATCTCATGGCTATTCAGAACAGGGCTATAGGGGCCTCGCCGTGTCACCGAGTCACTGCCGGGCAAATTTATTAGGCCTTATTATGCTGCAGAGCTCCTTGTGGGTTTGGGCAAGGCTTTGTCTGTCATACACCGTGGTTGAGCTTCTTCTTTTGCCAAGTCTTGCCTCTTCTTTCTCCCTTCCACAAATACTGTTAACCCCTCATAAATATGCTACATGCCAAACTTCCTCTCAGTGTTCAGTATCTGCTTCTGGAAAATCCAACCTGCAAGAACTTCCACATCAGATTCTTAAATACAAACAAACAAACAAACAAACAGAAACCACTAGTCTTGTCTATACGGTTTAACATCTTATAATGACCTCTGATTGCTTTATGAGTTTACGAGTTTTCTGCAGTAAGATTCCCAAAGGCAAGAACTTGATTATATAGATGGAGAACTTAATGCCCACTAGCTTGACTCACTGGCTCTTTTGTTGGTTGATTGATGAATTGCTAGGCTCCTGGAAATTTTTTTATGTTAAACACATTAGTGATATACAATAAAATGAGGATATAAGTTTATTTCTGACTGCTTAATTTAGGTCTCCAAAATATTTATCCTAATTGCAAGAGGGAAAGAAAGAGAAGAGTTTCTGAGCTTAAAAACTAAACTGTCACATGTCTGTTAACCAAAGCTTTTAGTAGTTATATACCACCTTGTCCCAAATCTTTAGCCTTCTCCATTTTAGCCAGACAGATAATAATCTACTTAACAGAGCCTCGTATGTCAACACCTGTCTCGGCCTTTGAGCATGCAGACCCAAACTGGTGACGCCCCCAAGAGCCCGCGGAGCCTACTACAGCAGGATCTGCCTTCCAGAGACTCCGGCTGATGACTCCAACAGTTGAAATCTTCTTAACAGTGAACTAAAATCTGCTTCAGTAAATTACACTTCCAACTGATTTCATTCTTTTTTACCATTTGAGGGGAGGAAAATAAAAGAAGTCTACACTCTTAAAGATTACCATCCTTCAAATATTTTAAGACAGCTCTTGAAATTCCCTTATGATGTTTTCTTTTCCAAACTACCAATTCTTTGCTCCTTTAAGGAATGAGATTTTCAGACTATTTGCCATCCTGGCTGTCTTCCCCTGGATACATTCTAGTTACTCAAAGTCTATCAGAAATTGTGGCAGCCAAAACTTAAAATCATACAGCACTCTTCAGTGGGACTATTAGTTTCCTTGTTTTGAACACTGTGTTTCTGTTCCTGCTGTCTACAGTTGCAGTAATTTGTTAGCTCCTTGTTATATTCTGAGGTCCGCCGTAGTGGTATTTCTGTCAGATTCTTATAATTTGACTTCTCTCCAGCTTAATTAGGCATTTATAATCTAAAGAACTCCCTCCCACTCCCACCCCAGCAAGGATAGAATTTCCTCATTAATATCATGGAAAATGTTTCCCATCTGGCCTTTTTAAAAAACCATTAGAAGTAGGAATCTTACTCAGATGTTGAGTGACATTGTTCCACTTACTGAATACTGGCTCTATGTGGATACTTTATAGGATCTCTGGGATCACTACATATAAAATACAATCTATGAAATAGAATTTTATTTTCATAAAGGTAAATTGATTCGGAAGAAGGAAAAATTCCCCCCAAACCTTCTGGAAATTCAAAGCAAGCTTGCTGTTGTTATTGTTTGTGGATTTTGTTGTTTAGTCTACATTTTATATTTTGTTTATATTGGGCTGAGTCTACATACCTTTATAGTGCCTGGGGTCTAGCTTCTTCTGCAATTGCCTCAGAAATGCTGTCCTGTGAGACACCAAGCACAAGAAATAGTGCAAGCGGGTTTTTAAGAAATCTGAATTTTATACAGCTTCACTGTCTGGTGTCAGGTAAAGCCAGGAACTAATTTTGCAAATTACTGACACAAATATAACACAAACTATGGAGGTTTATTTACTACAAATATTTGATTACCATTTTCATTATTTTGAAGAATTGATTTTTCCAGGGGTTCACGTACGATGTAAAAATAATAGCTAATATTTACTCACAGGTTGTAACGTATCAGTAATAAAGGCTTGAACTGAGGTTTTATGAAGTTCGTCTCTCACCCAAAGCAAGCTTTATGTAACTTAGGAATTCACGGAGGGAAAATGAATCCCATAATAGGCATCTTTCAGAGCAAATTTTGCTTAGAGACCATTTTTTAAAATGGAGAACATTGCTTAGGGCCTTCAAATTCTGACCTCTCTCCTGTAGAACACTGAACTCTAAATTCCTTGCAAGGAGTGACTGTGTCATGTTCATCTCTGTAACCTGGTCCCTAGCATCATGTTGATAAGGAGTTGGCCCTAAAGAGATTCTTGTGGATTGAGTGAATAATGAATGAATGAATCATAGCCAGTGCCAAGTGTGAAAGTGAGCATCTTGTGACCATCCTAGGCATCATACCGAAAAGACAACAGGAGCAAGATGAAGAGATTATCAGGGGAGCTACAGAGGAGAGGCATAATCGGATCATTGTTTGGGAGACCAAAAGAGGAGAAGATGTAGCAGGAGGATGGGAAATCACCGAGGACCACAGAATATGGCAGGAATGGGAGGCAATCAGCAACATGAGCAGGAAGAGAGCCAATGTGCTGCTGGGAAGTCTGTACCAGGGAGGAGACACACACTGTGTGTAGAAAGGATGGAGGAAGGCAGCTCTCGGTGAACAGAGAGAGCATATGTAGCTTGTTAATTGGGGGATTTAAAAATTATATTTGATATATAAAATTAATAAAGATGATGAAAAATTAAAATAAGAACAAGAAAATGGATGCAAAGAAGTCCTTAACTACATGTGTTTAATGATCATAACAATTTATTATAAAATGCTTAGAGCTATAGTCATACTCATGGGATGAATGATTTTCACGAAATAAAAACAGCTGTGGGGAAATCACAAACTGGAACAGTATCAATAAAAGCAGTAAAATTAAAAGATGTACCTTAAAATATTATTCAAGTAGACAATGCATATGCAGTTATCTTTTATGCTATATATGGCTCAATTAAAATGTAATTATAAAAAATAGGCCATATTTTGTAAACATTCAGTATCAGCCAACATAACCTACCACAGGAAGTTTTTTAACGGATTATGTGTCTTGAGAAGTATACACTTACAAAAAGATTGCATTGCACCTTCTGCATTACAACTTGCTATAAAATAAGAATAGAAAATGCCACGTAGAAGCTGTGGGGGACTCCAAGTGTGATATGAGAGCATTTGCCCACTGACTAATAGAAATGGCTCAGTGTTTTTAGGAGTAAAAGCCAATGATAACACAAGACAGAGCCACAGGGCAAATCTCACATTCAAGTTTAGAAAAGGTAAATATCTTATTATGTATTATTACCAATATTGTTAGAAACACTTTCTTTTTTTAAAAGATTTTTTTTAATACTATTTATTTATTTGAGAGAGAGAAAGAGAGAGAGAGAGGAAACACAAGCAGGGAGAGTGGGAGAGGGAGAAGCACACTCCCCACCAAGCAGGGAGCCCAACTCAGGGCTCAATCCCAGGACCCTGGGATCATGACCCAAGTCGAAGGCAGGAGCTTAACGACTGAGCCACCCTGGTGACCCAGAAACACTTTTTTTTTAAAAAAGGAATTAGCCAGGGGGCTAGGAGCAAGATGGTGGAGGAGTAGGAGACCTAAATTTCGTCTGGTCCCAGGAATTCAGCTAGATAGGGATCAAACCATTCTGAACACCTACAAACTCAACAGGAGAACGAAGAAAATAATAGCTGCAACTGTCTGAACAGAAAAGCGACCACTTTCTGGAAGGTAGGACGTGTGGAGAAGTGAAGCCGAGGCGATATTCGGGAAGATAGACGGCGGGGGGGAGGGGGCCTCGGTCGGCAACTTCTGGCAAGTGATAGAGCAGCGGAGCACAAAATCAGAACTTTTAGAAGTCGGCTCCGCTGAGGGACGTCGCTCCAGTGGCTAAGCAGGGGGTGGAACCCTCGTGGGACAGTGTGGTCTCAGGACCCTCGGGGTCACAGAAAGACCAGGAGTGCCTGAGTGTGGCAGAGCTCCCAGGTATCAGAGCGGGAAAGCCAGCTGCAGAGACGGAGCCGAGGTGCAGGCTCTCAGCTCGGGGTTGCCATAAACCGCGATCCGCAGCACAGTCAGGCCCCTGCTCTTCCAGTAGGGACCCAGCAAGCAGCAGATCCAGGGAGACTCCCCTTCCTCCCCCAGGAGGAGCGGTGCAGGAGCACACTGCAGGGATCTGCTGGGTTTGGAGACTCCACACCGAGTCAGGTGCCAGAGATAGAAACGCTCGGTCACAGGCCAGGTGAGCACGGAGTGCGGCCCGAGACTGGGGAGACGGGAGTGATTGACTGCTGTTCTCTGGGGTTTCACTGAGGAGTGGGGCCCCGAGTTCTCGGCTCCTCTGGGTTGGAGATTGGGGCGGAGATTGGGAGGCTGCCATTTTCACTCTCATTCTCCAAAGCTATACCGAAAACTTGCAGGGAACAAAAGCTCCCGAGAGCAAACCCAAGCAGATTACTTAACCTGGACCCTGCAAGGGTGGGGCAGGCAAAGACATTTGGGAACCACGGCAACAGCTCCTCCCCCAAAAGATCACCAAGAACCGCCAGCCAAGACCAAGTTTACCGATCAATGAGAATGGCAGAACTCCAGGGCTAGGGGAATACTGCACATAGAATTCATGGCTTTTTTCCCATGATTCTTTAGTCTTTCAAAGTTAATTTTTTTTTACTTTCTTTTTCTTTTTTTTAATTAATTTTTCTTTTTCCTTTTTTCAACCAACATCTTATCAATCCCTTTTTTAAAAAATCTTTTTTATTTTTAATTTTTAGAGTCATATTCTATCCCTTCATAGTAGTTAACCTTATTCTTACTTTTGGTGTACATATATATATATATATATATATATATATATATATATATATATGTTGTTCTCTCTTTAAAATTTGGGATACAGTCTCTTCTAATAGACCAAAATATACCCTGAATCTCTAGGGTATGGCTTTGTTCTAGTCTCCTGCCTGATCACATTCTCTCCTTTTTTTTTTTTTAAATCCTCTTCTTTCTTTTTTCAACCAACTTCTTATCTTATCAATTCCTTTTATAAAATCTTTTATAATTTTCATCTTTACAGTCATATTCCATCCCTTTATCATACTTACCCTTATTTTTGTACATATATAAGTTTTTCTTTCTTTAAAATTTTGGGAGGCACTTTCTTCTAACAGACCAAAATACGCTGAAAATCTAGTGTGTGGCACTGATCTATGCACCAGCCGGATCATATTTGGTCATATTCTGTTTTTTTGTTTGTTTGTTTGTTTTTATCTTTTTCTTTTTTTTTCTTTTTTCTTTCTTTCCCTTTCTTTTCCCCCGGTTTCAGGTCTCTTCTGATTTGTTTAGTGTATATTTTTCTGGGGTTGTTGTTACCCTGTTAGCATTTTGTTCTCTCACTCATCTATTCTCCTCTGGACAAAATGACAAGATGGAAAAAAATCACTTCAAAAAAAAGAACAAGAGGCAGTATCGACTGCCAGGGACCTAATCAATATGGACATTAGTCAGATGTCAGAACTAGAATTCCAAATGATGATTTTAAAGATACTAGCTGGGCTTGAAAAAAGCATGGAAGATATTAGAGAAACCCTTTCTGGGGAAATAAAAGAACTAAAATCTAACTAAGTCGGAATCAAAAAGGCTATTAATGAGGTGCAATAAATAATGGAAGCTCTAACTGCTAGGATAAATGAGGCAGAAGAAAGAATCAGTGAGATAGAAGACCAAATGATGGAAAATAAAGAAGCTGAGAAAAAGAGAGATAAACAACTACTGGATCACGAGGGCAGAATTTGAGAGATAAGTGATACCATAAGACGAAACAATATTAGAATAATTGGGATCCCAGGAGAAGAAGAAAGAGAGAGAGGGGCAGGAAGTATATTGGAGCAAATTATAGCAGAGAACTTCCTTAATTTGGGGGAGGAAACAGGCATCAAAATCCAGGAGGCAGAGAGAATCCCTCTCAAAATCAATAAAAATAGGTCAACACCCCAACATCTAATAGTAAAACTTATGAGTCTCAGAGACAAAGAGAAAATCCTGAAAGCAGCTCGGGACAGAGATCTGTAACCTACACTGGTCGAAACATTAGATTGGCAACAGACCTATCCACAGAGACCTGGCAGGCCAGAAAGGACTGGCATGATAGATTCAGAGCACTAAACATCCAGCTAGGCTGTCATTGAAAATAGAAGGAGAGATAAAAAGCTTCCAGGACAAACAAAAACTAAAGGAATTTGCAAACATGAAACCAGCCCTACAAGAAATATTGGAAAGGGTCTTCTAAGCAAAGAGAGAGCCTAAAAGCAACATAGACCAGAAAGGAACACAGACAATATACAGTAACAGTCACCTTACAGGAGTACAATGGCACTAAATTCATATCTTTCAATAGTTCCCCTGAATGTAAATGGGCTAAATGCCCCAATCAAAAGACACAGGGTATCAGATTGGATAAAAAACAAGACCCATCGATATGCTGTCTGCAAGAGACTCATTTTAGACCCAAAGACACCCCCAGATTTAAAGTGAGGGGGTGGAAAACCATTTACCATGCTAATGGACACCAAAAGAAAACTGCGGTGGTAATCCTTATATCAGACAAATTAGATTTTAAGCCAAAGACTATCATAAGAGATGAGGAAGGACACTATATCCTACTTAAAGGGTCTATCCAACAAGAAGATCTAACAATTGTAAATATCTATGCCCCTAACATGGGAGCAGCCAATTATATAAGGCAATTAATAACAAAAGCAAAGAAACACATCAACGACGATACAATAATAGTGGGGGACTTTAACACCCCCCTCACTGAAATGGACAGATCATCTAAGCAAAAGATCAACAAGGAAATAAAGACTTTAAATGACACACTGGACCAAATGGACTTCACAGATATATTCAGAACATTCCATCTCAAAGCAACAGAATATGCATTCTTCTCTAGTGCCCATGGAACATTCTCCAGAATAGATCACATCCTAGGTCACAAATCAGGTTTCAACTGGTACCAAAAGATTGGGATCATTCCCTGCCTATTTTCAGACCACAATGCTTTGAAACTAGAACTCAATCACAAGAGGAAAGTCGGAAAGAACTCAAATACATGGAGGCTAAAGAACATCCTACTAAAGAATGAATGGGTCAACCAGGAAATTAAAGAAGAATTAAAAAAATTCATGGAAACCAATGAAAATGAAAACACAACTGTTCAAAATCTTTGGGATGCAGCAAAGGCAGTCCTAAGAGGAAAGTATATAGCAATACAAGCCTTTCTCAAGAAACAAGAAAGGTGTCAAATACACAACCTAACCCTACACCTAAAGGAGCTAGAGAAAAAACAGCAAATAAAGCCTAAACCTAGCAGGAGAAGAGAAATAATAAAGATCAGAGCAGAAATCAATGAAATAGAAACCAAAAGAACAGTAGAACAGATCAACGAAACTAGGAGCTGGTTCTTTGAAAGAATTAACAAGATTGATAAACCCCTGGCCAGATTTATCAAAAAGAAAAGAGAAATGACCCAAATCAACAAAATCATGAATGAAAGAGGAGAGATCACAACCAACACCAAAGAAATACAAACAATTATAAGAACATATTATGAGCAACTCTATGCCAGCAAATTAGATAACCTGGAAGAAATGGATGCATTCCTAGAGATGTATCAACTACCAAAAGTGAACCAGGAAGAAATAGAAAACCTGAACAGACCCATAACCACTAAGGAAATTCAAGGAGTCATCAAAAATCTCCCAAAAGACAAAAGCCCAGGACCAGATGGCTTCCCAGGGGAATTGTACCAAACATTTCAAGAATAATTAATACCTATTCTTCTGAAACTGTTCCAAAAAATAGAAATGGAAGGAAAACTTCCAAAGGCATTTTATGAGGCCCCCATTACCTTGATCCCAAAACCAGACGAAGACCCCCATCAAAAAGGAGAATTACAGACCAATATCCTTGATGAACATGGATGCAAAAATTCTCACCAAAATACTAGCCAATAAGATCCAACAGTACATTAAAAGGATCATTCACCACGACAAAGTGGAATTTATCCCTGGGCCGCAAGGTTGGTTCAACATCCGCAAATCAATCAATGTGATACAATACAGTAATAAAAGGAAGAAACAAGAACTATATGATCCTCTCCATAGATGCAGAAAAAGCATTTGACAAAGTACAGCATCCTTTCTTGATCAAAACTCTTCATAGTATAGGGATAGAGGGTACATACCTCAATATCATAAAAGCCATCTATGAAAAACCCACAGCGAATATCATTCTCAATGGGGAAAAACTGAGAGCTTTCCCCCTAAGGTCAGGAACGTGGCAGGGATGTCCACTATCACCACTGCTATTCAACATAGTATTAGAAGTCCTAGCCACAGCAATCAGACAACAAAAAGAAATAAAAGGTTGGGACGCCTGGGTGGCTCAGTCAGTTAAGCAGCTGCCTTTGGCTCAGGTCATGATCCTGGGGTCCTGGGATCGAGCCCCACGTCTGACTCCCTGGTCAGCAGAGAGCCTGCTTGTCCCTCTCCCTCTGCCTGCCACTCTGCCTACTTGTGCTCTCTCTTTCTCTGTCAAATAAATAAATAAAATCTTAAAAAAAAAAAAAAAAAAGAAATAAAAGGCATCCAAGTTGGCAAAGAAGAAGTCAAACTCTCACTCTCTGCAGACGATATGATACTTTATGTGGAAAACCCAAAAGACTCCACCCCAAAACTGCTAGAACTCATACAGGAATTCAGTAAAGTGGCAGGATATAAAATCAATGCACAGAAATCAGTGGCATTCCTATACATCAACAAGACAGAAGAAAGAGAAATTAAGGAGTTGATCCCATTTACAGTTGCACCCCAAACCATAAGATACCTAGGAATAAATCTAAGAGGCAAAGAATCTGTACTCAGAAAACTATACAATACTCATGAAAGAAATTGAGGAAGACACAAAGAAATGGAAAAACATTCCATGCTCGTGGATTGGAAGAACAAATATTGTGAAGATGTCAATGCTACCTAGAGCAATCTACACATTCAATGCAATCCCTATCAAAATACCACCAACTTTTTTCAAAGAAATGGAACAAATAATCCTAAAACTTGTATGGAACCAGAAAAGACCCCGAATAGCCAGAGGAATGTTGAAAAAGAAAAGCAAAGCTGGTGGCATCACAATTCCAGACTTCCAGCTCTATTACAAAGCTGTCATCATCAAGACAGTATGGTACTGGCACAAAAACAGACACATAGATCAATGAAACAGAATAGAGAGCCCAGATATGGACCCTCAACTCTATGGTCAACGCATCTTCGACCAAGCAAGAAAGAATGTCCAATGGAAAAAAGACAGTCTCTTCAACAAATGGTGTTGGGAAAATTGGACAGCCACATGCAGAAGAATGAAACTAGACCATTTCCTTATACCACACACAAAAATAGACTCAAGATGGTTGAAAGACCTCAATGTGAGACGGGAGTCCATCAAAATCCTAAAGGACAACACACGACCTCAACCGCAGCAACTTCTTCCTAGAAACATTGCCAAAGGCAAGGGAAACAAGGGCAAAAATGAACTATTGGGACTTCATCAAGATAAGAAGCTTTTGCACTGCAAAAGAAACAGTCAATAAAACCAAAAGACAACCGACAGAATGGGAGAAGATATTTGCAAATGACATATCAGATAAAGGGCTAGTATCCAAAATCTATAAAGAACTTCTTAAACTCAACACCCAAAGAACAAATGATCCAATCAAGAAATGGGCAGAAGACATGAACAGACATTTTTCCAGAGAAGACATCCAAATGGCCAACTGACACATGAAAAAGTGCTCAACATCGCTCAGCATCAGGGAAATCGAAATCAAAACCTCAATGAGATACCACCTCACACCAGTCAGAATGGCTAAAATTAACAAGTCAGGAAACGACAGATGTTGGCAGGGATGCGGAGAAAGGGGAACCCTCCTACACTGTTGGTGGGAATGCAAGCTGGTGCAGCCACTCTGGAAAACAGTATGGAGGTTCCTCAAAAAGTTGAAAATAGAGCTACCATATGATCCAGCAACTGCACTACTGGGCATTTACCCCAAAGATACAAATGTAGGGATCCAAAGGGGTACATGCACCCCGATGTTTATAGCAGCAATGTCCACAATAGCCAAACTGTGGAAAGAGCCAAAATGTCCATCGACAGATGAATGGATAAAGAAGATGTGGTGTATATATATATATATATATATATATATATATATATACACAATGGAATATTATGCAGCCATCAAAAGGAATGAAATCTTGCCATTTGAAATGACATGGATGGAACTGGAGGGTATTATGCTGAGCGAAATAAGTCAATCAGAGAAAGACATGTATCATATGACCTCACTGATATGAGGAATTCTTAATCTCAGGAAACAAACTGAGGGTTGCTGGAGTGGTGGGGGGTGGGAGGGATGGGGTGGCTGGGTGATAGACACTGGGGAGGGTATGTGCTATGGTGAGCGCTGTGAATTGTGTGAGACTGTTTAATCACAGTGCTGTACCTCTGAAACAAATAATATGTTATATGTTAAAAAAAAAAAAAGAAGAAGAAGATAGTAGGAAGGGAAAAATGAATGGGGGGAAGTCGGAGGGGGAGACGAACCATGAGAGACTATGGACTCTGAGAAAACAAACTGAGGGTTCTAGAGGGGAGGGGGTGGGTTAGACTGGTAATGGGTATTAAAGAGGGCATGTACTGAATGGAGCACTGGGTGTTATATGCAAACAATGAATCATGGAACACTACATCAAAAACTAATGATGTAATGTATGGTGATTAACATAACATAATAAAAATAAATAAATAAATATATAAAATAAAATAAAAAAGGAATTAGCCAGGACATACAAGTTGGATGCATTTTGCTTTTCTTCAAAAGTATGTGTATATAATAGCTTTTAAAGTTCTATATGTCTTATTGCATTTGAATATATTTTTGTTTTAATTTTTTATCTAATTTATGATTTTTAACCAATTCATTTGCTTTCCTGTTTGTGGAGAAACACACTCCCCTTAGTTATTTTATGACATGATATGTGTCTCAATTAATGATATATTTTTCATTTCCGTAGAAATGTTTTAGTTAAAATTTTCCACACACATTATTCCTTTCCCTCACAGCCATTCCATGAGATAAGCAGATTAGGTACAATAACCTCCATTTCAGAGATAAAGAAACTGAGAAATAAAGAAGTTAAATATTTTGATAAAGGTCATACAATTACTTGATTTCCTAGGGCTCTAAGTCCGTTTCTCCGAATTGTCTTTCTTTGAAACCCCTCTCAGACCCTCCTGTCTTCTGCTCTAGATGCCCCTGTCAGAAAAGGCTAAATGGAGCTGCTAGTCAGAATGTTGATTTCTGAGCAGGTGAAGGCAGACAATCAGGGTAACACAGGTGAATAATAACTGTCACTTGTTAGGGTCACATCTCTAGGGCCCAAGCAGGACACTTTTCTCATTTCCAAAAATTATAAAGTATTAACACTTTTAGCCATAATGAACATATTGACTCTCTCAAAAATAATCACCTTATAACAGAGATCAAGCAAGCATCACTGGGAAGAAATCAGCATTCAATAGTGGGATTGTAATGGAAGAACCTCAGTTAAAGCACTTGACGGTAGTCTTCTTTGTGAGAATGTTTCTAATGCATTATATAGATTTTAGGAATGTAAGAGGTGGCATGTCCTTCAGGACAAGAGACCACATACCATTCCAGTAATCCTAATCATCTATCACCATAAACACACTCCTTTTTTGAAGGTTCCAGCTCATGAATTTTTCAATATCATTCTTTTTCATAACAGTTTGATTTTTTCTTTGACTCTCCATTATGCCATTAATATCATCCCATAGAGGCCTTTTCAAGCAGAAAGCAAGCCACACTTGATTACTGAAATTAGAAATGACAAACATCAGTTTTTATCCAGTACCTCTCTTCTAAGTTGTTCCCTGTGTAAATTTAAATAATCTTGAATCTATGAGATTTAACTTTTTACAAAGACTTCTAAAATTCTATTTTTAAACTTACTCTTTCAATTCTTTCCAGAAAAAGACAACTTTTTTTTCCTTCTAATTATGAGCCATTGAGTAGTATGATAAGAATAGTAGCCATCGTGCAACATTAGCTTTTGCCTCCACTAAAGAATTTCTTCTTCTTTTTTTTTTTCCTTTCTCTAAGGCTGTTCCCATTTATTAATATCAATAAAAATTCCAAGTTTATCAGGGCATTTTGGATTCATCGGTTGTAAGCTAGAGAATTAACTGTGGCTAATGTAAGCAGGAAAACTTGCAAGAATAATAGGTAGTTCCAAGAATCAAAAGAAAGATAAACTGGGTTGTGAAAAAAAAGATAGGAACAAGATCAACTGTGAAAGTTTAAGTATCAAGAACCCCTCAGCTATCTCTTCAGGTCTCCCCATTGGAATGAATGAACTTAGACTATTTTCTCCATTGATTCTTTCAGGAGTCAAAATACCAACAATGAGAAACTATTAGCCAAGTTTGGGTCACACACCTATCTCAATTAGTATAAGTCAAGACATCTTGATTTTCAGTCTCATTAAGACTATAAAATGAGGGAGAAGCAATTCTACTGAATAAAATCAGGACGCACTTAGCAGAGGCAAGGGCAATAGATACTAGTCAAAAAAAAAAAAAATAGCAGTAACAACACATTTTAGTACCATAAATCATAATCTATACTCTTTTAAAAAATATATAATATCAGAAACTAATTAAAATGCTAGACACATATAATTTCCTTTTCTTCTGAAGCCAGATTTCTGGAACTCAGAACCTATAGTCACTCTATTTAATTCCTAAACACCTGCTACTTTTTAATTCCCAGCAATCAGTCATCAGCATCCAAATTACTATCCCTAAGGAATCTAATCATTTACTTTTAGCCAAAGCCAATGGCCTTTCCTCTGTCTTCAATGGATTCTCACTCACTGCAGCATCCAATTCTAATGACCACAATATATGTCACTTCTTTATTATTTGGCTAAATTTTTGTTAAGTGCTTATTATGGAGCTGCTGCTCCCTAGATCAGAGAAATACAAAGAGTGCTAGACTCTTGAGGGGTTCACATTTAAGTCTGACAAACTTGGTTAAAAAATTAAGGCATTGTGTACCAGCGGTCACAGAAGCACTTATCTGCACACAAAGAGAAGAAACTTAATGGATAGAGAAGGAGGGAGAGTGTTCTGGGCAGAGAAAAGAATGCATACAAAGGAATTGAAGCATGGTATACCGGGGGATTCACAACACTACAGGAAATCACGTATGATTCAAGTTAAGAGTGTAAGGAGCTAAATTTGTGTGGATAGGGTCTTCATTGTAAAGGCATTTGTGTAACCTACAAAGGGATTTAAACATTAGCCTATAGTCAACGGGGAGACATTGAAAAGTTTTAAGACAAAGTAGTAATCAGATTTGTGTTAAGAAGACTATCTGGTGTGCCTGGGTGGCTCAGTCGTTAAGCGTCTGCCTTCAGCTCAGGTCATGATCCCAGGGTCCTGGGATCGAGCCCCGCATCGGGCTCCCTGCTCTGCGGGAAGCCTGCTTCTCCCTCTCCCACTCCCCCTGCTTGTGTTCCCTCTCTGGCTGTCTTTCTCTCTGTCAAATAAATAAAACCTTTAAAAAAAAAAAAAAAGAAGAAGACTATCTGGTGACTGCATAGATAGGACTAGGGCAAGAAAGAAGAGAGGGAGACAATTTAGCACAGTTGTGACAATCCAGGCCAAAAAAAAAAAAAAAAAGATGCAAATTAAGGCAGCTTCATTTCCTGAAGCTGCTGCAATCAGTTACCATGTGCTCATGGCTGAAAACAAAAATATATTCTGTCACAATTTTGGAAGACAGAAATTGGAATCAAGGTGTCCGCAGGGCTGGATACCCTCCAGAGGCTGTGGGAGATTCCATTTCTTGCCTCTTCCAGCTTCCGGTGACAGCAGGTATTCCTTGGCCATGGCCTTATCACTCCAATCTCTGCCTTCATCTTCACATGGACTTCTCTTTTTTCTGTCGTATTTCCCCTGTCATATCTCTCTTGTACGGATACCTAGGTCATTGGATTTAAGGCTCACCTGGTTAATGAAGATAGAAGATAGAAGGAACCTGCACCTTTCTGGGGACACTACAGAAATGTTGCTCTAGCCTGATCTCCCAGATGTGTTTTTTGAAAGAAAAAGAAATTAAACAAAAATATTTAGGGAGAAGAGAGAGGAAAATCAGGAGGGAACAGGTAAAAAAAAAAAAAAAATTCAGAAAAAGTGACAAGGACGTGCAATGAGGCAAAGGGAAAACAAGGAATGAGTGATGTTTAGAAGCAAAAAATAAAGGTCATCCAAATGTTGCCCTTTTTCCCCAGAGCTCTTTTCAATCTTTGATACCCTAAACGAATATATATTGACTGTCTACCATGTATTTATATATACTAATCATAATCTACTTTTCTCTACATATTTCCATTTACTTCTTCAGAGAATTTTATACCTTTTTTTTCTGATAATTTACAAAGTTACATCATTACTCCTGATCTCTCCTTTCCTCTCTTCCTATGACCAGTGACTGAAACTTTTATAACCTTCTAGGTTCTGAGAAGTTCCATAGCCTTTCATTCATTTTCTAATATTTAAGCTCAATTTTGTGTGTTGTCTAATGGTATCTGAAGTTAGTCATGATTAGGAATTTCAAAAACCAGTTACATAAATTTACTTTAAAATAAGAGTAGACTCTTAATGAGAGCTCATGCTTATGTTTAACTATCTTATCTCACATAGGAAATCTCAGGAAAATGGAAAATGTCCTTTCTTCTGACTATATTGCAACTATTTTGAAGATTTATCATCCCCCCCCAAATTCAACTGTACGTCCAAAAGAAAAAAAGTCAGCCACAGATTCTTCTTGTCAAAAACATAAGCTAAAGTAGTAAAAGCAAAAAACTAAATTAGAACCCCTGTGAGCTGTTGTTGTTTTCTGAAAGGTTTAGATTCTGAACAAATTTTTTCTACAATGTGTCCTTCTCATTTTAGGAAAACTGATTTTAAATGATTTTAGTTAAAATTTGTATAGATATTGTTGCCTAATTACTCTAAAACTAGTCGCTTATGGCAGGCATTTGGATGGCCTCATGAGATATGAGTCAGGACTTCGGGAAGGAACTGGCCAGACAGTTCTGGTCCCAAGTCCCTCCTGTGGTGGCAAGTCAGTTGTTGGGGGGGCTGCAGGCATCTGAAGTCTCGGCTGGGCTGAGTGTCCGCATGGCTCACTCACAGGGCCGCAGTTGGTGTTGACCAGAGTGCCCCTATGTGAGATAAGATAGTTAAACATAAGCATGAGCTCTCATTAAAAGAGAGTCTACTCTTATTTTAAAGTAAATTTATGTAACTGGTTTTTGAAATTCCTAATCATGACTAACTTCAGATACCATTAGACAACACACAAAATTGAGCTTAAATATTAGAAAATGAATGAAAGGTTATGGAACTTCTCAGAACCTAGAAGGTTATAAAAGTTTCAGTCACTGGTCATAGGAAGAGAGGAAAGGAGAGATCAGGAGTAATGATGTAACTTTGTAAATTATCAGCATGGTAATTTCTAGAGTTGAACTTCTTACATGGCAGCTGGCTTTCTCCAGAGCAACTATCCCCAGAGAACCAGGTAGAATTTGCAGTGGTGTCTCCTGATGGCACTCAGAGCCATCCAGCATCACTCCTGTAGCCTTAGTTGAGTTACAAATCACCAAGTCCAATCCAGATACAAGTGAAGAGTCACAGACCATGTGTTTTGATTTTAAAGTGCCTGAGAGTTTATGATTATAAAAGTATATTTTTTAGCTTTCTTAATGAAAAATGCTAAACATTTTTCATAAAATATGTACTATATGATATTTACTATCATCTCCTTTTTATGATTTTGCATTTAGGGAATAGAATAACTTATTAGTGAGTGCAATATGTTTATGATGATAAATTTCTTACATGACAAAGGAATAATAGAGCCTGTTGAGTTTTGCCTTTCTACCCTTTACCTTTGAACCAAATTTACAAAAAAAAAAAAAAAATCATTAGGGTTAAAGTCTCAATTTATTAAAGCAAGAGGCTACCTCTGGGGAGGAAAGACTTAAAAAGTAGTGAAGGTCTTGTTCTTTCAAGCTGTGAACAGCAGTTACTTTAAGTCTTGTCTCTGCAGGAAGAAAAAAACAAACATGCCTTCTTAGAGTAAAGGGGAAAGAGAAAAGTGAGGCCTTGTATTTACACTGGGGGAAATTAAAAGAATTTTCTCCAGTCTAGGTTAGTCTTCTCGGAAACTACCCTTAAACATAGGCAAAAAAGGTAAACTTAAAAAATTTAAGAACCAATTTATTTGAGCATCTTTTCTTGATTTACTTCAATTCATTATAACTAGTGGCTTTAGATTTTCATATCAAAAATATTTTGGAAAATCTTAAATAAAAAGAAAGATAAACCTGTTTCTAGAAAATGTTATTAAAGCAAAACCTCTATTACTTTTATCAGAACACGAGCAATTCAGACCTTGCCTTTGTTTTATAAATAAGTCTGTCCCAATAATAATTTTAGCTTGTTTAAAAATTTAAATCACCTCTTTTCTATATAATTATCATTATCTTTCATGTTTGCAAAACTAACTCATATAAAAATAATTATCATAGATTTACTCCCTCTAAGACTCTATACTAGTCGGTGTATGAAAAGTTCAGATTCCTATGTCTTGTTTTGTTACTACAGCCATAATAGAAACAAATTAAATTTGTAAAAGACTCTGTATGTCTGTCAAGCGTTACGTCTATAATTCTGGAAGCTGCTGGTAAATGATGGCACTGTTGCTTGTTAATGCAGTTGGGAACAACAAGTAGACTTTACTTTTAGCATAGACAAATGATGGTTCTAGTTTTCTGCTTTTCAAAGCAGTCATGATACCTGAAGGAGTTTCTTGAGACAATGGAACAACTAGACAAAGATGAAAAGCCAACATCCAAAAGATAGCAAAGAGAAAGTAGGGGACAGCCTTGGTCTTTGACATCTTTGAATAGATAAACCAATGCTTTCCTTTTGAACTCTTTTAATATGTAAGATAAATAAACCTCTACTTATTACAGAGACTTTTAGATGGAACTTCGGTTACTTAAGGCAAAAAAGGCATCCAAATGATAGTTTGGATATTTATTTGGATATTTAATTGTAGTATTTGAGACACTCATCAGAAGAAAATAATTCTATTTGCTTGTCTGGTAAGAAAGATTTTGAGATATTGGGTCTAATCATGTTATCTTTTCCTAAGGGATCACTCCACTAGGGTCAACCATATTTCTCCACAGGTAAAGCATATTTAGAAAAGAATAATTGAAACCAACTAATTTAGGTGGTTTATGGCATGAAGAAGAAGCATAAGGGCCAACAGAAGTTATCTATCCCAACTGCCTTTGAAAATATATTTTAAAAAGGCCTGAGGTTTAAATACATATAGTCAGCCCATAAGTACTATACATGGAATAATGCTTAATACAAAGATGTGAGAAAGCTATTTCTACTTTTTTCATACTCCCTTCAGGTGTGACTTCTTTCTGCTTTTAAAGCTGTCTTTGATGTTGCTTTTAGCTTAATAGCACTCATCGATCTATAAATGTCTGTGGGACAAGCACACAGCATTCTCTTACTCCTGCATATTTTCCTGTGCTTAGATTGGGCTTCAACAAATGTATGCCTTCTTTCACCCATTCATTCTTAAAGAATCCATTGACCACACATTATGTATCAAGTAATGAGCTGATGCTGGAGATAGGAAGATGACCAAGACATAAATTCTATACTCACTTGCACATAACTGAAGTCCCGTGTCATAAGATCTGTCCATTGCATCATATATAAATGCTGCAAATGCACAGAGGAAGAAAGACTTTTCAGAATGGGCTAAGGAAGATTCCACAGTAGACAACTGAATTGGGCTTCGAAGAAGGGTTGCTAGACAGAAAGACAGCTGGACATACCTGACAGAGGAAGGTGTCTGAGTCAAGTCACTGAACTATCAGAACACTTTGCATATAAGGGGGTGACAAGGAGATTAATGTTAGATAACCATGGGAGAGATGCCTTGGATGGTAGAAAGGGTCTGGAATGGTAAGCTGACAATTTTAAATTTTCAAATATTTTAGTTTGAGTTTGAAGGGAGAATCACAGAATTTTATTTGAAATTTAAAATGGTGACATGAGATAATGAGGTCTTCAAATTAGGGAAAAAATAACCCTGGCAGAAATTTGGAGGATGGCTTCAAAGAAAATGCTCCTACATCTTGTTTAGTCTCCTGACCAAGGTAAACAAAACCAAAAAGCAAAACAGAACCAAGCAAAAAACTCTGAAGAACATTTTCTGCAAGGGATTACCCACATAGGCTCTCTTCTTTCACTCCTAGATTTGGCCTTCTGATGAGTAAACAAAAGTCCTTACTAATCCAGGCATTCCAGCCAGCAATTTGATAGCTGCTACTTCCTACAGAATTTCTCTCCCCGGTATTACCTTCACCAAACAAAAACCCAGTTTTCCTAAAGAAGCCAGGGAGTTTGAACAAAAATGTTCAAAGAAAGTCTTCTTTGAACATTTTTAAGCATTTTTAACAAATTGAAACTGAAAATAATAGTAATAACAGTTATTGGATATTCAAAACAGTGGATTTTTTCATAGTTTAATTACATTTAAGGCCTCATTGAGTCCATGATAGTCTTGCATTTGCTAAATTATTTTAGACTACTAAAAGCCCTTGTTACCAGAATTGTATTACTACATGCACATTCCCTTTTCCTCTGACCTGTTTAAGCAGAGGCCCTTCCTCTAGTTAGCGCCTGGTATTGATGAAACTTATTGGATGCCAGGGCATGCCACCTCATGTCTTCCCCGTTCCGTTTATTACCGGTACTCATCACAGAAATACCAGCTTAGGTAGAAAAGAGCACCACTTTCATTTCTGTTTCATTTTTCCTCATTTTGTCTTCCTTTAATCCTAGAGATATCTGGGTTTATGACAATAGAGACAGCATAAAGAGAACAAAAAGATTCCAAAGAGTAGGATGAGTTTGCCATAAATGGGCAAATTTATATGAACGAAATCCTAGTGGGGATTCCTTCAGCTGTGTGTCATCTTAGTTTTTATGGGAATTAGCATAACTTAGTGGATTATGTTCAGGTTGACTGACAGTCATTGTGCCTGTGCTTGAATATCTCTGACAGATCATCATAGCAGAGCCTGATATAATGGAAAGAGCCCGTCACCTGAGAGTCAGAAGGCCTTTGTTCCATCTGGATCTGACACAAACTTTCTAAGGAAACTTAAGGACTTAGCTTTACCTCTCTGTGCCTCCAGTATGTCATATATAAAATAGAGTCCACTAGATAATTCAAAGCTCCTGTTCTTTCATGCTCTAAAACCCAATTATTCTTTGAGTGCACTTTAAATTTAACATAGAACTATAATCATTTGAATGCTGGTTTGTTCTTAAAATCAAAGTAACTTACCATTTAGGTCAAAATCCATTACCAAGCCAACTAGGTATAGGGAGGGAGGTTTCACCTGAAATTAGCAAAACCACACCTTATTTTTTTCTGGAATGATCTGGTTAATGTCTAGTCTTGCTGTATCTAGAGTGTTACCACAGATTTCAGTATATCGTTATTCTCAGAAACCTCCCTGACAGAGGGAGAAATAACATAGAAAAGTAGGAAAAACAACACAGAAAAGCACTGCATGTATAGTAAGCAAGATCCTTTTATAATCTCCTCATCATGAGTTGGGTTCTGTTACCAACACCCTTCTCAAGTTATGTATGAAAGTAGCACCTGGGCGGTTCGGTTGGTTAAGCGTCTGCCTTCAGCTCAGGTCATGATCCCAGGGTCCTAGGATTAAGCCCTGCATCAGGCTCCCTGCTCAGTGGGGAGCCTATTTCTCCCTCTCCCTCTGTCCCCGCTGCTTGTGCTCTCCTGCTCTCTCTCTCTCTCTCTGTCAAATAAATAAAATCTTTTAAAAAAAGAAAGAAAGTAGCTAGAGGCCCATGCTTAGGGAATAAGACTGCAAATTACTGTCTCCTGGATATCTCACTAGAGTCTGGCCTTGAATTGCAGCCCCGCTATAGTTGTGTGACCTAGAACCAACTCAGGATAGCAGAACATCTACAATGTTCTCTGCACTTCTGGACTCAGATTGACTTGGTAAGAGCAAGTTGTTTTTATCAGAAGACCAATCCTAACTGAAGTATTACTGAATATAACATACACAAAGTCAAAAGCAATATGCACATTTCAACAGCTCAGTTTTAGCATATAAACATCAATCATGGTAATAGACAAATAAGAATTAACTTTTTGTTTTTAAATGGATACAAAGATTTTTTTCCCAAGAATGTGGAAATTATACTTAGACTTATTTTCAAGAATTAAAGACAAATCTAGCCATAGCTACTATAATTATTTTGCTATAGTTTCTTCTAGTCTTTCCCCCCTGTTCATTCATTTCCATTCTTGTATATATATATATGTGGGGATGGGCATGTACATTAAACTTAGTTGATGTGTACACTTTTATGCATATATTTATCATTTAATATTACATTGTGTTTCCCAATATTTTAAAATATTTACTGTAAACAAAGCTTTAAAAGTCTATCATGATAATTTAAGAATACTTGAATTTAAGAATTGAATTTAAGAATAATTTTTTTGTTAGTAGGATAAAATATGATACAATTAACAGTTACAAAAGTTGTCTTCCTATTATTCAGATAGAATATATTTTCATATATATGAAATATAAAATTCAAAAAGGACAAAATTACCATATTTTAAATACAATTAAGGAAATACCTACATTATAGTATATATCATGTGTATTAGTTTCCTATGCTTGCTATAACAAAGTACCCAGTAGCTTAAGCAACAAAAATATATTATCTGAGTTCTGGGGGCCAAAATCCTGAAATCAAGATGATAGTGGGGCCAAGCTCTCTCTGAAACCGGTGGATAAGAATCCTTCCTTCCCCTTCCAGCTTCTGGTATAGCTGGCAATCCCTGGCACTCCTTCCTTTGTAGATGCATGACACTAATTTGCCTGCTATGACAGGCAGTCTTCTCCCTGTGTATCTTTCTCTCCTTTTTTTTATAAGGACACCAGTCACAGTGGATTAAGGGTGGTCTCAACTAATTATATCGGCAGTGACTCTATTTTTAAATAGATCACATTCTGTTGTATAGGGATTAAGACTTCAATGTATCTTTTTGTGGGGGATACAATTTAATACATAGCATGTAATACCGAAAATATTCCCACTTCTGCATGTGCTCATGCTATTCCCAGTCTCAATAGCCCTTTGCCCTTTCTGCACGTTTCTGAAACTCCTCCTTCTTCAAGGGCTAAATCAAGTATAGCTTTCTCCACGAGTAATGACTAGGGAAATACCTATGAAAAGTCAAAAGTTTGGGAATAGGACACTTTATATGGATTAAAACTTGAGCCTATGGGTGATCTTTTCTTCTGAATTTCTATAGCAATAGTTGTCATTACAATTTGTATTTTAATGCATGGTTATTTTCCAGTCATATATTTTAGATGTATAAGCTCTTCATTGGTAGAGATAGTGTTTATTTTTTTCATATCTTCCAATTCATAATTGAGTAAAATGTGTGACTAAATAAATGAATAAAAGAATGAACGAATGGATGAAAGAAATTTCCCCTCCATGGATGCTCCGTAAGATCTCTGTGAGCTCTTGCCTTTTCAAGAACTGGCTCCTCTAGGAATCCCCTCTGTCTGCTTTTATTTTCAACTTCCCTCTCCTTGCTGTCTCATTCTTATTCATTCAAGCACGTTTGGGGATCCTCCATCTTTAAAATGTTTCCTCTGACCTCATATATCTACCTTCTGTATTTCTCTATCACTTTGATCTCTTCACAGTCAAGCAGTTCAAAATATTAGAGACAAATTATTTCAACTCCCATACTTCCCATTTATTCTTTAGAATGAAAGTTATGCAATATTTAAATGTACAGAAAATAGCTGTAGAAGTAAACACCTCAAGCTGCATGCTATCATCTGCTTCCTTTTATTTATTTTTTTTCATTACATAAGATATTTATTTGTTTACTTTTTAATGCCTCTCAACTGAATATGTACTTCTTGAATTCAGGACTTTGCCTGTCTTCTTTACCAATGTACAAGAAGGAAGTCTGGTAAAACAAATATTTATTGAGCAAATAAATAAATAAATAAAAATCCTCCCCCCCTGAAGACTATAAACTGAATGAGGGAAGGGACCATATATTTTTTTCATCAATATATCAACTACCTAGCACATAGAAAGTAGAACAATAAATATTTTTATTGAAAAAATGAACACATCCTTGAGAATATTTAGCATGTATCATATTATTACCCAGTTTAAAATATTAACACAAATAGCAAACTCTATTAAAAGATTAATTGAGCTATCTTTCCCTTCTAGAAAGAAAAGCATATAACCTTTTGAAGAATATAAAAGTCCTCCTGAATTAAAATAAAACAGATTTAAAGGGTCTTTGTAGAGTTAGTCAAGGAAATACATGTGTTCTTGTTTGTTTATTTTTAAGATGTCTTAAAATTCTACTCTGTAAACTAAGAAGAACAATATTATCACTTAAAGGACTTTTAAATTGTAGAACATTTTACTGTCTCTGGCTAAATAAAGGCCTCAAATATTTAAAATTTATAGTCTTTTTTTAAAACAAAGAGGCCTCCACTTTTAGAGACAATATATAAACTTCATACTGTAAAGTATTACAACTGATGGTTAAATCTCATGTGCAATAAACTTACCTGTATATTCTCCAGGCTCCTTATCTTCATCTGTGCCCTGAGGTATTGGTCATGGCTAGGATGCTGTCCTTGAGGGATCCAATCTGGAATGATAAATGAGAGGAAATAGGGCATGATAAACACCCTAGAAAACTCAAGTCCACCGGCACTGCTTTGGTAAGAAAACAGCTTCCTAATTGCTTTACAACTTCAGGGACACCTGCTAATTATAATTAAAGAATCAAAGACTAAATATTCCATATATCTTAATAAGGTACCATGCAAAACAGAAGTCAGCAAGAAATATAAGTTACAGTCTTTCCCAAGAGTTCAATGAAATCTCTCTGTCTGGGCCACTTAATATTATGTACAAACCATAAATCCGTAACAAGTATATTACCTAGTGTAAAAGGCAATATCTGTTTGTCAACATATATTTTAATTCATGGTGTCAGAGATATGCTATATTTTAGGATGAATTATTATCAGATAAAAAGACTTTCTAATTTTGCATTATTATGCCACCCAGTGTGGTTTCCAGTAAAAGTTATTCTTTGAAAAAAAAAACATGTTTCTGATAGCTTCTATTGCAAGGAAGGAAGGAAAAGGGAGAAGAGGCATGGGTCAGCATATTAATATTTTACATATTAATGTTCTTGTTATTATTGTGCAAAATTTATATTTCTTGACTATATTCCTCTGTTAATATCATCTGTTTTCCCCTCTCAGACCCTCTAAACATCAGCAGCCACTAGTGTGTTTGGCTATGGGTTCAGATCATTCTTCCACCTGCAGAACTCACCACATTTCTACTCTAGGACATTTGAAGGGCAGTTGTCTGGATTTAAAGTGAGGTGATAGAAGGCATGCAAATGACCCAGGATCAGGAAGCAGACAGATGTGACTTGTGTCTTGGTTCTACATGACCTTGAGCAAATGAAGTAACCTTTCTAGGCTAAGAGTCTCCATAACTAAGACCTTTGCATTTGCTATTTATTCCTTTGCCTCTAACCTCTTTTCTTAGATCTTTGCATCATTCTGTATCTTCTTAAGACTTCTCTCGAGAGACTTTTCCAGTAGCTTGAATATTCTGTACAAATCCTCTTACTCTTTCCACCACCAACCCCTAGTAATTTTCTATCCCATTATTGTGTTTCTCACTATCTGAAATTGCATCATTTATTTGTTGAATGATTCACTGTTCGTCATCCCCCCACTATTATGTGGTTCTCAATAGGGGCAGTTTGGTCTCCTAGGGGACATTTCGCAATGTGTGGAGACATTTTGGTTATCATACTTGCATGGGTGTTACTGGTATCTATTGGGTACCGTTCAGGGAGGCTGTTTAATATCCTAGAAATGCAAAAGACAGCCCCACAACAAAAAATTATCTGGTCCAAAATGTCCATAGTGTCAAGGTTGAGAAACCCTGACATAAATCTGTGAGAAGAGCAGCCCTAAGTCCTTGTTGAATCCTCACAGGCTAGAACATTGCCTGGCATAAAGTAAAATATCTGTTGAATGAACCTAATCAGAGGGCTATTGGGAAGAGTCAACAGGATAGGCACACAAACCTCTCAGCCGAGCTACGTAAATGCACGTCTCCTCCCTCCATTGTCCTCCCATCTTGCATTCTTAGTGGAGACCTCTAGTACACGTGTTAAAAATTGTAACCTGCCTGGGTCCCTCCTCTACCACCTGCTTGAATGTCCAATAATGCTTCAAACTCTGGGAACTGTATACTCACATGGATTTTCTGATACAGGGATCAATTTTGTGATCTTACTTTTGTTTTTATGACTGATAATCGCAAATACATTATTCCTGCTTCAAGTAATGTGCAAATCACAGATAATTTGCACCATCCTTGATAGTTACAGGACTTCCATTCAACATTCCATGTCATCATCATTCTTGTAATATTTTTTCCCAAAGGCAGTACAAAGAATATAGCATGGCATATTAGATTCTGAACATGTTTAAGATGATGTCTGCGTGCATAGATCTTATTCCTGCAATCTATCATCCTTTAATAAATAACCAGTTGTCAATTTATTTAATCAAATTAGATGTTTATCTTTTCTGACATTTGTATTGGCCAAGTAGATTAATGCTAGATGTGGCTTTGGCATAATAAATAAGCAAATTATTTTCAATTCAAGCTAGCATCTGCTACCATCAGAAACTTTCTAGAAGAAATATTAAAAAACAGCAATTCATTCTGTATCTATGTAAAAGACAGGAAAGGTCAACAAAGTTAAAATACACACACCTTTATTCACTTATGATATAATTAACTTATACCATGAGAACAAACCTTAGTTACATCATATTTAGCCGGTAAGAAAACGCCATATTTTTGTGCAATACAATAGATTCAGAATTCTGTGTTAAATTATATAGCATGTGATGCATGTTTTGCCTCTTTGCTCCTAAAAGCTTCTCCATAAATAAAACACATTATATTATGTTTTCTGTATGAATTTTTTTATATTCGGTTATTCTATAACCTACACAAATGTAGTCTTACATTTACTTGTTTCTAATGAAGTAACCAAAATACAACAATGCTGCATGGTGGGATAGTTACTCAAAGTATTGCCATAAAATAATGGAGCTGAGCAATTAAAACTGAAATAGAAAATTGGTCACATATCTCAAAGCCCTTATCTTGCTAAGCATCAGTTTCCTTCAGTGTGATTGTTACTTCAATGCCACTTTGACTGACCAGAAGAATCCTTGGCACATTCACATATATGACCAATTTTGCCAGTAGATTAGATTTTAGAATTAGCCAAAATCCCTTAGGAGTTAATGATATCTGAAGGATTCAGGCATTTAACATTTGTTTTAATTTAAAAATAAAATAGAAGCTAAGCATGGTTTCCCTCCATGTCTTAAAAATTGTTCTAAAGATGAGGGCGTCTGGGTGGTTCAGTTGGTTAAGCGACTGCCTTTGGCTCAGGCCATGATCCTGGAGTCCCAGGATCGAGTCCCTCAGTGGGCTCCCTGCTCAGCAGGGAGTCTGCTTCTCCCTCTGACCCTCCCCCATCTCATGCTCTCTTTCTCTCTCATTCTCTCTCTCTCAAATAAATAAATAAAATATTTTTTTAAAAAATTGTTCTAAAGATGAGTTTCAGAAAGAAATTTCAAAAATTCATAGCAATATTATTGGCCTATGTAGTCTCTTAAAGTGACTTTTTGTAAATGCAAATTGTATTTAGAAAGCAAGTTTTAGTACTTCTGCTTAAAGAAGACTCTTACTTAATAAATATCTATTAAATGCTATGAATTAAAAAAAACTGTGGTAGACAAAGTGTGGTAGACAGAGGTCACACACAAAGACACACACACACACAAATAGAAAAAGCTTTCAAAGGAACTTACTAAAGAATAGGCAGAGATATTCACAAATGATAAGAAAAAAGAGTAAATAATAGAGAGCATAGGTGGTTTGAATCAAATATGACATATGGCTTTGTTTTCTTTTTATCAATAGTCTGGTAAATGGCAGAAAATTATATCCCTGGCTTCCCATTTTGTAAACAATTCTGCTTCAGAAAGAATAATTTTAGTGATATGTATAAAACATTTTAGTCCTATAGATAAGACTTTACTGAAAAAATGTAAGCGTAGTTTAAAATTGTGTCACAAATGGCAGAGACTATACAAATACCACTAGTTGTATAGGTTTTGGTGCTAAAATTTGAGATTCTAAATGCTGCCTATGACCGAATGGGCATCCTTACAGACGAACACCATAAACTACGTAAACATATTACATTAAATATGTCAAGCACAGAGCATGCCTACGCCTTTTCATTATTTGTGTCAGGGAAGTATACCTACCATGGTGAGTCTGGCTTATGCAAACAGTAAATTATAAGATTTATGCTTGGTTTACTCAAAGCTAACATTTTTGGCTTCAACAGCCAGACTGCACGTGTGAGCACAACAGAAATCCAAGGACCCTGGCGACCGGAAGAAAGAGGGAAGCTGAGGGAGAAAAAGCAGAGTGGGGACAGAGCTGCTTGGACAAATTTGAAATATAACAACCCCCCAGTGTAGGTTTCTCTATTTTATAAAACACACCAAGGGAAAAAGAAAGAAAAAAAAAGTCTCCACAATTCTCTGGTTCGGCGTGGTCACCGTCCCCTCATGCCACATCCCATTCTAGATGGGCTAATGAGCCTGGGGCTCATGAGATTACACGGTAAATTGAGCGATATCTGCTTAACTCAGTAGAAAAGAGCACTTTTATTACATGATATCACCAGGCTTTTATGGTGAGCTTTATGAGATCTCACATGGTGATTTACAATTACTCTGTGTCACCAGTGTGGCTCGACTGTTGCATTGTTTTGGCTATTAAAGTAACTGCCTCCTGAGCCAATTTGCGAACAGAGACAATTCACAAAGCGGCAGTGCTTTGTACTGTAAAAATAGATGCTAGAGATAATTGGGCAAGGTGGTATCATGTCACTTGTGTGCAGTTCATTAATTAACTGCTTGAAACTGCTATAAAATAATAGCCATGTCATCAGGATGAAAGTACAAGAGTGCAAAGGAAATAAAATTTCGTAAGTAAGAAGACAGAAGTAGCTGTTATGAAGAAAACTCAAATGTTTCCTTCCCTTTTAGTACCCGGTCTTATTTCCCTGTAGTTACAAACCTGCACTTCAACTTTTCGTATTATTACTGGTTAGTGTTTGTTGGGTGCTAGATGATGCATGCAATTTATGTGCCCTTCCGACCCGTGGATGCTGATGGATTGTTTACTAGAAGAGCTCAGGGGTCATTACCACAGACAGAGCCACATCCAGTGATTTTCCTCCCACAGTTCAGAAACAAGGACCATATTAAAGACACTCCCAAATGTGTCCCTAATGGGATTTCTAATTTCAGCCGCAACCAGATCTTTAGCAGATACAGTCACGAGTCGGGAAGTAAACACATTGGGGGAAACTGCTTTGCCAGGAGGAAAGGCCTTTGTGGCATTTTAAAAATTGTATTAGTAGGCCTACTACTCTTCTTTCATAACCAGGCTGGTTAATTGGCCGCTGCATCCAAAGAAAGTGACAGAGCTGTAAGTCAAAACATGGTCAGCGGAAAGTATCAGAATAGTAACTCCGTGCATACCACACCAATAATTATTTTTACCTGCCTCCCAGTTACCAGCTCCACAGCAACCTTAAACTTGACACTGGGAGATGTACTTAACAATTGGAAAAGTAGATTTGGGGAACCTGGCTGAAGATGCCTCTGGCTAAAAGAATATTCAATGCTATGACACATGACAGGAAGCCTAGAAAAATACAGGACTGTGTACTGAAAGATATTAAATTTATTTCTCTATCAGGACTCCCTCTCTATAGCAATCATGAAAAAAAAGGGGGCCACCTCACAGTGGTGATTTTCTCAGAATTATGGTACACTTGAGTCAGTGTGATTATCTTTGTAGCTGAACATTGAGCTAAGGAGGACAGTGCTAAAGGAAGCAGTGCATCATCCTTGTCACTGACTGGAGGGAGAGGGTGCCTACAGGATGGCCTCCAAGGTCTGTCAGTGATTGTTGCAATGCCTCGGCTGATGAAATATTTCCTGTCAGGGCTTATTCCACACCTGACATTTCTCATATTTGATCTGTTAATGGTTATTGCCCACTATATTGGTTTCAAAGGTCAGATTCATAAAAAGGTTCTATCTCTACCAACTGAGCCCTTCTTTAGGATTCTCGCTCAAATACGTGTTGTAAGCCATGGTGACAAGTGCCTGATCCTTCTCGGGATTACTCAGGTGTGATAGCCCATCCCGAAAGGATAATTTGTTTTCTTGTACTTTGAGGAAGATAATAGTAACATCTCTTCTAGAGGTGTTAACAGTTTAAAAAAAAAAGAAAAGAAAAGAAAGAGAAAGTAAGTAAAACTGTGGATGGTTTGCTTTCATATGTATTTCCATATCTCCGTAATAGTTATAAGAAATGCTGAAAATGTATTAGCCAAGAATTATAACAACTTGGATTAAGCTTTAGTAGAGATTGATCATAGATAGTATATGAATCTGAAATCATGTATTTGTCATTAATAAAAACCTAAAGCGGGCGCCTGGGTGGCTCAGTTGGTTAAGCGACTGCCTTCGGCTCAGGTCATGATCCTGGAGTCCCTGGATCGAGTCCCGCATCGGGCTCTCTGCTCGGCAGGGAGTCTGCTTCTTCCTCTGACCCTCCTCCCTCTCATGTGCTCTCTCTCTCTCATTCTCTCTGTCTCAAATAAATAAATAAAATCTTTAAAAAAAAAAAAAAAAAACCTAAAGCAAACTAAGGTGACAAGAGGAAACTTAACTAGTTCCAGGACACAATGTCAAGTTGAACAATCAAACTGCAGATAGGACATGGATATGGATGTAACCAGAGTCAAGGAATCGAATCCCATCAAGATACCCCCATGTCAGAGTCTCTAAGTATACATACAAATGTTTATGTCGTTTATGGTCTTTCTCCACTAACAGGTAAACTCCATGAGGACGGGGTTGGTCATCTGTGTGGCTCACTGATGTAACTTTGTAGCCTTAGAATTGTGTCTAGCTCAGAGTAGATGCTCAAAAAATATTTCTTAAATGGATAAAATAGAAATGATAAACTGGACAGTACTTCAATGATTAGTTAGTCGAATTTCTTTCTGGCTAAGTAAAAATCAAATTTGTATTTAATGTTCCTTAGCTAGTAAAATCTATAGTAATTATTTTCAAATAGTAAACATTGATCTACTTGTAATAAATATCATTTAATGCATTGAAAATTAGCACCTAAGGATGTTATTTATATATTTGTTGTTAATCAATAGACCCAGTTGATTATAACTTTGCAATTCAGTTTTCATTAGTCAAGGTATGCTAACTATAAGCATCTCCTCATTTTCATTAACTGAAGACTAACAAAGATTTCGATCGTGGGTTTTTAATTGCTCACTTCATAGTGAACAGTGACTGCAGGTCGGGGAGCTGGGAAGGGGTCTGCTCCATGCAGTCATTCAGGGCCCTCATCTCTTCTACTTAGTGGATCTGCCATTCATTAAGTCCTAAAGACGAGGAAAGTATAAAGAACTGATTGGAAGTTTTAGGGATCAGAACTGGAAGTGGCCTCTAACACTGTCAGTTACATTCCATTGGCCAGAAGTAGTCATTTGGCCCTGCCTGCATGAAATGTAATTGAGCAAACACCAAGGAAGAAGAGGTAGACAAGATATTGGTGAGCAATAGTCTCTCCCTAACATTTAACCATTCTCTGCTACAGGGAGAACTGACACAGAGCCTTCACACTGGGGCTTCGTGCAAAGAACAAAGGGAATCTTTGATTTTCATCATGGCCTGAGTTACTAGAGTTCAAAAACAGAAAACAAGGAAAGTTTCCTGTCATTTTAATCGTGTTGTTTTATTTAGCTTTATTTTTCAATGTAAATCATAAAAATATCAAATATATTATTCATACATACATTTAAATTAGACTATAAGTGTAAATTATTTGTATGTGTCCACCACTATTTTTACCTGAACTTTTCCCCATAAGAGAGTTCATAGTACATCAAAAAGTACTTAGGAGCACAAAGGAAAATTTTAAACATGGATCTTTACAGTTACCCCCAAACTAGCCCAGTGGTTTGTTCCCAACAGAGGGAAATCATAAACCTACATCTTACTACTTCATTGTGAGTACTTTTCTGCTAATAATACATTAAATTGTAAAAAATGATAAAACTACCTAAGTTTTTAAATTTGAAGTCAGCCTTTTCTGCAATCCAAAAAACAGACTCTTAACTATGGAGAACACACTGATGGTTACCAGAAGGGAGGTGGTTGGGGGCATGGGTTAAACCGGTGATAGGGATTAAGGAGTGCCCTTGTTGTGATGCACACCAGGTGTTGTATGCAAGTGTTGAATCACTATTTTGTACACCTGAAACTAATATTACACTGTATGTTAACTAAGTGGAATTTAAATAAAAACTTAAAAAAAAGAATTGTACTCACCTGTGGGAATAGAATGATGAAATATACATTGCCCCGCCCATTAAAAAAAAAAAAAGTCAGCCTTTTTTGGGTTTAAAGCAAATAAGGCAGTGTACCAGGAAGTTAGAGGACTTTTTTTTTTAATTAAAACTTGGGTTCTGGACTTCAGTATCTTTCAGCCTATTTCACTTGACAAATACATGGTATTTTAAATTTTTAAAAGAAAGAACATGAGTTTTGGAGCCAGACGTACTGTTGAGCACTCGTTCTAATACTCACTAACTGTGTGAGTTGTGGAAAAACACTTAACTCTCTGAAATTTAGTTTCCTCATCTGTAAAACAGAGAACAATAATTCTTACCTTGCAGGGTTGTTCTGTTCTATATTTTAGAATTAGTTATGAGAACAACTAGGTCAATTCTTGCCCCACAGTAGGCCCTGAATTCACCATAGCTGTTATTATTATTGCTCCTTAAGGTAATAAATTTTAAGGGCCAACATAAGTTACGGATAATAATTGCAATGAAAGTTGAAGGATACGGGAAATTAAATGTAAGCTGAAACAATGGGGAAGGAAATTTAGGCGGGGCTTGAGCTACACTTTGAGTTATTGGTAATATTTGGTTGGAAAAGTGGGGCAGCAGGAACACAGTGAATTTTAAGTTGGAAGCAAATATGAGCTTCTTAGAGAATGAGTAGAGAACTTGACTGAAGAAATAAACACTGAATATTCAGGGTATATGCACATATAGCTTGCTAACTTGCCTTTATGTATTTTAGAGATGGATATCAGGATGGTCAGTGTTTGAATTTACAAAAAGTGTAGTTTAATAAAAATATTAAATATTGGCTAATAAAAAATATCATTTTATAAAACCATTACTAAGAGGTTTCTGTGATAATAAAAGTCAAAAGGAATGTGTTAAGCCATTTAAAGACCACTATTATAAGAACATTTGAATAATAGTTTAATTTTGATATATATTGTTCATGTTATCTTCTGTAATCTAATATGAAATACCCAGGCTGATGTATAAGATTTCTATTTAAAACACCAAATATAGGTAAAATTTTAGAATTCTCTCACTTTTTAAATTACAGTTGGTAAAGATGATTGGTGGCAGTGGTGTGAATGCCTATGCTTCTGATTCTTCTTTCATCTTAAATCAGAGAGAAGATAAACATGAAAATGGACAGACTGAATACAGTATAACTTTCTTCTCCATGAAATGCCTTCTGATAACTTGACTTTAAAGAGATGAGAAGTGCATGCAACGTAACATTTGTTTTCTATAAAGTCTTACTTCAGACAATATCCTGCTTAAAATAAACAGATAAAAAAAATGAGTAGTCCTCCAAACATATCCTTATGCCTTGCTCAAGGATAGCCATATAGCTGTGGGTAGACAAACAAACTGGAAAGTTTCTTTGTTACAAAAGAAAAAGGTAAAGAACATATTTTTAGCATTTACGGCACTGAGTATGAAATAGTTCAACTCCAGATAACATATACGGGCCCAACTTGGCCATTTGCTCTCTCCTCTGGGCTACTGCTGTGCCAGTCAGAGGCTAGAACTGTTGCATGCCCTTGGGATTGCATGCGCGCGCGCGCGCACACACACACACACACACACACACACACACACACACACAGAATTAGGGAATTTAAAGCCTTATTTTCCAGGACCTGTGGAATAATTTTAACAACCCAAGGATATTCAAAGTTTGATGGTTAAACAAACAAACAAACCCGCCTGATGTACAACTTTATATATTTTTTTTAACTTTACACTTGGCTACATCATCACATCTGGTATTTCCCGTGAGCCAAAATTTCAGTCCCTGCTTGATAATTCATAAATGTTTTACAGCAGGATTTTCAGCCCAACGATTGCCACCAAGGAAACATCATATCTATACATTTGTTACATATGAATTAATTAATATAAAATGAGATATTTTATTTACAACCATATTTTCATAGAGGAATTAGTGGGCCAAATGCAGCAAATACTAAATTTATCCTAAACCCATATTCCATGAGTATATTTATTTTCACTCATAGGAATAAGGTCTAAATAAACCAAAAGTACACCACAAATACATATATATTATAGCCGTGCACCAAGCAATTAGGGTATTAGGGAAGTTAAATTTGATTTCTTCAGTGCAATAAGAAATTAAGATATTAGGAAAGTTAAATTTGATTTATTCTTCTTTTTCTCCTCCTCCTCCTTCTCCTTATCATTACTGTTTACTGCACATTGTTTTCTCAGATTACTTATGTCTTAATGAATGTACACGTTAAGCACTGCTTCCCGGGAAAATAAACTTCAGTTAATCTGGACCATCATTTCTTCGTCTGCTCTAGAATAGGATGCCATTTACATATTAAATGGAAAAGGAAAAAAGGATATCAAAACCCAAATTCTTTGGTGAAAGAAGGGGGAAAGTAGAGAAAGAAAGAAAGGTTTAGAAGAAGGAAAGGAGAAAGAGGGAAAAGAGGAGAGGAAGGAGAACAGCAAAATAACCTAGTTTTCTTTGTGTCAGAAGCTGATCACATCATTCTCTGAAACAATATGCTTCATAAAGCAGAGGCACTGAAGTGGTGACTCTTGGATTTTAAAATTCCAGAACTATAACAGTGGAATAAATTTTAATTCCTTCTTGTCAGAAATATGATAGGTCTTTAAACTTTACCGAACAATGCTCTTAAATTCTAGCCTAATAGAACACATGACTTGAAATACCCTATCTAATTATGGCTGCAGAAGGAGGGGTAGATGAACAGAGCGGGGCAGGAAGTTACAATAATGTCTAACCCAAATAATGCTAGCTTAGTCATTACACAGAAGTTGTTGTGTGGCACTAGCTGCTTCTCCCTTCCCTATGGAAGTGTTTAATTCTAGCGGCACTAAAATTTCCCTCCGTTTTGCCCCCATATCCTCTGTCCTCACACATGCATCTAATCTGTTACCAATGAACAACTGAAGCCATCCCATCCCATCCTCATGTTCATTGCCTTTGCTCAGACCTTCCATTCCTGCCAGATTTCTCATAATAACCTAGCGATCAGATTCATCTTTGACCTCACTCCTGCCATCCCTCTTCCACATTGATTCCTCAACCTTCAAATGGTTGAGGTTACTAGCTTAATTTCTGTTTTAATGGCAATCCTTTCATGGTCTTTAATATACAGTTCATATCTACTGCCATCACATTTAAGGAGCATTGTAAAGCTGTTTCACTGATGCAAAAAATACTATGACATGCTTTCTATAAGCAAGAAACTTTGCTAGATCCTGTGGTTATAAAGAGGAAAAGGCAGTTACTGCCTTCTTAAAGTACACAGTCAAAAGGGAGATAGGAATGGAAATCACCAAAATCTACTGAGAATATTTCTTCAACAAACGTTACTACCAATAAAGGAAAAACAGCACTCATACCTATTTGAGCAAGTCTTAGCACAATGTTTCTTTCCTTCAAACTGGTCATTACACATTCATGTATTCGTTCAATACATATTTATTGAGTTCTTATTATGTGCCAACTATTGAGTTAAAGAATAGAAAATACCTGGGGCGCCTGGGTGGCTCAGATAGTTAAGCGTCAGCCTTCAGCTCAGATCATGATCCCAGGGTCCTGGGATGGAGCCCTACATCGGGCTCCCTGCTCAGCGGGAAGCCTGTTTCTCCCTCTCCCACTCCCCCTGCTTGTGTTCCTTCTCTTGCTGTCTCTCTCTCTCTGTCAAATAAATAAATAAAATCTTTAAAAATCCTAAATAAAATAAACATAAGTAAATAAATAAATAAATAAAATCTTTAAAAAAAGAATGGAAAATACTTAAATTTTTGGTGAATAAATAAAGGAGTGAATGAATTACAGGTCAACTTCCAATATTACACATTTCATTGATGAATCCTACAGAAAGTTGACTTACGAAAGGCTGTGGTGGGCACCAGAATACACCATGGGCAGATTCCCTTTAAGACTGAGGAACATATGTCCCACCTGCATGTAGTTCTGTGAACAGACAGCCCACAACTGTAGGCCATTTCTGTATTGTCCTGTCGGAAAAGAGTTGCCTCACCAAGATGATGCCCTCTTTCCTAAGCAGCCCATATTCAGTGACCAGCAATGTGACGTGATAAGGGCTCAGTCCCCTCCCCTAACCATCTTAACTTCATTACCTCACCATGGGGTCAGCTAAGACCTTTGTTGACACTGCACTGCAGCCCAGCTTCCTCGATGCCTAATCCTGCTTCCTTCCTTTTCCTTCCATAGATGGGGACCCCAAGAACATAACCTAACAAATCGTCCACACACCAGTATTTAACTCAGAATCTGCTTCCCAAGGAAACCTACCTGTGACATAGATACACCTACATTTTTTTTTCTTAATTACCAATTATGTTTACCATTCAACGGTTGAATATGTACTTCAAACATGACAGTGAGTTCACAAAGCCCTGCTTGGCCTGAAAGAATATGATTCCTAAAGGGTTACAAGAGGCAATTACAAAAGTTCAGCAGTAATTGAGGGTTATCTTTATCCATGCTACCCCAAATCTAACTATATACATGAGGATAGCAGCTAATGTTCATGGCAGTATACTGAAAGTAATCAGTGATATTTTAACAAATAAAATCATAAAGTTATAATTGCTTATGATGTCTTCTTTATAGTCAGATTATTTATTAGCATTGAGTAGTATTAAGGAAAAACAAATCTCTGTAAAAATAATCATTTTAAAATATGTGCAAACCACTAAATATTCTTTTTTGCCTATTCCAAATTATGGAGGCTACTGTAAATTCTTAATGATCGAAATATTTGAAAAACAAAGATAAGTACAGATATGTTCATTTGTTATGTTTACTAATATGCATGCAGAACCATATAAATTATTGCAGTAATATCCACTTATTGTGAAATGTCTTGCCTTTTTGAAAACAATATTCAGTATTGAAAATTGTAGTGGATAGTGAAACAGTATCTTTAAGATGTATATCACCAAAAATCCCTAAAGAAATTAAGGCATACTTATACTGTTTTTTTCAAAAATGTTATGACTCTTCATCTCATACTTTGTATGTATAAAACATAATAATTTACATTAGTACAAGTTAAGATTTACAGTTTAAACTTTTACCTATAAGGGCACTCATAAATGAAATTACTGCTGCTACCTTCTTCCTTAAATCCACACGTTTATTATAAAAGAGAGTTAAAGGAAATCTCTATTTCTCTGGATTATTTATTTTCTTTTAGTCAAAGTGTGACCAACATTTTAAAATAATGTTAAAATGTGCTTCCTTTTGAACACCTAAAAATTTCATTCTCAAATTGCTTTAAGATACTCCAACATGTAATTTTCATCACATTTTAAGAGCGGAAAAAAAATCACCTTGAGGCAGCCATCTATTAGTATTCTGCCTTAACTAAGTGGATTATGGACTTTGAAACTAAACCTGAACACATCTTAAAAAGGTGCCCAAGCTTAACTATCTTGTCCTATAAATATGGAAGCCGCTTTGACAATAATTGGATCTCTCTAATACCCATATGGATTCAAATATTGCAGAAAGGAAATGGATTGTAAATTTTGGCAACTGAACTTAGCTATACCTCCATATGTATGCTTTACCAACCACAGGATTTGGAATTTGAGCTGTTGTTACAAACCATTTTTTGCTAATTAGAAGCATCTTCATTTTTCACCTTCACAAGTAAAGTTGCAAGAAGCCCAATGTTCGCCTTGCTTATCTCAAATTCCCATTTGGCAGGCAATGTAAAAACTAACTCCCAAAGAGCTGTCATATGCCTAGAGTCTCCAACTTGGCACGGCTACTAGCTTTGACCTCAGGGAATTTTCATGTGTGAATCTTCCTGTGGTTTACCTCTGAGAGTTCTCTCTAAATTGAAAGAGAGCAAGAGGGATGAGTAAAACAACAGCTCGACAAGCCAGGTTTATTTTAAGTGGTACACAAAAACAAATTCTCTTGCAGGACCAAACTGCTACAACATGGTCTCAGATAATTACTCTTACAAAGTAATTGAGAAGGAACAAGGCCAATTATCTTAACAATTATAAGGTATGCTAACAGTGCAACACCTACATCAGAATTAACACCCACAAATGTTTCTATAGACAGTGCATCAAAGTGTGAGAAATATAGATCTTGGTGACTATGCCCCTGATTAGCATCACATACCATCCACTGTCATAAGTTCTGCTCATTACCTGTTTATATTTCAGCCACCATGGGAATTCTGTCTAACCTGCCTCTTTGTAAACAGGCCAGGATGAGTGGACCAAACAAAGGAAATCTAAAATTCAGGCTTTTTAACTAGTGTATTTTAACTAGTGTACTATTCATTATGTATTTCTAGATGCCAGCTGGATTTCACTATTTGAATGTAGAATGTGTTCTTTCCGTGAATTCTTCTGGAATATTTTCAGTTATTGCTGAATTGATAGTAGTTTCTGTTTTCACTGTAGCGTAGTGGAGAGCCAGAATGTGGTAAGTTCCCTGCTTCAAATCCCAACTCTGCCATCCACTACCTAACTTTAAGAAACTTTAAGTTAATATCCACTTCTGTGAACCATTTGCCTATGAGCCCCCAGATTTATTTCTTACTCTGCCCTTATTCCACTTTTCTATGGCAGGGAACATTTCCCAGGCTCCTCTCCTTGCTGGCTTCTGGGCACGTGCAACCATTGGGAGGAACTGCAGAAGACCAGAGGACAGAATGAGAAGCGAGAGCATGGTAGGTTTCTGCCTTTCTCTTGGATTCATGTGGAATCTCCAGCAGATCCTATGCTTTAAGGTCCTACTTGGATAAGCCACTCACTCAATGGGCACCCATAGAGTGGACCCCGTGCGGTTCTACCTTCTATAAGGCAGCCCCAGATCCAGGCAGAGTTACTATCTCTCTGAGTACCTCTAGAGTTAGGGATAGCTTCTTGTCCTCCCGTGATTTATGTAATCAGTTTCCTATATTAAATTCTCTTTTTTTGAAATATGTTGAGAGATTCCTAGTTTCCCAATTGGTCGCTGACAGTTACATCTACATACCACTGCTTCATGGGGATACATAAAAAGATACATATTTATTACCTAGATATCAACGTCTATGTCTACCTTATACCTCTTTAAAAAGCAAAGAGGACTTAAAGTTATAGAAAACCAACTCATTATAGATTCCTTCTCGACTTAAGGTATTTTCTCCTATCCTACTCTTTACAACTGACTCCCTCTAACTAATTTGACAGAAGTTCCTTTCTTTCAACTTAAACTTTACCTCAAATAAAGTTTTTATTTAAAAGTTTACCTCAGGGCGCCTGGGTGGCTCAGTCGGTTAAGCGTCTGCCTTTAGCTCAGGTCATGATCTCAGGGTCCTGGGATTGAGCCCCGCGTTGGGCTCCCTGCTCAGTGGGGAGCCTGCTTCTCCCTCTCTCCCTCTCTCTCTCTGTCTGCCTCTCCCCTTGCTTGTACACACTCTCTCTCTCTGTCAAAACAAAACAAAACAAAATCTTTAGATTCTGTATTAGTTTTCTATTGCTGTGTAACACATTGGCAGAAAGTTAGCAGATTAAAACAGCATATACTTATTATCTCCCAGGTGTTGTGGGTCAGGAGTCTGGGACAGGTCAGCTGGGTCTTCTGCTCAGGGTCTCACGAAGCCAAAATTAAGACACTGGCTAGCTACATCCTCATTTAGAGGTTCTACAAGAGAAAGACCAACTGCAAGTTCATTGCGTGTTCGCAGAATTTATTTTCTTGGGGCTGTATGCCTGAGATCACTGTTTTCCTGCTAGCTGTCAGCCAGGTATTTCTCTCAACAGCTGGAGGCCACACATGGTCCCTTGCCGCATGGCTGTCTGCATAGGCCATTCAAATCATGGCTCTTTGTTTCTTCAAAGCCAGCAAGAGAATTTCTCAGGCTTTGAATCTCTTCCTTTAGGAAGGTCCACTTTCTTTTAGGGGCTCACCTGATTAGGTCAGGCCCACCCAGGATAATTCTGATTAACTAACATTCAACTGATTTGGGACCTCAACTACATCTGCAAAATCACCTCACCTTTGTCATATATCATAACCTAACTACTGGCATGAAATCCATCATAGTCACAGCCCCACCCCTAGAGAAGGGGAGGGATTACATAGGACATGTACAACAGGGGGTCCGAATCTTGGAAATCCTCTCAGAATTGTGCCTACCACAATGTCTATGAGCATGAGTGAGTTTGATTTACAGTGCTATTGGAGAGTGTTAAATAATTTAGCAAGTAAGATCATGGAGGTGGTTAAGAGAGATTGCATTCTAGTTATATTTAGGTGGTATTGCAGACTGCTTATGGGACACTGATAGCCATATAGACAACCATTCAGAACAGTTATGAGTACTCCAGAAAAACTCCTATAAGACCATATTTTTATGTTAAGATGTTATTTTAAAAATTGTGAAAAAGCTAAAATTACCATTTGAAAGGTAAAGTGCTAATGTGAGCAAATACAAATTGGCAATTTTGAATACCTAAAGCCTAACAAATTTACTCGGAGTTTCCTCACTAGAACTAAGGAAAGAGATATAAATGATACAGATGTCAACAGGAGAATTAGGGTCACTACAAGTGATAAACAAAAAGAAGCTGTAGTTTTGATTTGCTCACATGGTAAGAGATGATCACTCTTACTGTCCTTCAGCAATAGTAAATATCACAAATGACATTAAGGGCAATCTGTTATTGAAGAAAAAGAAATCATGATTGCCATTATCTAAACTAGGTGATAACATTGCAACATGTTATGGCTCAGTCTGACTCTAAAAAGTCTTTAGAATCTGGCACTATGGAACAAAGGGGGGTGGGAGGTTTGAGAGGGGTGGCAAAATTGCTACCTCCCACAGTAAAACAAAGGAAAGAACTGTAAAGATCTTTTTGAATAATCACCATCATGCCTAGAGACTAGTGAATGGGAATTGCTAATGAGAATGCTAGTAGACAGATAGGAAAATAAAATCTCAGTGATATGACAGGAGAGGAGGGGAGGCGAACTCTTCATAGAATGGTCAGAGGGGTTTGGAGGGTAATGTTAAGAAAAAAATAGACCTTGTTCATGATGCCCAAAGCTGTCCCCTGGGGTACAGTAAATCTATGTAGTGGTGTTGTACTGCTAGAGATAAACACGACACGTGAACATAGAAACTTAGGACAAAATGAAATGGCTTAGTTTGTGCTGGGATAAATTTAATCCCTAGCACTTTCCCTGTTATGCCCCAGACCAAATGGTGGAACGCCTCTTCTCTTTTCATTCACACTTTGGGCTGCTCATCAACTGATGTGAGGTAGCAAGGTAGAGTAAAAGTAGCAATAAATGATCTTACAGAACTTCTTAACTTTCCAGAGCCACAGTGTTCCATCTAGAAAAATGAGCATTACATATCTCTTAAGGTGATTTGTGAACTCAAATGTACAAAACACATGATGTTATTATAAATTTGACATATTTTGATGTTTGACTTAGGTAGTCCTGGGTCCTACCCTCTGATTTGAACTTTGTTTGGACACTTCTGCCATTTTTGGTCAAAGCAATCGCTACCACTCCCAAGATAAGATACATTGGATAGGTGACTGCTCTCAGTTACACAGAACATGGGTTTTATGTTTGAATACACTGAGCTTTGGGGACATGAAGTATCTTTCCCAACTGGGTGGTGCATCTAGTACACCAAGACTTAAAGTTTAGTTTTTCTGATGACATAGTTTATGATCTTTCCACTGTACTCGTATGCCTAAGTAGGAGCCAGTCTTGATAAACAACATGTTAGATGCAGTTCTTTGAATAGTATATTAAAGAAGGGATATGTTGGTATGTTAGTGTGGACTGCAGGAAATGGAAATGAAGCTAGGCTTGCAAGTATGGCTACTCCACAGGGAACAAAGAAGAAAGCATTTCTTAAAGTGGAAAAACCATTAGCAGAAGAATATTTTAGGAGAATATCTTCAGAAGAGTTGTCTTGAGGAGTGGTGAAAATCACGATAGAGAATTAAGAGAATTAATAAGCACTGTATATGCATTATTTCATTTAACACTCCCCAAAATCCTATAAGGGAGGAATTATTATTTTGATATTTTAAGTAAGCAAACTGAGGCTCAGGGAGGCTCAAGGTCACACTGGTAGAGACTTCTTAAAAACAAATGTATAGGGGCGCCTGGGTGGCTCAGTTGGTTAAGCAACTGCCTTCGGCTCAGGTCATGATCCTGGAGTCCCAGGATCGAGTCCCACGTCGGGCTCCCTGCTCAGCAGGGAGTCTGCTTCTCTCTCTGACCCTCCCCCCTCTCATGCTCTCTCTCTCTATCTCATTCTCTCTCTCAAATAAATAAATAAAATCTTAAAAAAAAAAAAAACCAAATGTATAACACTACTGTGTGCTACATATGATTCTAAGGTATTTGTAAATACAAAGAAACTTAACTCTTGTAGCAGGATTACATATATCATATATACCTCCAGTTTATAGTGATATTCCCGGCAGGTGGTAGAGTCAGAGTCCGTGTACTTAACCACTGCGTTATGCTGCCTGCTAAGCAGAGGAGCTGGAACGCACATTCATCTCTGTCTGATCTCAGTGGACACGCTCCAAATAACTAAGCTATACGTGCAGTGAAGGCTAGTCAGAGAAGTATGAAAATAGTTGATTTAGACGACCTATGATTGGAACACTTTGGTAGGTAAATGACGAAGTATTTTGTGTCAGTGTGTGAAACAGAAATTAAACAATTATAAATAGACTCCATCTAGTGCAACTAGATCTTCATGCCATAAACAGAAATTCAACGATTATAAATAGACTCCATCTAGTTGCACCTTGATCTTCATGCCATAACAGTAACAATAATAATAAATCATGATTGCCTACTTACAATGTTTTAGGTGCCAAAGAAGTACTTTTGTGTTTTTCCTCAATGAATTCACACAATAACCCAGAATAGGAATATTTCTCACCGTTTTCCAAACGAGGAAGCTGCAATAAAGGGGAATTAAATAATTTGCCCGAGGTCACACAACTAGCAGCGCTTGGTAGATCTGTGCCCAAACCCAGGCAACATCCCAGAAGTCTCAAGCCAACATCCCTACACCCCTACCCTGCATGGCCATGATCGTGAGTCCCAGGGATGTCTGGGCCCCTTGTCTCTAGACATAAGAACCATGAAGGCAGCCCACACTTCTCCCCTCAGTACACACAGACTTTCTTTTCATTAATGTCTGTTTGTGAAAATAATTCCCCGTGACATGTTTTTTTAATTCAAAATACATGAAAATATCTCAACCAGCAGGGAAAAAAATTATTTATAATGTGAATGAAACTGTGAGGATTTTCAGGTGTGGAAGTGAACTCCCAGAAAGTAATCATACAGAGAGTAATGCTTTGTAATTCAAGTATTAACTAGGACAGTATTTGCATCTATGCTGGGCCCTGAAGGACTGGGGCACCATAGCCCTTTTGTATTAGAAGATATTTTTCCAAACAATGGCCATGTCGTTGGTATTAATTGGCCTATATATACACATACACATAGTACATGACTATAGACATGTACGTATACTATACTAGTACAATTGTTATGGATCATTTTTCTAATTTCTACATCTGGGTAGTAACCATTATAAGAACAAAGAAAAAGCTATAATGAATTAATAGAACTTTGTTAAAGGTAATGTGCAAATTCTCCATTTCTACCAACATAAGACTCCTTCTTTTAGTCTAGATATATTTTGGTGGTTTTTTTTTTTTTTTTTGAACACTCAGTAAGTGTAACTTTGATCATAGATGTAACAAGAGCCCTAAGTGCATTGCCAGGTTAACTCAGGGAACATGCATGGGAACAGACTCTGTCAGCTCCTCCCAGCTTCCTAAAGTAAGTATTGCAGGGTGACAGGCACTGGCTGCCCAGTGGTCTCCCCTCTGCGCTTCTCATTGTCTCTAATACACATTAAGATCTTCTGAAAATTCTATTCCCCACAAAGAAGGAAAGTAAGGAAGTTGTTAGGGCAAAAGACTGCCAAAAGAAGGCGAAGGTTAGGAAGGGAAGAGCTGGTGAAGGAAAAATACATGCAATTTACTTGGCAGTTCAAGAGCACCCAGTGCTCTGATGGCCGGGAAAATCATGTGAACATGAAATGAAAACAATAAGATTAACTAAAACACTTTTTTTTTTCTTTTTTGCCATTGGGTGAACTGTTTTAAAGGACACTTCATAACCTAGGAACTTAGAGTGGGAAAGTTAAAGATTTACAGGGAATACCTTCTCTTTACCATTTCTATCTCTATACTTGTTTGTTTGAATTTCCTTCTGTACAAGAAAACTGTGACACTGAACCTCTGCCTCCACAAACTTTTTTACAGACTAAGTTTTTTTTTAATATGAAAATACAATAATCCTACAACAAAACAAGACCAATGAGCTGTCAAGGGACAGGACTCACTCTTTCTCCTCCTCCTCCTGGCTGCTGGGATTTACAACCCTTAAACTTCCCCCAGAGTCTGTCTGCTTCCATTCAGACCATCAGATGCCATCCCCTTCCTGCTGTGGAATCTGATCCCTTAATATATTAAAAAGTTGTTTCATTCTCCTACCATTTCTTCTTAATTGGTAAATTATCACTACTTATGAATTCCTAGCCTACAAGGAAAAATTAACAAGTCACATTTTGTTTCATCAGACTGTACCCTGATGGTCCAAGATAGCTTTGGGTAAAGTAATTTCCACCATCTGATCATCAGACTTTTTTTATTAAAAAACAAACAAATGTATAGTCCCGCATTTCCTATATTTGCAGAGCTGAGGTCGTGTGCACAGCCTGCGGCTGCGGGCACAGAACAACTGCGGGATCCGGGTGGACACTAGGTTTCATCAGCAAAGCATTCTCGCACACTCGATTTTTGCAGCTTGAAAGGATGGCCCTTGTTAACGTTCTGACGCCGCGAATTTGAAGTCTCCATGTACTGTGACTTGCCAGAAAATTTAAAATGTTAAATAATCTCTCAAACTTGCCCTAGAAACTCAAGTTGGCTTATTAAAGTTTTTTTCCTCTGTTTGAAAAACTTCTTTGTTTCACTAACGGCAAATCTCCTGTGTTTTGTAACGTTGTTATTGAACAAGTTTAATGATTTGCTGAGGACCTCATCTAGAGGCATTACCAACCAGCTCGAGATTAGAAACGTATGGTGGTGGAGGCTCTCCTAGAATAAATGAAAATATTTTATTCAGCTACCGAGAAGGGTCTCCAGAGATCAAATTAGAAGCTAGCTGTGAAGGGAGATGTTTAGGCATGCTCTGGAATTATTTATCAGCATTTTCTGCTTGTGTGAGAATAAGCAGACATTAAGTTTAAATTAAACAAAGAGGGAAAGAAAACAAGTTTTTTTTTCGTAATTTGCTAATGATATTTCTGAGTTATTCTCAGCTTAATAGTTTAAGTAATTTGCAATGATAATAATTGTTCCTGCTAAAGCTCAATAGTGTCAATTTTTTTTTTCTTTTTGCCAAGATTAACCCCCTTTAAAACCTTTAATGGACAAATTAAATTGCAAATTTATTGTGGGCTTTGTTAATTTCTAAATTTGTTTTCTTCTTGACATTTCTTTTAATTTAATTTAATTTTATTACATTCATCAACAATTTGAGAAACTAACTTAAAAGTCCATTAAAAAGGAATAAATGTTCTTTATGTTGCACTTGTTTGTCTTTATTTATAATGAGACTGAGCTTGTAGATAGACTAAAGGCAGCTTAATTATTACTTTCAACATTAATGTGCTTTTCTTGTGCACTCATTCAAAATAAGTATGCTTTTAGGGTTTTTGGAAAGAAATAAATTGTTAACAGGGGGTTGCAGTTCGTCCCTTAAATAATTAAATAAATAAAACAGACCATATTCCAAATTAACACAGAAGACTGTATTTTAAATAACATTAGGTGATGAACTTGTGCTAAAAGCAATTAAACTTTGTTCTTAAAAGAAGACTGCATGTTATTACAAATAATTGGTAATTGAAAATATTTTCATGTGAAACACAGCAGGTTAATAAACTAGAAACTAAAACCCCAAGTGCTATGGCTGTTTTTCATATTGAGGAAACGTAAATATAGAGGCCAAGATTTTGTCAGCCAGTAAATTGTCTTTCTCGGGTCCTGAATGAGGTCACCCTATCAATCATCAACATAGAAATGAGCAGGACCACTCAAGCTCCCCTCCACAGTCACTGTTTCACAAGTGGAGGGTTTGACGGAAGCCACCGCTCCTGGGAACTCGTGTTGTATTTTTGAAAGTTCTGCGTTCATGTTAACTTTTTAAAAGGATCTGGTTGTCTGTTCTCAAATAATTTCCATTAACTTATTCCATGGTGACTTAGAGTTAAATTGTAACTTAAAGTTTAAAAAGGAGTGAAAAGGTAAAAAAAAAAAAAAAAGCAATCTGAAGTGAACTGAGGACTTGATAAAATATGATCCTTCCTGGCAGGAGGAAAACATTCCTAACATTTGGAAAAACAAGCAAAGACATATATATATGTGTGTATACATATATATGTATAGTGTGTGTGTGTGTGTATATATATATATATATATATATATATATATGAATGACATATTCTCTGTGTGATTTGAGAAGGAGAGTTAATTCGGTGTAATTTTTTTTTCTTAATTTGTAACGTCACAAATGTTAACGACTTTTAAACACTTTTGTGTAACCCTCTGCTAACGCTCTTTCAGTACTTGGGAATCAAATAATTACAAGATGAAGTATTAAAACAGTCAAGAAGGCAATGCAGTACTGTGAATTAAAATGAGAGAAAGTACTCGTTTACTGACACAAAGGAGGGGGACAATTCAAATAATAGACATTATTAGTAGAAGTTTAGCAAATGTCTTCATGCTAGTTTCTTTTAAAATATTCTTAGATATTATTTACATTTATACCTGCTTGTGCTTTGACCTAAATTGCTTATTTTCCTGAAATGGCAGGTATTGATTCTTTTTATAATTTTGTCTAGTAGTGACCAAAGTCCCTCAGATTCCCCTGAAACACATATTTGTGATCATGTCTTTTTCACAACTATGTAGTTGATATACTACAAGTTGAGCTCTTTCTCAAGTATAAAGAATTGCTTTGCAGCATTCTCATAGGTAGTGACAACTACTTTAGAATATTTCCTACTTATTTTTTCTATAATTTATTGCATGGCTTTTTCTTTGTATCTTTTCTTATCATGGTTCCTGATGGTCCAATAAGGGTACAGAAATTTTAACAAGAGTACATTCTTATTCATGATAGAATTGATGAACCATATGTGTGTGCATCACCATTAACTGGGCAGTGTTGGTGAAGGCTGGGCTTGAAAAGCCCTTGCAGATAGCATCAGTGTTCTGGATAAAGGTTGGAGAGAGACATTTACTGATTTTAATGATGGTGTATATTTATTTTGAATCCTTAGAGGTGAGTTACTCTTCTACATGATAATCTTTCTAATACACATATCTGTGTGTCTAATTTATAACCTGTCAATCCTCTCCTCTTCCCTATCTAGGTTCCTTGATCCACCTCTTCAACATCTGTTTAGTTTCTTTGCAATATCTTTCATTTCTTTCATCAGATCTCAGGATTTCTCAACACATCTGCCTGGAGAAGACCCTCCCTATTTCGAATCAACTGTCCATTTTATCCATATCTGTATCTTGGATGGTGAGGATTGGGGATAGGGCGGGAATCGCACAGTCTAGCTGATTGCTGTCATTGGAATTAATTTGCCTCCAGACTCTTGTAGGACTCCTTTTCATATTTTCTTACTTCAACTTATATCTTCTCCACTCTCCTCAAATATTTGGGTCCGTGATCATTTCCCCTTATTTTGACAGATGAATAGAATCCTACTCCATAGAAATCAGTATGAGGGGATTCTCTCTACATCTCATTGCCAAACTACAAACATTCCTTCCTTCTTTCCCTTCTATTACAAATGAGGGTGTGTTGTGTCCTCCCTTGAACTGACAAATAATCTCTCTCTTCAGATAGCCACCCTTTCTGCCTTCTCAGAAAACTGAACCCCTTTACCCATTCTACTGACTTCTACACTTTGGCATTTGAATAACCTGAGGACTCACTTTTAAACAACAACAACAAAAAAGCAAAAATAAATAAATAAATAAAGATCTTCCTCTACCTCAAGTTCCCCCAGCTACAATTCTACTTCTCTTCTGTAAATGTTTTCACCTAGTTCTCATCTGCATGCTGCCTCCTCTTCCTCACTTCCCATCCATTCCTCCAGATACTGCGACACTCCACAGAAAGTGTGCTCTCACCAGAATCACCACTGACTGCTTACATTAAACTTTAAGGACACGTCTCAGTCCTCAGCCTACCTCATCCCTGGGCACCATTTGGAAGCATTGACTAATCCCGGAGTTGAGTAGTTGGGACAAAAACCATATGACTCACAAAGCCTAAAATACTTACTATCTGACTTTTGGCAGAAAGTTTGTCAACCTCTGCTAAATTTCATGACAGTTTTTCAGAAAAAGTATCTCTTTAGCTACTACAACTTCGTCTCCTCTAGATTTCACTTGTTACTAGATCTCTTTAATGTTCATGTTCATCCAGGTTATACCCTGAGTCTTATCCTTTTCTTAATCTACATAGTCTCTTTGAAAGATTCCATCTGCATGTATGGGGTCTTCACATACTAACTGATCGATATGTTGATAACTCCCAAATATATATGTCAAGCTTAAACATCTCTTCTAAGCTTCACAGACATGTAACCTCCTGCAAAGATTCTTCTATTTAGATTATCTTCTAGGCTTCTAAAATTCAACAAACACAATTGAGCATACCTTCTGATCTACTCTCCAACCTGCTCTTCCTTTGCCTTCTGTCTCACTGATAGGCCCTGCTGAGTTAGTTGAGTCATAAACTAAGGTTTCATAAGGGCTTCCTCTTGCCTTTTATATCCAATTTACCAGAATATGTTTCGAGTTTTCACCATATTGCAGGTCATCTCAATCTCTGATATGAATTATTTCAAAAGCCAACTAATGTTCTCTTTGTCCAATCTTGTCAATCTTAGCAGTGTTAATGAATCAATATATATTCTTCTTTTCCCTACACCTGCCCACATCCTTCTACCCTACACACACACACACACACACACACACACACACACACACACTTTAGCTGGCTAGCTACAGATTCAGGCTTCTGTTTGTCCTCAAAGATTTCACTGCCCTCCATAAATTCCTCTAGACTGTTACTGTCCCTTTTTGCTTCCCAACTTCTCCATGCTTCCCCTTGTCATAATATTTTCCATATTTCATTCTTTTCACTATATATTCCAAGCCCATGACATACAGAGATTATGTCCACCTTTTTCACCATGGTCTATTCAGCAAGCTGTACAGTGTTTGGCTTAAACACACAATAATCTTAACTGAATGATTCATAAGGTTTTGTCAGTTTGGAAAGTCATTCACACTAATCATGATTTCTGAAATGCCTAATGACTTTTTAAATAATGTAATATTATGAGTAACATTTATTTCAGTTCTTGCCTTTAGTTCTTAGAAGATCTTATGTGTCATCTCGTGCCATTCATCAAAACGGCCAATTGTGAATGTAAGCAATGCTGGTCTGTGTTTCTTACAGAAGAAATACCTTTATCCATGGTTCCTCCTTCCTTTGTCAAGGCTTATGTACAGGGTTTTTGTATGCACAAAAGAGTAATTAACTGCTTTGCAAGGTGCTGCTGGGCAATACGACGCTGTGACAAAAAATGTCAGCAACTATAAATTTGAAAACAGTAAGTTTGCTTTTTCAAAAGCAGCATGGCTGCGTATAATCACTATGTTTTGCATTTTTAAATATCATTGTCTTTAATTAATGTATGTTTCACAAATGAAACATATCCTTTTATGAGTGTTATAAGTATAATCAATCAAAAATTATTGTATGGTGCAACATAAAGTCATGGGGAATATTTAATAAAAAATAATTTATCAATCAACCAGAAGGGCTTACAGTAATAGATTTTTTCTCCTCTACATAGGAAAACTTACATATTGTCATATTATCCCTGGTCGTCTAAATGTGTTTCCTTTAAGCAGAAAGAATACTAAGCCAAAGACTATTCCTCACTGGAAAAATGCAGGTCATTTCAAGTTACAGATTTATAAGACAAAAACATCTTTGTTTTTCCAATTTTTATAGCTTATCCAATTTTTATGACTAAATTTAAAACCTGGCAAAAGAAGGACATTTAATAAAAACTGGGGCACACTCCTCATAGTAACCAAGTGAATAGATCTCCTGTACACCTTCTTATTGATAATGAATTCTCCATTTACTAAGGGAGACAGAGTGAAGTATTTCTTGGCAAATTATATTCTCTGCTGTGCTGCTGCCAAATGAAATACTTGAACAAGTGCAATCCCACATCCTACACTTGATGTGAGTCTAATGTCACTATATTTGGAATGAAACATTGCTCAAAAGTTGGTAACAAAAATGTTTTTGTTTTTAACAGGTCTCAACTGTTTCTCTTCTCTTTCATTTCTTGCAAATACTGGGCCTCAGATTCTTAGGGGAAGAATCTGAAGAGAATCATTTTCCATTTCCAAGTCAAGTCTTTGTCTATGAGTAACCAGGTAAGAGGTACCTATTAAGAAAAGGCCCCAAGCCTTGAAACATATTTTATCATTATGGTTTTAATTCCTAGAAAACAGTTCAAGAAATGGTTTGCATCCTAATGACAGTAAAAAGGAAACAAAAATTCATTGTATTATTAATTTCATGTTTCTGCCAGCAGAGTAACAAACTATTTGAGGAATCCTGGCAAAATCGGTGTGTCAAAAGATAGCCTCAAAGCAATGATGTACACATATTTATGACAACACTCAAACTGTTTCCAGTTTGACTCTTCTCGCATACTGATTTTATAACACCAGTGTTCACTTCAGGAAGCATCATCTCTTCCTCTGTCCTGTTATACAAAACCAAAGCTCTTCTGCTTGGCTTTCAGAGCTCCTATGATCTGACCTAATGCAGTCTTTCCTTCACCCCCATGGAATGCTTCAGTGTCCCAAGAACAGGTCATGAATTGGAAGGGAAAAAAAAAAAAAGTAGATGTGGTACCTAACCGTAATTGGAAAAACATGCCCTTAGGGAACAGGGAAATTTGAACTTAACCCCAGCTCAACCATTTAGTAGGATTAACCCCTTCTAAATAAGACACCATGACTCTAAAAATGGCAATACTTAACTGAAGCAGATACTGTTGCCAGGTAAAAAAACACCCTTCTCAATCCCTTCACCTGTCTTCACTACAGGAAATGGTAAGCAACCCCTTCCCCAGACACCTTTGAAGCAAGGAGAGGCTAGGCAACTGGTTCTGGCCAAGACTATATAAACAGAAATCTGCTTGGTGGCTCATGGGGAAACTTTTGTTTCCCTTATCCTAGAGATAGATGTCCCTGACCTCCCTCAGCCTGTTTTATTCTTGCCTTGAACATGGATGCACTACCTGGGCAAAAGCAGCCATATTTTGACCAAGAGATCATGAGATAGCTTGTTAGGGATGAGGGCAAAATAGAACGACAGAAAGAAACAGTATTTATTATCTTATTTAACTGCTACAATAGCACTGAACTGCTTACCCCTAGATTTTAAGTTATGTGGGAGAAAATAACTTCTTATTTTTTAATAACCATAATTCAGAGTCAGTTACTTCTAGCCATTGCCGTCCTAACTGACATACTAGCACAGATATTCTTCATTCGAGGCACACGTAGTATCTTGGTAATTTTATCACAGTACCTTCAGGCCAAAAGAAACATCTAACAGGTTCTATTTATGAGCTAATAAATAGGCTCATTAAGTCTAAAAACTTAATATGTATTTATATCCTAAAATCTTAGTACTTACTGGGCATAGCACAACTTCTCAAACTTTGGAATCAAAAGTTTGATTCCAAAGATGGTGGATACTGCTACCACCTCTTCCTGCTCCACATGACATTTTGTGTAGCATTTTCTTTTTATTATATTAACCACTGAAAACCCAGCTTCACAAAGATATGTCAGAGAAAGATATGATGTCACTGTAGCAGTCTAATGTCAAAACTGTGAACTACCTTGAGATACTGGTTTGTACAGTGACCAACTGTTGTCACTGTATTTTTCTAGAGAATCATTGCCCTTGGCCTTTGTGAGCTTGCCTTGACCTGCCAGTTGGGAATCACAACCACAACTTCCAGATATGTTGTGATAATAAAAAGAGATAATAATTGTAAATAATAAGTGTCACTAGCTAGCACATAATAGGTCAGCAATTAACTGTAGATGCTATTAGTAATATAGTTCTCATCAATTTCTAGACACACTGTCATGAATGTCTCCCCATGAATAAATAATTTCAATCTCTGAGAATAGGAAATACAGTGTTCTTTGTTCTGTGCCATGAACAATACATAGCATCAAATTAGAAGCATGGTATTTGATGGATTCCACCTCACACACAAACATATACAGATACATATCAATGTAAAAATGAAAGCAGCTGCTGGGAGACAGGGATCCAGTATGACAAATCAAACTACAACACTGCATTTCACAATATATACAAATATTGAATCATTATGTTGTACACCTGAAACTAATATGTTATGTGTCAACTGTAATCTCACTTTTAAAAATACCATACCACAAAGATAATACTCCCCTAAGCTAACTCACCACTAAGAATTTCACCATAATGCCTTATGCCCAAGTATCTCCTGCTTCCCTGGCACACAAGAGAGGCTTGGGATAGATAAATGTATAAACGTGAAGAACATTCCTAGCCTTCACTAAGCCCATATTCGAGGATTTACTATTTCAGGGTTGGATTTGCCATTCTGCAATTACTCTTCCATTAGAAAGACAGGATTCCTAACAGTGTTTTAATTCTCACTTGCCCCGTTTATGTTTTTCACAACTAAATTTGAGTGTGGGTTGCCCCAGTACAATAAAACACCAGAAGCCCTATCTACTCTCCGTTCAGTGTGAATGATGTTTCCTTCAACCTTGGTTTGTTGCACTTAAGCTCAATGACCACTCTCTTTCTCAGACAGTGGGTCTCTTCTAACATCAGGAACTGGAGGCCAAGCATTTGTTTTTCCAAGCTAAGTTCTTGCAGCTGTCAACTGGACAAGATGTCTCAGTTGTCCAAATACTTCAAGTTTAATGACTCCAGGAAATAACAGTCTGTCTCACCCAAAAGGGTTCAAGATCACATATTAGATAATCAATGTGAAACAAAGGTCAATTTCTCTGGAGGCGTGAGATGTCGAGAAACAGAAGTCTTCACTTGCCAAGGTCACTATTTGCTTGAGAACTTAAAGGCGTTTCCTGATGTATTAGGAGATAAGTTAGACCACTTCCCCCAAAGAAGCCTGGAAACCATAGTTTTGAAGACTAGCTAAAAAGATTGTCAGGCAACAAAGCCATTGGCTTCTGGGAAGCAAAAGCATCAGGAGACCCAAACAGTGGGATATGTAGCAGTGACAAGAAGGTTGGTCCTGTCTGTGAGAAAGGATTGTGTAAGCAGTGAAGCCCATAGTATTGGCCAATGATGCAGGGTGATTGTAAACTGCAGCCCTGCTCTCCCCCAGGTCAGAAGTACATGCAGCCCCTGTAGGAAGTACTAGAGACGACAGACATGCAGGCCTACAAAAGGTCATCCGCTTTGCAGCATTTTCAAATATAAATATTAAAACTCTATATGAACTCATTACCTTCCTAGGCAGATTACTCTCTCATTTGAAATTAATAGCTTACATGGGCATAATAAGTAATTCAAGCAGCTAAAAATAGGAGTTTTTCAATTCTTGCTTCTGCCATCTTTTGGTTCTATCCATTTCCCACTATTCCTTCCCTCTTTCTTTAATATCATCCTTCCCCCATAGTTGAGGAATCAAAGTGCTGAAAATTGGAGGATTAAATCATATCACTGCATTTGCTTTGTGCAACTTGCAAATCCTGCCACTCAAAAGGAATATCACATATAACTCTTTGCACACGAGTTTCTCAAGACACTTGTCTCAATACCTTGCGTACTACGAGGTGCAAGATTTGTTTATTTATTTATTTATGACATTAAATTTTAATACTACATTATTTGATACTAGGCCAAATAACACTTTGTGTGTTTTTTTTAAATTTCCTACAATTAGAACGAAGTGTGTCAGGTTAATTAAAACTCGTATGAAGAACTAGTGAACAGTAAGCCAAATCAGCATCCTAGAAACCCTGGATACCATATGTATTTACCTCATTCTCATGGCCAGGCTGACCCTTTGTCTTCTATTTCTTCATCCGTGAGTTGGTAAATAACCTCTTCCACTTACCTGCTTTAAAACGTGGATTAATAAGACAAAACTTGTAGCGGGATCAAAGTGTATTAAATAAGTACTGTAATTTTCAAGGAAAATAATATGGGTATTTGTGTCATACACAGTAATGGAAAGGAAATTATTTACTCTGGGGACCCTGGCTACATTATCGTTAAATTATTTGCATCCTGATAAATGATTAGCATGCCAATGACTATGTGCTCCCCAAAGAGCCTTTCTAAAGGATTCTCTATAGTTTTCCTATCAGGTGTATATGACACCATATGATAACAGAAGTGTAGGATCTCAAAAGGTCTGTGAGTGAGTTATCCCTTTTTTCCTTTACAGTGTTCTTTTGGAGGATTAGTGAATGTTTTATTTTACATTTGCCAGCTTGTTGCCAGTGAGTTCTTCTCAATTGTGTAAGTTTGTTTACCCACTTATATATTTATTTATTTATTTTACTTCTTCTAAACTTATACCACCGTCACTTTCCTCAGTGTGAGCTAAGGGTCCTTTCTGTCTCTTGCTTGAATGACATACTCAGTCTCCTGATAGAAGATGAAAAAATACGCTCAGAATTTTTTTTCCCCACTCCAGTGTTTTGCATTTGACTTTTATCTATATGCAACCGAAAAAAAGAAAACAGAAAAGAAAACTCTTCTTTAAATTGTAAATAAGGTTTGCCTCTTTGAGTGAATTTTAATTCTTCTGTTCTTCTCTCCCGTAACGTTCATGATTCTGATCTCCCCAGAGATGATATTCCCAATGTCTACCTGGATTCAGCTACTGCGCTGAGGGCACACATTTGATCTGAGATTCTGCAGAGAGGTATTGCAAATAAAAATAAGCCGATATTCTCCAGGGTGTTCTTAGCCTAGCTAAAATATGACTTGAAAGGTTAGTGGGGAAGGGGTTAGTTCCCAAAGGGAGAGGCTGTTTCCCCACACTTGCTTGTTGGAGGATGAGTACGCTAATTGGAAAACTGCAAGTTCTGGGGATTTGCAAGTGGAACAGGTGAAAATGTAACTGGTGATAATTAAAGGCTAATTATCTTCAACCCACAATTGGCCACAGGAGGTTATTCTGAGCCACTTAAAAAGAGAGTCTGAGAGAGAGAGAGAGAAAGGAAAAAAGCCATACAGAAAAATATACAGTTCTTTTATACACCTGTGACATTAACTATAGACAAGGATTGAACCTGTGTAGTCATTGATGGTTGATGCCTGCCTCATCCCCCCAGTCACCTTCTCTCCCAAATGTGTCTTAAAGATTAGTACATCTTACATCAGCATTAACAGGACTTATCCAGTTTAAAGTTCACCTGTTGATCAGAAAATAGATACTGCTCTGATATCCTGAAGAAAACAATTTCCAACGCGCAGAATCATCATATTAACTCTTCTGGAAAGCTCAGGAATATAAACTGCTTCCATGGATCTTCTTTTTAACAATGGTTTGTGCAGCAGCAAGGCCAAAATGCCCCTTTTCTGGCTGAATTTGGTTTTACTTAGACACTTCTGTGTTAGGGAGTTTCCAGAAAACCTTCTCCAAGAAGCTCCACAGTGGTGTTAGGTGGTAAAAGAGGAGCATAGACCGAGAGAAAAGGATTGGCAGAAACTTCCTTCCGGTGGTGATGGCCTCGTGACTGTTGCTCTGCAGGGTGGCGGCACGTGACGTAGCCCTCACAGTGTTGCTTCCCCCTCAGCCTCTAAGCCCGCCAAGTAACCTGTCTTTCCTCTCTCCTGGAACTTCTTCCGCATTCACATGACACCCTCAAAACTGAAATGTTCCTACATAACCCTAGACCTACCCTGACCAAAGTCAAGTGATCCAGAAATGAGCATTCATCTAACCTAGGAATATCAGGGAACTCCCATGGGATTTTCCAAAATGAATCTAAGTGACAAAGGTAAACTCTTTCAGGTGGCAAAGAAAAATTGTGAGATAAAAGTCAGAAGTTGTCAACCATGGTTTCCCACTATGTAGAAAAAGCCAAAAAACAGTTAAGAGAGAATTAAGCTGACAGGCAGAAAGTGACAAGGGCTAGAGAAGGAAAATGTCCTGTTGCCTTTTGAGTTCCTAATATTTTTGATTCCAGATGCATCTGTGCTCTCTGTGGTTTAGACCTTCAATCCTTCCTTTTTGACTAAAATAATTCAGGTTGGATTTTGTCATTAGAACTGAAAGACTTCTACATGAAGCCACATATAATGAGATATACCAAGGTTTCTTTTTGTATCATAATTGCCAATCCACACAACTCCTGCCATTAACAGAGAACAGAGCAGCCTCCCTTTTGGCTAAGCCCTGGTTTATAGGAAAGGGGAAATACATAAATTGGTTTGGAGAGGTCCAGGAGTAATAGGGATTTACCTCTTGCCACCCTGGTGATGCTTGAGATGGCACTATCCTATGACTTCCAGAAAAGTAGCATAGCCATTCTCTAAAACAATTTGGCAGTTCTTAATGAAATGAAGTGAGCACCACCCAACAGTCTCATTTCTTGACATACATGCCTGGTACACAAGCATGCTCATCAATGTACTGCTGGTGTTTGCAGGAAATTGGCCACAGCCTAGTTGTTTGTCACCAGGGGAATGGGTAAGTTTAAGTCGAACCATATGAAATTGCTAATATTTGACCATTTTTACTATAAGAAAATATCAGTTTCTTTTTTTAATTTAATTTTATTATGTTATGTTAATCACCATACATTACATCATTAGTTTTTGATGTAGTGTTCCATGATTCATTGTTTCCGTATAACACCCAGTGCTCCATTCAGTACATGCCCTCTTTAATACCCATCACCAGGCTAACCCATCCCTCCACTCCCCTCCCCTCTAGAACCCTCAGTTTGTTTCTCAGAGTCCGTAGTCTCTCATGGTTCGTCTCCCCCTCCGATGTCCCCCCCTTCATTTTTCCCTTCCTACTATCTTCCTTTTTTTTTTTTTTTTAACATATAATGTATTATTTGTTTCAGAGGTACAGGTCTGTGATTCATCAGTCTTACACAATTCACAGAGCTCACCATAGCACATACCCTCCCCAATGTCTATCACCCAGCCACCCCATCTCTCCCACCGCCCCCACAAAAAAAAAAAAAAGAAAATATCAGTTTCATTCAGTTCAACCTACTAAAATGTGGTAGATATATCTTATGAAGTAGGTAGAAACAAACAAAAAATACTAGATCTTCCTACAGCAACATGGATATACTTTAAAACTTAAAGTCTATATTTACATATATATATATGTACATATATATAGTAAAATTTATAGCATACTGCCATTTATAAAAATTAAAAACACATACACAAGAATACAGTATATATGTTACCAGGATACGTATATAAGGATATATATCAAACACTATTCATAGAAATGTGGATCTGGGATAACAGAGAAAAATCAAGTATACACAGAAATGTTCTGCATGGATCAATGATGATGATGTGTCATAGGCTAGAGAAGAATAAACCCAATTCTCTGCACCTGAGGAATATAAGAACAGGGAAGCCAGAGAGCCAAGGAGAAAGAAATAGATGAAAGTTCCCTGTCCCAACATGAGCCCTCATCAAAAAGTAGAAAGTAAGAGCAGATGTGTCTAGGAAAAGAAGACCTGAAACAGATCCCCAAGCCTTCCATCCTTCCAGAAAAACATTGGTAATCTTTCTGAATATTTTCCAGGCCTTCTAGAGAGCCAGATGAGACCAAAGTAGCTGAGAGACGATTGCCAGATAAGACAATGTCTCTTTGTGGTGACTGGGGGAACACTCTCAGTGAGGGTATGTGGCATGAATCACGAAAGTGATGGCCAAGGTCAGCTGTGGATGGAAGCAGAAAATGAGACCAATGATCAAAGACCTGACATCATGATTTCCATCTCTGCAGAGTCTAGAAGAGAACAAAGGTTGCTCATGGTCAAGAAGGTGCCTGCATTCTCACCGTCTACACACCATCCAAATCATGCGGGTTACACAAACCTTCTAATTTAAATGTATTCTGAGGACAAGTGAGAGGGACATCCCTTGTTTGAGTAAAAACCAGAAATGGCTAATACTAATTTGAGTTTACCTAGTGCAAACTTGAGTGAGTCAGAAACAGGGGCTCAGTTGTAAATTACATTTAGTAATAGAAAAAAATGAAATTTTAATTTCACACATCTGTATTTTGACTGAAATTAATAATTAATGTATATATAAACATCAGTTGCTCACTGCCTATTTATCATTTATCATTTAACTATTAAACTTATCTATGAATTCACATTCAATATAGCATGTAAATTTTGGCTCTGTATACATTATTTTTGCACCACGAGATATTACAGGCATGCTAGAAACAACGTTGGAAGTTTTCATTTAGTAGACATGCCACTGGTAGGGCACCTGGGTGGCTCAGCCAGTTAAGCATCTGCCTTTGGCTCAGGTCATGATCCTAGGGTCCTGGGATCCAGCCAGCAGGTAGTCTGCCTTCCCTCTCTCTCTGCGCACCCCCCCCCCCGCTTGTACTCTCTCTCTCTCTCTCAAAAATAAATAAAATAAAATCTTTACAAAACCAGACATGCCACTGGTATTTCAAAATAACACATTCATTAGAAACTAATATGTTGGGCGCCTGGGTGGCTCAGTTGGTTGGGCAGCTGCCTTCGGCTCGGGTCATGGTCCTGGAGTCCCTGGATCGAGTCCTGCATCGGGCTCCCTGCTCAGCGGGGAGCCTGCTTCTCCCTCTAACCCTCCCCCCTCTCATGTACTCTCTCTCTCTCATTCTCGCTCTCTCAAATAAATAAATAAATCTTTAAAAAAAAAAAAGAAATTGATATGTCAAAAAGCTAATAATTATTCTTGGCTCATTCTTCACACAGCTTTTTTGGGGGGGTGGGGAGAGTGTGCTTTGCAGTTGGAGACCAGTAGCTTTGCAAATGTGTGCAATGCATTAAATACAAAAGGAGCCTCATTTTAATTAATGGCATAGTTCTATCTCAGTCTAACTAGAGCAGTATCAGGGAAAGCCAGCAATGTCACCCCCCTTACATTCCACAGCATGCCTACCTTTCACAAAAGGTAGAATTTTTCTCAGGAGAATTCATCCTGCAGGATAGCAGTTCTGAGCCAAATGCACACACTTAAAGGACTGAGCTAAGGAAAAATTCAGTGCCAAGTGGGAAGTTTGGCTCTTCAAGTGTAGTATTTGAAAAAGTAGATTTGAATAGAAAAACAAAGGAGCATCGCTAGGAGTACATCATTGATTTGGAAAATTGTGTTCAAGAGTAGAATCCATTGCAATCAAAATTCAAAACTAAATTCCATTAAATAAATCACCTGACAGCAGAGGTGCTCTGGTTATTACTTTGCAGGGCAATTGGAAGCCCTGGTGCTCAGACCCACTCAAAGCCAGAAGAGGCCCCCCAAGGCTTTGCAACACCCAAGGACTTCACCAAGCCCACTTTGAAATGACTGAGTAGTGGTAGCTATAAAAATAATGATAATAAAGGGAAAACCAATACCAAAAGCTACTTTTTATTTATATCTTCCTAGGTGCTGAACTCTTAATCACATCACCTCTGTCAATCTTTCTAGCACCCTTAATCCTCAAGTTACAGATAAGCAAATTATGGCTCCAATAGGTTAAGTCAGTTGCCAATATTACTAAGCTAATTATTGGCAAAGTTGGAATAGAAACATAGGCTGCCACAGTCTGGAAATCTGAGGTATTAATCACTCAGACTAGAGACATTTATATTTGGCAACTTCTTGGTCAGTGATGATGTTACTAGGGAATAAAAGGGGCACTAAGGAAAGGCTTCCTTGGCAGGCGAGAATTCTACCACTGAACCACCAATGCGGAAAGGCTTCCTTGGAAGGGAAGGGTAATCGTGCTTTAATTCAGGACACATTGTGTGTGAAATGACTTTGAGATTTCCAGATGGACTTATGTAAGCACCTGATCACATGGACCTGGAGTGCAGGAAAGGTCAGGGTAAGAAGACAGAAATTTCAGAGCAAACTAGAGGAGACAGTTGAAGGTTACATGGGAAAATCATATATCGAGAGAAGGATGTTATTAAAGCCTCTGAGAACATTAGCAATAAAGGAGTATTGGAAGGAAGGGGAATAACTGCAATAAAGTAGGAAAGAATATATTTGCAGAAACCTGGCAAGAAGAGAGTATGGAAGTGTCATGAGGGCAGGGCTTACAATTTTTTCTTTCCTGTCTTATTCTCTAAGTACCTGAAATAATGCCTGGTACATAGCAAAAGCCACTGAATAGTTGTATAATATAGTGATCAGGATCAAGTGTTGCAGGGAGGGACCTTTGCAGTTGAACTGATCAGGGACCACATAAAGATGGTACCATTCAAATATCCTCCACACACTCATTTCCCAAACAGAAACAGCATAGTCTCCATGCTTCAATTTTTTCACAAAGTCATTTTTAAAAGGAAGGGTTAAGTATCCAATTTTCTCTGACTAAAATAATACTAAGTATTTTGGGGCTATTTCTACACTCTTAAATGTTTTCAAACTAGCTTTTTTAAAAGGAGATAATTAGACAACTTCCCATGACTAAAAAATACTAAATATTTCAGAAATTTCTTACCAAAAATGTATTTCCCAATAAGATCAAGGGTGGGGCTAACTAATTTCTGAAGCAATAAAGGGCTTGAGAGTTGTATTCGTTTTTAGCCTCGGATTTGCCTCCTTTTACACACACCTACATGTTAGCATGTTTTCATTAATTTTTCAGTTGGCCTATGATTTATGAAGCAGTTAATATGAATTTAGGAATTATCTGCTTCCAAAAATGCATCATAATTTGTGTCTAAGTAACAACTGTTTCAAAAAAGAAAACCACAGTCATCACTCGGTTGTGTTGGCTGACAAACCTGGAGTAATTAATCTTTGTTTTCAGTGAATATTTTATTAAACTAATTTTCAAAAATATGTGCAAATTACAGTTTAAAAAAAAGCTTTTATGTGTGACAGTGAAATGAAATGAAATGTACTCAGGCCCAGACATAAGCACCTGCCAAGATATGAAAAATTAACTGCTTTTTTTTCTTTTTTCTTTCTTTCTTTCTTTTTTTTTAATCCCAGAGAAATTCAGGGGCCTGGAAATTTGCAAAACGAATAGTTGCAGGCACGTGTGTTATTACATACATGAGCAAATACTCTTCATCGGACTTTGTTCGTGGTACTGTGACATGGAGTATGTCAGGCTTTGAAGACAGGCAGACTTGGGTTTGGATCCCACCCTGGCCACTTCTCAAAGGGGGACTTTGAATGAATTATTTCACTTCTCTGAGCTCCTGTTCTCTTAAGCATAAATTGGAGCTACTTGGACACCCATTGCAAGGTTATTATAAGCTCCATAAGGGCATAAACTCTATCTTCCTTGTCCAACATTATATATCTGACTCCTAGCATAGTAGGAGTTGAAAAATCCTTGTTTTATGGGCTTGGTGAATGTGCAGGATAGCATGCTTGCTGCCCAGCACACAGAGGACACCTCCCCTTCCTTCTTGCAGTTAATGATTTGCATCAGTCTATCTATCCCAAATATTTCTGTGATCGGAACAACTGTGCATTTAAGCTTCAATTGTCAGAATAATTATCTAAAGCCAAATAGCCCTTTCTCTTTGGAGATACCACACCTCCTCCTTTAAAAATATTATCATTAGTCGTAATTTAATGCACTAACACAAAGCTACCCAAATATTAACCTCAACTCCCCCATGGTGGCGGGAATTGCTCTCTTCATTTTTGTTCTTTCACATGACATCCATAAATGGTGAGTTTAATTATCATAGAGTTGAGTTTTACCAGTGTTTTGGTTAAATAGATGACAAGGCACGTCAGGCATGCTGCCCTTGGTCATCACGCATCACGTCTGCCTCCTCTACTGTATACTCTATGTATGGTTCTGGTGTCAACAGCAAGTGGGGTGATGAAATACACACTGATTGTTATTGAAATTAGGACGACCAGCAAGCAAGATTCCAAAGCAAGTTTATTATTTATCTTACATTAAAACTATTATAAAATTGAAGCAGTGACATGATTCAATTTAGCTTTGCTTAGAACTATTGATCTTGATTTTTGTACAGAGAAGTCCTTTTGGGCTAAAGCTCTACACAGAAAATCAATTTGCTTAAAATGCTTCCTTTTATACATAATAGCTTACTCATCGAGGACTGAAATTCCACACGTGAATAACACTGCAGTCTCCTTCTTGCCAATCACTGGAAGCACTATGTAAACTATAATTGGAATATTATGGCAAAAACCTGGAGGCCACAATCTTTCCACACAATAATTGAATGTCAATAATGGTCCAGGAAAACATTTAAAGCCGCACCTCAGCATAGGTATAAATGTCCTCAAATTTAACTTTTAGAGAATGTTCCTATTCAATATGCATTGAGCATTTGTCCAAGGATGGACAAATACAAGCAAGCAGCTACCCACTGGAAGCATTTTCGTTCTGTGTACAGACTAGAGACCTGAGATAGGAGTACTGAATTCAGTTCTCGTTGCAAAGGTGTAGCTAGCAACCAGACTTTTAAAGTTGGCCAGTTATGTAACCTCTCTGCATCTAAATATTCTCATTTATAAAATTGGAAAGTTCTTCCCAAATATACAATTCTTCAGTTACATCAAGAGTTATATAGACATTTTATACTTTGAAATTATATTATTTAGACATTTTGGAAATAAATGAAAGAAAAAGGAGATTTTGTCCTAGCACTTCCAAGATAAGACAATAAAACAAAACAAGAATTGGGGGAATTACACACATACACTTATTTCAGACTTTTTTGAAATTTATCCTGTTTCATGTGAATTCAAAGACAGTTTTATTTTATAAATCTTATCAATCAACTTAGAAATAGAAGATCTTATATACTATCTTTCATGTTGTCTAGTAAATCCTGTATTAACTAAATAATAACAGAGAGATGCAGAAACAAATTCCAGAATCTAACAAGATTTTTCTTATGTTAACTAAACTTATCATGGTGATCATTTTACAGCATTTTTAAGTCATTATGCTGGACACATTAAACTTAGGTAGTACTGTATGTCAATTATATCTCAATAAAACTGAAATAAAAAGAAATTTCAGTATCAGTCTGTATCCATTTCATATGAATTCTAGAATACTAACTACATTCATAATTTCTCCTATTAAGGTTTATATATGAATTTGATGACTACAAGTAAGACGTTGACTGTTGCTATTAACTTTACCTCCCATTGTGACAAAAATGTTTTCCATGCTTTTTTTTTTTCTGGTATAGACCTAACTTTCTCTAATATGTCACACAAAGTATATCCCGATTCAAAGGGATCTAACATAGTTCCATGCATAGATATAAAATATACTTGTTAATACTAAGCATGAGTATTTCATTTTCCCTGTGATCTGCTACCATTCAATTTCCTTAGAGCTAATTGCAGAATCATTTCCCCATAAAGATTTAATTGGGAGTGTCTCTTCACTACAGATCTAATTATTTCCTACTATACCATGAACACGACACACTTCCGGCCTCATATACCCTAAAGGATTTCAATTAATTCTAGCTATTGTGAAACATTAGGAAAGTAATTCCTAGCCATTGTGCAATATGCCTAATTTGTATATATCTAAGGAAATGTGATCTAACATAATCATATTTTACTGGAGGCCAAATAAAGGACATAAACGTGTTCTTGAAAGGCAAATCTTATATGATTGAAATTTGGTTTTCCTCCAGAGCACAGTTACTTCAAAAATTGTCAGAAATGAGGATTATTCCATTGTCTCATGCATAAGGGGGAACAACTAATCTTTTAACTCTAGTAAATAATGGATGCATTTTAATAAGGTTTTTAAAAATCTGAAATTAGCATAACATAAAAAGGAAATTAGACATTTTATCAGTAACTACATGTAATAATTTACTAATGAGAAATTACATTTCTTTAAACATTTATAATTTTCTAAATAAATCAATAACTCTGTAAACAAATTAACAAAGTCTAATAGTTTGTCTTGTTTAAGCCATACTTACTAAAATTTGCTGTATTTTCAAAATAAAATTTAATCAGTATATAGAATAATGATTGAGAATATGGTCTCTAGAGTAAGACTGACATGCTTTACCTGCTATGGGAAATTGGGTAAAGTTCTAATATCCAAAGTCTCAATACCTTCTTTTGCAAAATGCAAATTACAATAATACCTTCTTCGTTTTTCTTATCAAGTTCCTTATAATGATTAAGTAAGATAATGCTTGTGACGCTGTTATCTAGCACTTATGTAACAGTGAGGTCAACACTCACCTGTCTTAGAAGTCTTCCTGATTTGGAGGGAGATTTGAACAAAGTGCACACAACGGCATTAGCCCTGAACTGGATCGTTAGTCTAGCATGGGCTTGAAAGATCTGAAGTGATCCCAAGCCATTTCTCATACCATAAGGCCCCACTCTCTCATTTGCCCTCCACTCCTATGGTGATTGGTGTTTGAACCGGCCTCTCTGGGCACACCTGGCTGACAAATTCAGCAGTGAATTCCTATTCCTATACAGCGGCGCCTCATCTCGCTGTGTTCTATCATTATTACCTGGTTCCATAGGATTTCATTTCAATGCTTAACATTCCTCTCCAGCAGGAAATTCTTCTCTGTAGTTAACTAAATTCTCCTGATACAATTAAAGATCATTTGCTGTATTGTTTAAAATTGATACAGATAAGCTGGTCAGCATTCTTGGCGTAAGAAGTCTTTATATACCTCAATACCAATATAAAGAATGTGACAGCAAACTTATGCAGAGTTCAGCCTTATGTAATTTTGGAATTGCTAAAAACATAAATGAGAGTCAGGACTTATACTTAATAATCTTTTAAGATTATTTTTATTTGCGAGAGAGAGCGTGCACGCATGTGCGAGAATGTAAGCAAGTGGGGGGAGGGGCAGAGGGAGAGAGAATCTTAAGCAGACTCCCCACTGAGCGCGGAGCCCAACTCGGGGCTGATCTCAGGTGAGATCATGACCTGAGCTGATATCAGGACTGGGACACTTAACCAACTGAACCACCCAGGCACCCCTATACTTAATAAGTTTGAAAACAAAAACCAAAAAATGTTCCCAACCAGTATCTCAGAACTCTTTTATTTAGGAAGTTTTAACTTACACAAAATTTAAATCCATTTGTCTACAACATAAGCCTATTTTCTCTTGTTTTATTCTCAATAGATAAGGAGAACAGCTACTCATTGTTCTGCCTGAAGTTTTTATATTTCTGTAAATTATCCTCTTTTTTCAAAAGTACTTTTTATCTTAGTCATATAGAAGAGCTACTTGCCTTTTTAAAATGGGTCTATCTTCATAATAGCTCCAAAAATACATATGTAAGTCTGGATGACTTCTTGTATTTAATTTTTTTTTTTTTTTTTTAAGATTTTATTTATTTGCGAGAGAGAGAATGAGAGACAGAGAGCATGAGAGGGAGGAGGGTCAGAGGGAGAAGCAGACTCCCTGCTGAGCAGGGAGCCCGATGTGGGACTCGATCCCGGGACTCCAGGATCATGACCTGAGCCGAAGGCAGTCGCTTAACCAACTGAGCCACCCAGGTGCCCGACTTCTTGTATTTAATAAAAATACTGCAAGAAGATAACATCCCTGTTCTTTCCCTTATGTGTACTAGTTGTTATATATTGAGAATTATATGTATACATATTTCTTAATATTATGTCCTTTGCACTTCATTTTGAGTAGATGTTAATAGCAACTCTTACTTTATTTCTATGTTTCTTAACCATGTTTCCTTATATCATTTCAGATTTATTTTACAACCTATTATTAGTTTGATCAATTTCATTCTTATAGCTTAAAAATATTTCTTGATATGTTGTGATATATCTTCTTTGAAACATACTCTTTATCTTAGTGTTGATAAAAGAGAGCATCTGTGTTTCTTAATAGACAAAGGAAGTCCCTTTGTAGCTCCAGCCGCCTGCTGGTTTCTCAGAAATAGAGGCATCAGGACTTAGTTCTACCTAGTTAGCCTTACTTCATCCTCCTGACGTCCTTTAACTCGGCCCACACCTATCATGCACCCACATTGTCCTGGATTTCCTGTAGTTGTCTTTATTTTCCAGAGACTTATCTACATTGTTTCTTTCCATGAGTAAACAGAAGACAAAGTTGATCAATATCTGTCCCTTGAATTTGTCCTTTCAATTGAGTATTGCACTTTTACTCTGAGTCACTTGGAATTGAAATTGACATAGCCAGTAGGCCAGGTGATAATCCAGCTAAATCAACATCAACATAGAAAGATAGAAATGTTCACATTTCCTTTCAAGTCTCCTCTTATGCTAATCTTCCTGAACTCAGAAAGCATTACCATTCTTTCATCGACCTTCCAAGCAAAGCTCTCAGAATTATTTTTTCCTTCTTCACTATGCTTTACCGCTAAATTCACTTATATGCCAAATGTTGTTTTATTGTTGTTATTTATTCTAAATGCTTACATTGGTTTTTCTCCTTTCTTGCAATCTCTGCATTCCCTCGTCTTTTTTTGTTTGTTTGAGAGAGAGAGAGACTGAGCGAGAGAGGAGGGGCAGAGGGAGAGAGAGAGAGAATCTTTTTTTTTTTTTTTTACAAACTGTTTATTTTCCGTCAACCTTTTCCATTTCTATTTCCATTTTGTTTGCCTTTGTGGAAGAGCAGCTTGAGACCACTCAGTGGTTGCTCCTACCCATTCAGTGGCCTGAGCAGTGGGAGCTGCAGACCAGTCTTCAGTGGCCAGCTGGGTGCTCCAGTCTTCAGTAGGGAATCTTAAGCAGGCTCCACTCCCAGGGAGGAGCACCACACAGGGCTTGATCTCACAACCCTGAGATCATGACCTGAGTGGAAATCAAGAGTTGGGAGCTTAATTGACTGAGCCACCCAGGTGCCTCTGCATTCCCTAGTTGTTTTTTTTTTTTAACAGAAATGCCCTTAGAGATCTTTTTTTTTTTTTTTTTAAAGATTTTATTTATTTATTTGACAGAGAGAGACATAGCGAGAGCAGGAACACAAGCAGGGGGAGTGGGGGAGGGAGAAGCAGGCTTCCTGCAGAGCAGGGAGCCCGATGTGGGACTCGATCCCAGGACCCTGGGATCTGACCTGAGCCGAAGGCAGATGCTTAACGACTGAGCCACCCAGGCGCCCCCCTGCATTCCCTAGTTTTAACATACCTTTGATCTTCTGTCTAAGTAAGCATACAATGAATACTGAAATATTAATCAATTTATAGCACTCCTCTGAAAGTATTAACTTTCCAACTATTTACTTTGGTATATTTAAATATACTCCTAATCTTTTGAACATGATTTGTAGAGTTGAAATTAGGTTGTTTTTCTACTGAATCTTAGGAATAATTCCATCAGTATAACTATTGTCTTTCCTACCATTTTTTCCCACTAATGTTTAATTTTTTATAAGTCATAAAATTTCTCCTTCGGAATAATATACAGCTTTACTTTTCTCTTTCATTGTAATGTCCACATTTGTTTTAATCTCAGTTCTACAATTAAATATATTCTGTGCTCACCACACACATTGGTTGAGATTAATACATTGAAAAATTCTTTATGACTTTTTTAGGAAAACATTTTCTGAGTTCTTGAGTATTTAATACTGGTTTTTCTATAGCTTATACACTTGAAGGCAGCTTGTCAGGTCAAAAATCCTTGGCTCACACTTTCTGTCCTAGATTGTCTTGGGTATTTTACTCTATTTTTCTACTGCATTAAGTGTTCTTTTGTAGAAATCTCCGTTCACCATGATTTTTTATCCTTAAAATTACTTGCCAAACATTTGCAAACCATAACTGAAAAAGGAGTTAATATCTCTAATATATGAACAACTCCTACAACTCAACAAGAAAAAACAAACAAACCTGATTAATAATGGGCAGAGAACTTAAGTTACTATTCCTTCAAAGAAGATGTACAAATGGCCAATGAGTACCTGAAAAAAATACTGAATATCACTAATCATCAGGAAAATGGAAATCAAAACCACAGTGAGATACAACTTTGCACCCTTAGAGTGGCTGTTATCAAAAAATAATAATACTAACAAGTGCTGTCAAGATTGTGAAGATATTGGAATCCTGTGCATTGTTGATGAGAGTGTAAAATGGTGCATCCACTATGGAAAACAATATGATGTTTCCTCAAAAAATTAAAAAAAAAACTATCATATGATCCAGGAATTCTACTTCTGGTTATATCCCCTAAAGAATTGAAAGCCAAGATTCAAACAGACATTTGTATACCTATGTTCTTAGCAGCATTATTCACAATAGCCAAAAGATAGAAGCAACCCAAGTATTCATCAACAGATGAATAGATAAATGAAATATTTATAGAGTGAAATATTACTTGGTCTTAAAAAGAAAGGAAATTCTGACACATGCCTCAACATGGATGAAAAGACATTAACCTAAGTGAGACATTCCAATCACAAAAGGACAAAAACTGTATGATTCCACTTATATGAGGTACCTAGAAAAGTCAAAACCATAGAGAAAATACAACGATGGTTGCCAGGGGCAGGGAAAAAGGGATAAATGAGGAGTTATTGTCTAATGAGTACAGAGTTGCAATCTGCAGCATAAAAAAAAAAAAGTTCTGGAGATGGATTGTGGTGATGATAGCACAACAATGTGAATGTTTTAATGACACTGAACTGTCCATTTAAAAATGGTTAAAATGTGGGGCACCTGGGTGGTGCAGTTGGTTGAGCATCCAACTCTTGGTTTCAGCTCAGGTCATGATCTCAGGATCGTGGGATTGATCCCCATGTCAGGCTCCATCCACACTCAGCATGGAGTCTGCTTGAGATTCTCTCTCCCTCTCTCTTTGCCCTTCCCACTCATGCTCTCTCTCTCTGAAATGAATAAATAAATCTAAAAAAATGGTTAAAATGGTAAATTTTATATTATGTATATTTTACCACAATAAAAAATAAATACCTAATTTTAAAAACTGGTATAAATTTTAAATGGGCACTTATTTTTACTTAAATAATGTACTTCTAGTAATTGAAAATAATAATATTAAATTCCTAAAATAAAAAGTGATTGACAACATCAATTGACAGTGGAAGAGCAAATAAACTAATCCAATATATTCATACAATCGAATACCATTCAGCAATGCCACAACATGGATAAACCTCCAAAATATTATGTTGAGTGGAAAAAAAAAAAAAGAAAAACTGCCACAGAGCAGTATATGCTGTGTAATTGCATTACATGAATTGTTATGTGATGATAGAAATAGGAAAATTGATTATTGTAGGTGATAATGACTAGAAAGAGGCATCAGAAAATTTTAGATGGTAATATTCTATATCTCAATTCAGTGATCACATGGCAATGCACTTATTAAAAATCATCAAATAGTACACATAAAGTCTCTGCATTTTTCAGGATGTGAGTTTTACTTCAATTCTGATTATGTTAGGCACAAAACAAATTATGATCTTTTGTCTTATTTGCCTACAAGAGTTTCTGTTTTTTAATCTTAGAAAACCCAGTTTTTTGGTTTTTTTTTTAAGATTTTATTTATTTATTTGACAGAGAGAGAGATAGCGAGAGCAGAAACACAAGCAGGGGGAGTGGGAGAGGGAGAAGCAGGCTTCCTGCCGAGCAGGGAGCCCGATGTGGGACTCGATCCCAGGACCCTGGGATCATGACCTGAGCCGAAGGCAGACGCTTAACGACTGAGCCACCCAGGCGCCCAGAAAACCCAGTTTTAAGATACATTCCTATAAGATCTAATTTCAGTCGCATTCCCCAGAAGATGGTATGTTCCTTTATTATGCAGATACAATTCTTCTTTTGTTTTAGAAAAGATTTTATGAAATGCATATGTAGATATGTGATCTCTTTCTTTTTTTTTTCAGAGATATTAAATATTTCTATGTTGTTCTTTTTTCCTCTCTCCTCTTATTTTTTTTCCAATTCTTTTTAATTCTTTTAAACATGCAACCTCCTCCAGCCTGGCATATATCACCAGTATTCCACTGAGATAGCTTTAAATATGATTATCATAACTTTAACATCACCAAATCTAATGGAACATATTTGATTTTCATCTAATTTGATCAATATTTTCATTTCCTTTTGGAATTAGTATCTTTCCCTTGACTTCCAGAATAACACCTCTTAAGCTTTTTTTCTGGTTTGTCCATCTCTCTACTGTCTCAGGCTGATCTTTCTCCAACCAGTGATAAAATATAGAACAAACCAAAGACTTTTCAGTAGTCCTATTCTTTCCTCATTTCATGTACTCTTCCTAGATGATCTCATCTACACATATCTTTATCTACCACTAATATTCAGATGACTCCAAAATTTATACCTTCAACATAGACCACGACTTTGAACTGTGGACCTGTACCCCCTATTGAATTCTTCCAATATCCGCTTGGATAAATCAAAGACATCTTAAAATTCATATTTCTAAAACAAACCCAGAAATGTAATCCCCCTGCCAATACTTATTAGTTAATGATTTCTTCTTCCACCAAATTAAACAAGCCAAACCCTAAGAGTCACTCTTGATTTTGCATAACCCACTCACCATATCAACTCTACTACTAAGATTTGTTGATTTTATCTACATATTTCTCAAGTCTATTTATTTCTTCCTATAACCATAGCAACCACATAACCATAGCAACTACACTAGTACAAACTCATCATCTCTAGCCTGAGCTACAATACCCTCCTAACTGCATCACTCTACACATATCCATTCTTGTTGCTTTCAAATCTATTTTTCCATAGCAGCACTAATAGCCTTTGTTTCCCCTAAATACAAGTTTGATCATGTCATGTCTCTACTTGAAAACCTTCAGTGAATTTCCACTGATCTTGAAGTAAAGCACTGCATTCTTGGTTCCCAGGCTACTTATCTAACTTCATCTCAGAATTGGAACCCTTTATTCTTTGCATTCACAGCACTGTTTTTAGTTCCTTACATGATCCAGTCTACATTCTGCCACAGAGATTTTGAAAATGTTCTTTTTTTTTCTTTGCATGAAATCCTTTCTCCCTCTGTTCATTGAGTTTGCCTTATATTCATTTTCATTTTTCATCATGGATCATTACTTTATAAGAGAAGAGCTTTCAACCTTCTTAATCTAGTCAGAATCTACTATTATATTATTTCATTGCACCATGAAACTCTGCTACTAAAATTAGAATTCTGATTTTATGATTTTTTAGTGTGATCGTTATATTAATATATGATCTAACCACCAGAGTTAATGGTATTTTTGAGGAGGGATTATATTTGTTTTGCTTACTATTTGCTCCTCAGTGTTTAGTACGGTGCTTGGCATTTAGTAAGCACTCAATAAATGTCTGTTGAATTCATAAATAAATAATAGGAGATAATCCAGAATATTGTAAATTGGGACCAGACTGTGAAAAATGTTCAAACAAGGCTAAGATGTAGATATATAATTTGGTAGACAATAGGAACTCATTGCAGGCTTTTGGTCAAGAAGATGGTATGAAGTAAACTATTCATCAGAAGGAGTAATGTGTTAATGTTTGCATGGTTGGTAAAGAAATGAGGTCATTAGAAGCTAATATTTATAGTTGAGTCAAAAAATTACAGAGGTACATAGATTTTAAAAAAGTAGAAGTTCAGCGAGACTAGATAGAAATTTCCTTTCACTGTGGCATTGTGTGTATTGTAGAACACAGCAGAAGGAAGAATCCATGTACTTTAAGGTAGATCAAAGACTATCCTAGAGAAAAAAAAAATTAAGTATATGAGAATTGTGGAATAATATGAAATAATCTAACATTCATTTAAATCTCAGAACAAGAGAGAAAGAATGGTGTAGAGGAAAATATTTGAAGATTAAATGGCTGAAATTTTTCAAAATTGATAAAAGATATAAAACCATAGTTCCTAGAAATTCAGAGATATCAAGATACAAAGAAGAGGAACTATAGTCATATGCTAGTCAAACTGCTGAAAACAAAATTTAAAGAGAAAGTCTTAAGAGCATTCAAAGAGAGGAGCTTGCGTGGTTCAGTCGGTTAAGCATACAACTCTTGATTTAGGCTCAGGTCATGATCTCAGGGTCATGGGATCCAGCCCCTCGGGCTCCATGCTCAGTGGGGAGTCTGCTTGAGTTTCTCTCCCTCTCCTTCTGCCTCTGCCCCTCCCCCTGCTCACACTCACTTGCTCTCTCCATAAAATAAATAAATCTTAAAAAAAAAAAAAAAGCATCCAAAGAAAAACACATTATTTTCAAGGGAAAAACAAAAATGACATTTGAGTTCTTATTAGAAATGATGTAAGCCTGAAGACAATGGATAAGGGTAAAGTGTTGAAGGAGAGAAAAAAGAACTATCAATGTATCAGTTAGAAACAAGTATCCACAAAAATGTTCTTTAAATATGAAGATGAACAAGAAATTTTTTTTTAGAAATGTTTTATTTTTAAGTAATCTCTACACCTAGCTTGGGGCTTGAACTCACAATCCTGAGACCAAGAATTGCATACTCCACTGAGCCATCCAAGCACCCCTGAGCAAGACAATTTTTAGACAAATATAAACTTAGGGAATTTTTCACCAGAAAAAAATTAAGTAAATGTTAAAGAAGATGTACAACAAATAAGAAGATACGAATCAAAAATGACTGTGAGAAGGAACCAATTAAAATCCAGGTAGTAAGAAATATAATCAATTAAATAACATTTACAAGAAATCCAATAGAATAAACTCTTCATTAGATACAGCTAAGGAGAAAATTAATAAAATGGAAGGTACTATAAAGATAAAGAGCACAATGATGGAAAAATATGAAAAGAAAATGAAAGTAAATGGAAGATAAACTGACAGACTCTACAATGCATCCCAGAGGCTCACTGTTAAGATCACAGATCTGATACCAAGTTCTAATTCTTTTTGTCTGGGTCATTTTAGACATCGCTAGCCCAGTTTCTTTATGTATAAAATTTTGATAATAATAGTTCTTACTTTGGACGATAATTGTGAGATAGAATTACAATTGACCCCCGAGAAACAAGGGAGTTAGGGGCACCAACACCCTGAACAGTTGAAAATCCACATATAACTTTTGGCCCCCCCCAAACTTAACTTCTAATAGCTGACTGATGATCAGAAGCCTCGCCAATATCATAAACAGTAAATTAACACATATTTTGTATCTCATATGTATTATATACTGTATTCTTACAGTAAAGTAAGCTAGAGAAAAGAAAATATATTTATAGTACTGTACTGTATTTATTGAAAAAAAAAATCCACATACAGGTAGACCCATGCCATTCAAAGCCCTGCTACTCAAGGGTCAACTGTAGTTGAAACATTCTTAGAGAAATTTTTGGCAAATATTAAGTATGCAATAAACAATAGATATTATTTTTATGGCAATTTTAGAAGTAGAGAAAAAAGAGAATGACAGACCAGTAGCATTTGAAATATAAAGCTAAGGTATTTTAAGAATTATGGGAACTATAGATTCAACTTAAAGGTCATTGCAAATTTCTACTCACAAATAAAAGTAGATTCACAGCTATCAAAGAATAATTTGTATTTCCTACAAATAAATAATAGTTGTACTAATAGCAAACTTCTGGGAGTTGATAAAATACGTTACTCCATTGTATTTAGGCAGTAGAAAAAAATGGGTAAATCTAGATGGAAAAAAATTGGGGTGTATGAGCTAAGTTTTTAGTAAAATATTTTGTTAAATCATTATTGATAGGAAAAAGTAATTTTTAGTTGATTCAAAAATGATTTGGCTATCATGCTACATTATACTAACAAGGAAGCTAGGAGAATAATTATTTCTACTTTCAAGTCTATTAAATTATATATAATAAATATGTATGTTAAAAATAAGAGTGATTATTTTTTTCTAAACAAATAGAAGAAAATGAGAATGAAATAACTGTTAGCAATAGAATCAAAGGAAAGGAAGAACAAAGCCCACAGAAGCAAATTAAAAAGCATTAAATAAGATGATAGAACTAAGTAACCACAGTAAATTTTTATAGAGTAAATTTATACATGAAAAGTCAGGGAGGTTAGTGTGGTGTATGTGTGTGTTTAATCAAGTTATATCCTGCATTAAAGCAACACAGAAAATAAAGAGATGGAAAAATTCTTGATGGAAATATTAATCAAAGAAAGCCAGTCTTAATACTAGACAAAACACAATTTAAGGGTAAAAGCACTGACAGAAATACAGTGACATGCTAAATTCTGAAAACTGCAGTAATCCAGCAGCAAGAAATAATAATTATGAACTTGAATATTCATAAAAAGATAGGTCTTTAAAGAAGCAATATAAAAACTTAGTGATTTAAAAATATTAACAAATTCATCAGTAGATTTGGATCTGGAGATTTTAACAAACCTTTATCAAAAACTAATGCATCAAGCAGATATTTTAAGCACTAATAAAATATTTACAAAATTTGACCACTCAGTAAGTCACAAAAAAAATCTCAAAAAATTCCAAGGATCAATATTATAAACACCTCACTTCTGACCACAATAAAATTACACTTGAAATCAATAATTAAAAAATAGTCTAAAGAAACCATATGTCTGGAAGTTATAAAATATTTAGAACTGTGCAACACAATGTAGTATATATTAAAACTTGTAGGATGAAGCTAAGATAACCTAAGAAAGTTGAAGCTTTATTTTATTCCCCAACCAAAAAAGCAGAAAAACAATTGAGTGAAGTATTCAACTCCAAAATATAGAAAAAGTATAATAAAGTAGACCCATGGAAAAGCAAAAGAATAAAATAATAAAGATACTATTAAAAATTTAAATAAAATTGAAAACAGAAAAAGAGATGATCAGTAAAACCAAAAGCTGATTCCTGGAAGAACCATAATCCATAGGAACTTCTAGCAAAACTGATTTTATAAAATGGAAGTCACAAACAGCACTATTGGGAATATAGGAAGAAATACAACAGCAAATATATAATTTCACAAAAGAAAATTGCTCTTTTTTTTAACATATAATGTATTATTTGTTTCAGAGGTACAGATCTGTGATTCAAGAAGAAGATAGCAGGAGGGGAAGAATGAAGGGGGGGAATTTGGGGGGTGAGACAAACCATGAGAGACGATGGACTCTGAAAAACAAACTGAGGGTTCTAGAGGGGAGGGAGGTGCGGGGATGCATTAGCCTGGTAAAGGGTATTAAAGAAGGCACGTTCTGCATGGAGCACTGGGTGTTATATGCAAACAATGAATCATGGAACACTACATCAAAAACTAATGATGTAATGTATGGTGATTAACATAACATAATAAAAAAAAGTTAAAGATATTATACTAGTAATTAAACATCACTAATCCAACTCTCAACAACAATAAAGTGTAAATTGCCTTGAAAAGATTTTGCCAAATTCCAAGGCACAGATTTTCTTAGCTTGTAGAAGTATTTCAAAAAAAAAAAAAGAAAAATAAGAAAATCAACCAATCCATTTATGAAGTGATAATAAATTTAAAACTCAACTAGAAAATAATACTAAAATTATAAAACAACCACACTTACGTATACAGCTTTAAAATCCTATATAAAATTTAGCATATAAAATCATAAATTGAAAAAGAATAGCAAAAATACTGCATCCTGACCAAACAGGGCTTATCCCAGAAATGAAAGAATATTTAGGGGTGCCTGAGTGGCTCAGTCAGTTAAGTGCCTGCCTTCGGCTCAGGTCATGATCTCAGGGTCCTGGGATTGAGCCTCACATCAGACTTCCTGCTCAGCAGGAAGTCCGTTCTTCCTCTGCTACTCCCCCTGCTTGTGTTCCCTCTCTCACTGTGTCTCTCTCTGTCAAATAAATAAATAAAATCTTTAAAAAAAAAAAAGAAAGAAAGGAAGAATATTTAAACCTTGTAAATGTTTTCATGAAATTTACTTTAACAGAACACATCTTTTTTCTAAATAAAATTCTTGTTTATTTTTATTTTTTAATTTTTTTTATTTTTTTCGATGTGCGGCTCAATCCCAGGACCCTGAGATCAGGACCTGAGCCGAAGGCAGATGCCTAATGACTGAGCCACCCAGGTGCCCCTAAATAAAATTTTTAAAAATTAACTGATTAATACATAGAATAACTATTAGAAATAACTGTTAGAAAACCAGGAATAAAAGATTGTTTTCACCACAAAACCAGACTATGTCATACTTAAGAGGAAAGTCCAGTAGAATTCCTTTTAAGATCTGGAACAATAGGGCGCCTGGGTGGCTCAGTAGGTTAAGCGACTGCCTTCGGCTCAGGTCATGGTCCTGGAGTCCCGGGATCGAGTCCCACATCGGGCTCCCTGCTCAGCGGTGGGTGGGGGGGGGTCTGCTTCTCCCTTTGACCCTCTTCCCTCTCATGCTCTCTGTCTCTCATTCTCTCTCTCAAATAAATAAATAAAATCTAAAAAAAAAAAAAAAAAGATCTGGAACAATAGAAGGATGCCAAATATTAATCAGCGAATCTAATACTTTTTGGAATTCTTAGTGCACTGATACAAGAAAAATTAATACAAGTTAATAAGGATTATAAATGAAGAGAGTATCATTAGCTTCATGAATGAAAGTGAAAATCAATCTTTATCTATAATCTAACACAATCTATAAGCACATTTTATAACTATTAAGAGTTGTATCCTAGTTTTTGGGAACAAAATGAACACAGAAATATTAGAGTGATTCTATTTACTCATATTAACTATCTGAAAGTTTAATAGAAAAGAGGCTATCCAAATAACAGCAAAAACTTTATGTCACCTGGGTATAAATATAATAAAAGATGTGCAAAATTTTGAAGAGAAACATTTGAAATATTTTTGAAGGAAGTAAAGAAATATTTGAATAAGTAGAGAGATATAGCATATTTATAGAAGGGAAGACAAAAACATCAAAGATACATCAAATTTTACAAAATTATACATTTCCTCTATTTCTTAAAGAAATCCACTAAAGATTTTTTTATGGAAGTTGAAACATGTATCCCAAGAATCACATACAAAAGTAAAGTGTCAAGAACACTCATGAAATATGCAAAACCATAAAAAAGGAGAAGTTCCATGATTTGAAATAAAGATTATTATAAAACTATAATAATTAAGATAATGTCATATTTACATAGAGATAGAGAAATGATAAATGAGGCAAAATCAGGAGTCAAGAAACAGAAACAAATATATGTGGGACCTTGGTAGGCAATCAAAAATCTTTGAGGAAAAGAGGGTTGGGTTATTTGTTTTAATATTTTAAAATAACTAAATTAATTATCTTCCAAATAAAAGCAAAAATAACTCCAAATAAATTAAAGTATTAAAGTGGAAACAAACAAACATATTAGAAAATATAGAATATCTTTGTGCCATAAATGTATATAATAATTTCTTCATCAATACACAAAAAAATAAGACTAATAAAATGAGTAATATGAGGGTTATTTTTAAGATTTTATTTATTTATTTGACAGAGAGAGAGAGCACAAGTAGGCAGAGTGGCAGGCAGAGGGAGAGGGAGAAGCAGGCTCTCCACTGAGCAGGGAGCTGGACGTGGGGCTCGATCCCAGGACCCCAGGATCATGACCTGAGCCGAAGGCAGCTGCTTAACCGACCGAGCCACCCAAGTGCCCCAAAATGAGTTTTAAAAATAATTAAAAAATAAATGAGAAGAGTAAATTTGACTATATTTTTAAAAGAACAAAAAATACACAAAAATAAGAGGTGAGCAACAGAATGAGAAAAGTATTTGGATCCAGTCAAATAAATAAAATATTATTATTATTATTAAATAATAAATAAAATATTATTACTCAAAATTTTAGACTTCTAAATACTGGTAAGAAAAAAGACTCATTTAAAAAATAGTTGTAAAATATGAACTGGCAAATCACAGAAATAGAAAATGTAATGGTCAGTATACAGAACATCAATCACACTAGTAATTAGGATTATGCGAAACAATTATGATGAAACACCATCTCATATATATCAAAATGACAGATGATGATGGCAAGAGTTTGTGAGGGTTCAGAGAAACTGGGAATATTTTACAACCCAGAAAATGAAAGATATTTCAACCCACCAAATATAGATTGTGTGTGGCCCACTTACTTTAACTGCTATAAACTCTGTTATAAGGTACCACCATAGATCCAGCAGGTCAGAGCATCCAGATACTCATTGTATCCCTTTGTCTTCCTTGTCTTCCTTGAATGAGGGCCACCGTATGGCCCCTTCTCTTCAGGATCCATCTCCCACCATTTTGACCTCTAGAAGGGAGTCCCTCAAAAGTTATTAAAGGATGCTGCTGTTTCCTTCCCCAGTTCCCTTTTTAAAAACTTTAGGGAGGAAATGTTCTCTGGAACATCCTAGGAGGAGCATGGCTTAGCGTAGATGAAAATGTTCACATAATCAATCCAATGCAATGTCTTATCTCCCAAAGCCTTCAGACTTTTCCTTTACAGCAGGGGTAGGAAAACTTTCTCTGTAAAGATCCAGATATCAAATATTTAAGGCTTTCCAGACCATATACAGTCCCTGTTCCACATTATTATTTATTTTAAAACCTAAACATGTAAAAAAACAGACAAAACAAAACAAAAAATATTCTTAGCTTGATGGCAAAAAAGAAAAGAAGAGCAGAGAAGAGAAGAGAAGGGAAGAGAAGAGAAGAAAAAAGAAAGGAAGAAAAGAAAAAAGAAAAGAAAACAGGCTGAAGGCTAAATTTGCCCCATGGCCATAGTTTTCTGATCCTGCTCTACAACAGAGCAAGAAAGTGCTAGCATCTCAACCTCAATTTGTGTATTTCTAGAACTTGTCCTTTTCACCTAGGTTACCCAATTTCTTGGGTGACAGTTGTTTATTGTATTATCTTATAATCAATTGTATTTCTGTAAGGTTGACAGTGGAGTCCTTGCACTCATTTCTTATTTATTTTGTATATTCTTTATTTTTCTTTGTCAATCTAGTTAACGGTTTGTTCATTTTGTTGATCAAGAAAACAAATTTTGGGTTTCACTGATTTTCTTCATTGCTTTTCTAGTCTCTATTTGTGTTTATCTCCACTCTAATCTTCATTTTTTTCTTGTTTCTGTTAGCTTTGGGTTTTATTATTTCTTTTTTTTTTTCTAGTTCATTAAGATGTAAAGTTAGCTTATTCATTTAATGTATTTCTTCTTTTTTAATGTAGGTATTTATTGCTACAAATTTTCCTCTCAGCACTGCCTTTGCTGCATCCCATAAATTTTAGTATATTGTGTTTTATCTTTCATTCACTTCAAAGTATTTTCTAATTTTCTATGGAGTTCTTCATTGACTTTTTAGTTGTTTAAGAATGTGTTGTTTCATTTCCACATATTTATGAGTTTTTTTTCCAGTTTTACTTCTTTTATTGACTTCCATCTTTATTCCATTACAGTTGGAAAACATTTTTTATTATTTTAACCTTTTAAACATTTAGATAGCTTTATTCTATATATACCAACTATGTAATCTCAAGAATTTTCTAGCAAACTTTAGTAAATCATAGTCAATGAAATCAGAAAAACAATCAAGATTAGCTGAATGATATACAGTCACAAATACACAGAAATGCATAAAACTGAAAGAGAAGAAAAGCTGAAAGTTAAAGAAATTAGGGTAACATAAAGAAGAGGTGGAGTATGAGATAAGATATGAGTGACAGGATGATTCTAACTGAGACTAAGTTCTTTCCAGCTCATGAAAGAGTGGTATAATCAAAGTTCTTCGGATTTGAGGATATTGAAAAACTCCATGGAGGTCTTGCATTTCCAGTCAAGATAGAGTAACTGGAAACTGATTTACTCCACCATCTAAAATAAGTGGAAAAAAACTAGACTGAATATATGAAACAAAGGTTTTCAGATATCAGACAGTAAATGGTGCAGAACAGTAATCTCTAAGAAGAAGAAAACTATAGAAATGAGCCCTACCACTGTTAGTAGGGAGAGTATCCCAGTTGCAGCACACAGATGGAGAACCCTGGTGTAACCCAGAAGCCATCTTGTGCTAAAGAAACAGAACTAGAATGCTGGGAGTCAATAGCACCCAGAGTTGTGAGACAAAGTACCAGAAACTTTCCTACACGGAAAAAAAAAAAAAGAGCTCCAAACATGGGCAGATGGTTCTTCTTGAGTGTTCCACTGAGTACTAACCCACATAGGCATATCAGGAAAAAAACTACCCCAAAAGAGGAGAGGGAATAATCTGTAGAGGTCACAGAGGACTGGGAACAGTCTGTGTCCTCCTCAACTATAATGGGAAAATATCATAAATCACAGGGTATAGGGTAGCATAGTCAGGAGATTGCCATATATTCCCAAATAGCCACAGATTAAAAGTTTCCTCCCTTTTAATCATTCTATGCTAAAAAGCAAGCTTCAAAAGGATCAGTTTCCAAAGATAGAGGACAGGCAATATCTGATTTTAAGACCTTCTAAAACTCTATCGTAATAAAGGCAGTGTGGTATTGGCATAAAGATAGATAAACAGGTCAATGGAACAGAATAGAATCCAGAAATAGACCCACAGGTATATATTCCAATGATTATTGGCAAAAGTGTCAAAGCAATTCTATGTGAAAAGAAAATCATTTTAAGAAATGATACTGGAACAAGTGGAGAGTTATATGCAAAAACAAAAACCAAAATTCATTGACCTTTGTCTCATGTCATATACAGAATATTAACTGGGAATGCTCATAAACAGAATATAAGAGCTAAAACTATAAAAGAGGAGAATATCTTGTGATGTGGATTTGGTAAAGATTTCCTAGATATGACATCAAATACTATAAAAGAAAAAAATCAATAAATAGAACTTTATCACAAAGAAACATTTTCACACTTTAAAGAACATTGTTAAGAAAAGGAAAAGTGAAGCCGAAGATTGGAAAATGTTTGCAAAACACATATCCAACAGATTTGCAACTAGAATATGTAAAGAACTCTTACATTTCAATAAGAAGGCAACACAATAAAAATAAGCAAAACCGTTGAGCAGAAACTTTGCCCAAAAATGTGTACAAATGGCAAATAACACATGAAAAGACATGACATTATCACTATCAACAGGGAATTGCAAATGTAAACCACTGTTAGCTATCACTATACATTCACTAGCATGGCTAACACTAAGAAAGTCTCACCATACAAAGTGGTGCAACTGGAACCCTCATGAACTGCTATTTGGAATAGAAAATGCCTCGCACGCTTCGAGAAACAATTTAGTAGTTACTTGAAACATTAAACGTACCTGATCCAAAGACCCAGGCTCTGTATTTATCCAAAAAAATAAAAGTTTATATCCACACAAAGACTTATACATGAATGCTCATAGCTGCTTTATTTGTAATAGCCCAAAATGAAAACAACCAAATGTCCATTGACAAGTGAGTTAAAAACAAATTGTCCTGTATCCATACACTGGGATAATACTCAGCAATAAAATAGAATGAACTACTGATATATGCCACAGCATAAATGAATCTCAAAGTAATTATGTTGAGTGAGAAGGACCAACCAAAAAAAGATTACATATTGCATGATTCAATTTATATAAAGTTCTAGAAAATGCAAATTGTTCTACAGTTATAGATCAATAATTGTCTTAGGTGAGGGGAGCAGGGAAGGAGAGGAGAATGGAATTACTAAGGGGCACAAGGAAACCCTTGAGGTTGATGAATATGTTTCATTATCTGTGATGGCTTCACAGATATATATTTTTATAATATATAAATACATATTTATAAATTTATCAAATAAATTTTCTCATAAAATTTATGCTATATAGATGTATGCCAAAATTTATCAAGAATACCCTTTATATATGGTATGTACATTCTAATATGTATCAAGTATACACAATAAAACCATAATAAGGAAAAGAAACTATATTTAGAATATTAGTTAATTATTAACTTAAATGCTATGGTTGTAGAGAGCATGACAAGGTCTGGATTGGAAAAGAAAAACATATTTAAGTACTGTGAAGACTAAAGCCATCAGATGAAGTAGAATTACAGCTGAAAAATCAGAAAATATTGAAAATGAAAATAAAGAAATGATTTTATAGGAGAAAGATATTGGTAAGTTTGAAAGAATGAAGGGGAAACAAAAAAAGTGAAGGACATGAAGATTTCACCTGTTCATTAATGAGATAATTGTCAAAAATCCTTAATTTCCTCACCTGAAAATGGATTAATACCTGTACTATTCATTTTGTTAAAATTAGCTAACATAAGTATTTAACATCTCTGTTATAATCACAGAAAGCAAATGTTATCACCATCGAACATGAATGTGCCATTTATATAAAAACATTTTTTTTGTTATTTTATGTATCCGTTTAATTGTTTATACTGGTCAATCATTATGAATATTTACCTGTTTAGGGTCAAATTTACTAATTGAATTAATTTTAATGGTAACACAGTTTATTTTTGTGATAGACTGTGCTTAAAGTCTCTTTAGCATGCACAAGGCGAATTTAAAACCGTTTCAGTAATTCTTGTCTGATTAGTTAACCTTAAAAGCAGGTTCTTTCAATGAAATGCTAAGAACCTAGAATCTCATTTTACCAATTATACAGTCATTAGATCATTAAACACATTGCTATCAGAACTATTTTTAGAGTATATTCAATGATTGCTTTCAGTATCTAGGCTTTGCCTCAACATTCATGTTCCTCTGACTCTCCTAACCAGTGTGTTCTTTATTATGAAGCAAAGATACAGTGTGGTTGCATAAATATTTAATAAATAAATAAGGTCAATGACAGTTTGCATTAAAATGGAAATAAGATAAAATACAGGCATATATGAACTAAGGTGGCAATTGTACCTTAATAAAAAATACACTCAATCTACAAATAATGGAGAAAAGAACACTTGACATAATCAAATAAATGCAGTTCATTCATTCATTTATTCAACAAATAGTTTTCGGGAATCACACTAGACACTTGGGATAAGTCAGTAGGGAAATGGAAAAAGAACAAAATTCTTCATTTGGAGTTTATACTTTAACATCTGAGACTGACAATTATATATATATATACACACATATATATATATGTATACATATAATATATATATTCTATATATTTTTGACCTTGTAGAATATACATAGATATATACATATATATAATATATATAAATGTATATCTGTAGGGATAAAAATAGAGCAGGGCAGGGAAAGGGGAACCAAGAGAGTAAGCAAGGAGGTAGAGCTGAAATTTTGTATAGGGTGGTAACGTTAGCCCCACTGAGAAGGTGACATGTGAGTAAAATCTTGAAAGAAGTGAGGGATTTAGCCACAGAGATACTCAGGCAGAGTGATAAGGCTCTCAGGCTCCAGCAGCATTCACTGAAGGCAAGGATGGCAGATGGCTGGAGAGGAAGAACTTGGAGAGAGTAGTAGATGGAAAGGTCAGAGAGGTAGGGGACATGATCAGGTAGACGGTTGTGTACCATTGGTGTTTTACTCTGAGTGAAATCGGAACTGTTAATGGTTTTGAAAAAGAGGGCATAAACTAATTGCAACTTTAAGATTCTGGCTGCACGGTTGGGAATAGAATGTAGAGGGACAGGAATGTAAGGAAGGGATGTGTGGAAGGTAGGTAAGGAATGTATGATTGAGGGAAGGAATGTAAGGAAGTCAGGGGGCTATTGGTGTAATCCAAATGAGAGAGGATGAGGCTGACACCATAGTGAATGTAATGAGAAGGAGTTGAATTCTGGATATACTTTGTAGAGCAGACATTATTTTATAACGGATTGGATGTGAGGTGTGAAGGAAAGATCTGAACTAAGGATAAATCCACAGGTTGTAGCCCAAGAGACTACAGAAGGATGGAAATGCTATTAATTGAGATGTGGAAAACTTGGGGTGGAGCAGGGTTTGGTACACACACATCAGGGAAGCCGCGTGGCAACTTCCATTCTATTGAGCGGATACCAAATGCCCTGCACCGAACAGCTGATGGGTACATAAAAGAGGACAAAACATAGTTTCCGCCCCTCAGAGGGTTCATAGTCAAGTGAGCCCGTTGATAGACTGGGAACTCTCCCATCCAAAAGGAAATTGTCTATGAGGGGTTTATGCCTAAATGCAGGGAGTAAAATGTGCAGGAAGTTTCAAACAAATTAGATTCTAAATTTTTAGAAGTCCTTTATATCCTTTATTTTATATATTCAAGTATTAGCGCAAGGTAAAAATATCATTTCCCAAGCTGGGCTGCGCGCTGAGCTGACATTGACAGCGTTCCCCAGACGTTGCGGTGGGTACGCACGACAGGCTCGACTCAGCCGCATCTGGTATTCCCAGATCTGTGCAAACGAGGGAGGCACTGAAGACAGAATTCAAAGCAAATGCCCAGAAGACTTCCGGGAGCAGCATAAAAATTATGAAAGTGAAAAAGCAATAATCTGCCCTGGCTAAACTTGAATGCTACATTTTCAAAGTGAAAATGTGTGGGCACATGCTATGGCAGATTGAAAACGATCCCACTTCATGGGGAAAAAAAAAGATACCTGGATTGTTCATAGATTCCCATTGAATAAATTGAAGTCTGGTTCAAAAAATGTGTTATTTACCAAAATGTATAAATAAGTGCATGATGTGAGAGAAATATAATAATAAGTAAAATTAAGAATTTGTGAAAATACTTCTCCCTTGGTTGTTGATCAAGTTTTGCAGCCATATCTATATTTTCTGAAGACCTTAGATTAAATGAACTATGGGTTTGACAACAACTGCAGTCTCTAATATATAACATTTTGTTTATTTTATGGAAGAAATACAAGATTATAATATATATTTTGGAATACAAAGAAAAACACAATGTACTTTCCAAAACAGAAAGTAAATCATTTTTAATTCCCTCTCTTAAGGTTAACCACTGCCAATATTTCGGTGGCTGTCCTAAGATGACTAGTGTAAATATATATTTTGGAATAAATGTAAACACACACACATGCACACGCAAGCACACTTCCGTTAACATTTACCGATTTCCCTCAGAGGTGACTTGGAAGAAAAGAAAATTTATGGTCGAGATCACATATTGATGAAAAAAGGTGATAGTTAAGTGAAATATACATTCTAAAATAAACAATGTTATTTTCAGAAGCATTTTGAAGAAGAGTATATCTCTAAAATCAAAAGGTGATAATCAAAATAATAGTCAATCAAAATAATATTTTTTCTTACAAAATTTTTGACACACGTACTATGCATCCAGTGAACTAAAATTCAGTGTTTTATATGTCTTATCAGCAATGATTTTTTACATAAGATTTTAAAAGGTATGCTTTGTATTGATAATTGTCATTTCATCTAATTAAAATGTTATGATTAATATATGTGTGTGTGTGTATCTTCTTGTTAAGTATTTCTTTCAGTCACTGACATAAGGCTAAGTGAAGAATGACATAATATTCATAACAGCAAACATTATATGTAGAGTTTAATATATGCAAACCACTTTTCTATGTGCTTTCTTATTTATCAACTAACGTGAGTCTCACAACACCTCAAAGAGCTGAAACTTACTATTATTACCACTTTTCCAATGAGGAGCAATGAGTCACGGAGATGGTGTCTTACCCTGGTTTACCTTTGGTCACACAGAAGGGAAGCAACACTGTGTTTCACACCCTGGCTATTGGGCTTTGCACTTTGTGCCCTTACCAGCTGCACTCTGATGCTTCATGCAGTCTCATCCCATTGATTTCTGTTTTTTACATGAATAGGTATTTTTTAAATTATACTGGATAAACACATATGTTGCAAATAATCACCATTACTCTTAACTTAAAAAAATCTAGATGTTTAGCCTAAATGTTCTCTGTGAATTTTTTTTCAGGGAACTTACATTACCAATTGCTTTTTACAATTATTCAACAAATTACATTTCTAATTCTTTCCTAAAAATCCCAGAAACTTTTCCTAGATTTTAACACCTCTGGTATGGGCAGAAACCTACTATTATTACCACTTTTCCAAAGAGGGGTGAAAAAGTAGGTTATTTGTAACTCAGCTTTTCTAGTAGTAATTAACAAGTCACTACATTAGCTGATCTGGTCCTATTGTTTCTTAAGCGACTACTGTGTGCCTCACCCTATAGTTGATATTTAAATAAATGAAAGGCATGGTTCTTTCCCTGGAAGAATTTGCAGTGTATTTGAGATAAAGTTTACCTTCACAAACAAAAACTGCCCATACCAGAATTTCTCAGCTTCTTTTCACCATGCGACACACAGAGACTTTCTCCAGGTCCCACACTGCAATTAACAAACATTGTGGATGATAAACAACTCCTAGTTCACTCACTAACACATCCAAAAAAAAAAAAAAAAAAAAAATTATTCGCATGTTAGTGAAAGGGAGCATTGTCAGTCCAGAAATAAATTTAAATCTCCGTAATACTTTTTATCTTCCTGAAATGTATCATTTTTAAGCTTTCTTAAGAAATTACTTGCAACTACTGACATCTTGTTTGAGAAGAATTTTTTTCCATCTCAGTATAGTCTTTGAAGACTTGTATAGTCATGGAAGGTTTTATTGAGAAGATGGGCTTTGAAGGATGTATACCTTTGCTATTCAACTTCTAAATAACATTTTATGTTTAAGTTACTATGGTCTTATTTCAATAAATCATTCTTCTTGAATTCCATTGATTTCCTAAGTAACATTAAAGCAGCCTATATTCAATGTCACCAAGGGCAGCCCTTGAAGTGGTCATAGAGCTCTCTATTCAAAATTGTATGGTATTGTATGGTATTGGTGTTTTCCAGTTTCCTCATTATAGCCTAGAAATAACTTTCACTCTTCTAATAGGGCCACATATCTCACTGAACAATGTATTGGTCTTTATTTTTGCTACATGCAAATAGTCAAATGTACATCCCCTCCCTCCATTCCCTATATTTTATCCATCAACATCTCTAAAGATGCTCACTCTCTATTGGCAAGCAATTATTAACAACCACAAATCAATTTTAAGCTAGTTTTCACAAAGAAACACTCAATTAATTTTTTTAAAAAAATTGTGTATATCCTAATTACTTTGATGTTAAATAGAACATTTATTTTTATTACAAACAAACATTTGCAACTTATACATTTTTAGAAAAAAATCACCTTTTCTAATGAAAGAAAATATTTTGCTGTAATGTTTTGACTATTATAACAATTAGGAAGGCACATCTAAAGATTTTATATCTGTATCAAATTGTTTCTTATATATTTAGCAGTCTCTGGTTAAAGGTCATCTAGAAAACCAATAGGATCAGGTCTACAGACTCTTCTTTCTGCAATAATTTAATATCTGTTTACCAATTTTTTATTACCAGTGACATCTTAGTATCCAGTGTTTTGTGCTAATGGAACATTTTCCAGTTCTAGAATGTTCGGTGGATTTTTTGAAGGAATTAAAAGATTTAAAGAATACTATGCAAGCTAGCAGTGATCATCACTCAGTACAGTCACCCCAATCGCTGAACAGTACCTGGTGCTGTGTTGTCCGGGCTGATATGCCCCAGGTTGGACTTCAGCATTAGGTCCTTGTTTGAACTGTTACTGACCTACCTGCTCTTTATGTCCTTGGGAAGCAATCAGAGTTTGATTTTGATTTCCTATTGGGGCCCAGTGTCATATAAACCTCTTATCTCTTTACCATTTTAAGCAATGGTCAATTTTGACAACACATTCATTAAATATTATGGCCTTTGAACTGGGGATAACCTAAAGAATATACTCCTTCCTTAAACAAAATTTTATGGACAGTTTAAGTTCACTCTCTAAGCATAACCAAAAGTCTAAATGCCTTTTGGATGTCCCTCATAGTTCTATTTTTTGATGTCCTAATTAACTTTTGTTTTTAAACAGTTACAGTGTTTCAGTGTTAAAATGCATAGACCAGGTGACAGACTATTTCATGGCTTATACTTCCATAAATCTGTAAACTTGTGATATAAAAATCTGGATTCTCATTTACTAGAAAATAAGCCTTTGATCTTGGTGCTATGTTGGGCAGGCCTCCAGTCTTCATTTTTATGTAGGCCTCTATAAATGATTTGAGGATAATAAAACACAGTTTCAAATTTTCATGAAAGTCATAGGAAAGCAACAAGAACAACAAGTGTCTATAATTCCTGATCATTCTCCTTATATGATTATATCCAAAATCAATATTGTCTTTTATTATTAATGTGGAATACATATTTTTAGAATAATAAAATAGAGTAGTTTTATTCCTCAACAGTTCCAGTCTCTGACTTCATGTTTTTATTGGCAATAGGCAACATAATAATAGTTCCAAGTATTTTGGGGGTAATTAGAAAGTATACCACAATTTTAAGCTAATGTTTTTTTAATTCATCTCAATAAATAAGTGTCCCCCATATACAATCTAGGTGTAATACATCACATGGAATAAAATGTCAAATAAAAATAATCTCACTTCCTTAGGACCTAGCAATATTCTAGGTAGTAGAGCAAGGTTAGAATGTACGCTGTATTTATAGCTACATTTCACATACTTGATTTAAAATTACACTTATTGTACATCAATCATGATTATGTGAAGGTGATACCAATTATGATTGTATCGATAATGATTTATGAAAATACAATCTGTCATGATTGCATAAAGATAATATTTATTTATTTATTTTTAAACATTTTATTTGTTTATTTTGATGCAGAGAGAGAATGACAGCGAGAGAGGGAACGCAAGCAGGGGGAGTGGGAGAGGGAGAAGCAGGCTTCCCGCCGAGCAGCGAGCCCGATGTGGGGCTCGATTCCAGGACCCCAGAACCATGACCTGAGCCGAAAGCAGATGCTTAATGACTGAGCCACCCAGACGCCCCATAAAGATAATATTTAATCTTCCCGAGCAGGGATGGTTTCAAAGAGTAGTGTCATTTGAGGCGGACATGGAGAAAGGATTTCAAATATAGAAAAAGCAGCAAAAACCAAAGAAGTGGGAAAGTCCATGGCATCTTATAAAATAAGTGATTCAGTTTGATTAGAGATGATGGTACACGCAGCAGAACGATGAGGAAAAAAAGAGACTTCAATGTTACATTAAAGAAATATTGTTCCCACTCTTAATCCCCAACTTGGAAACAAACAAACAAAAAAATCACATTTAATTCCATAGACAATGAAAATCTAATTCGGTTTGAAAAAGAGCATGTTGGAGTTAGAGCTGTGGTTAGAGACAAAAGTAGCCCAATAATAATAAATGTGCTCTTGTAGAGTGAGGAGGAACTGGTGCCAAGAGACAATGTTCATGATCCAGAAGAGAAATAATGAGAGCTTGAACTAACCTTCCGTCAGACGGTTTGGAAAGAAAGGGACGAGGTGTTGTTTTTGTTTGTTGTTGTTTTTATTTGTTTGCTTTTTAATAGAAGAGGTAGAATCTAAAGATAAGTACCTAAATTGTGTGAGGCAATATCAAATGAAGATTTAAAGATAACCCGAGGCACTAATGTGGGTAACAGAGAATTCTGCTACTCTTACAGAACTGAGGAAATCAGGAGCAGGAACAAGCTGCGGGAAGACGAGCAGAGCTGATTTTAAGGGTTGACAAGGTGTCCACGTGGTGTTGCAGAGGAAACTTCTGGAAATGGAGATCTCAAGCTCTGGAGAAAGATGTCAGCAAACAGATTCAGGAATCATCTCAACAGTGGTCCAGTTCAGTCTATACCGAATTACTTAATGCCAACCCCATATTCAGTACTCCATAAAACTTCCTCTGTCAAGGGGCGCCTGGGTGGCTCAGTCGTTAACATCTGCCTTTGGCTCAGGTCATGATCCCAGGGTCCTGGGATCGAGCCCCGCACCGGGCTCCCTGCTCCGCGGGAAGCCTGCTTCTCCCTCTCCCACTCCCCCTGCTTGTGTTCCCTCTCTCGCTGTGTCTCTCTCTGTCAACTAAATAAATCTTTAAAAAAAAAAAAAAAAACTTCCTCTGTCAATACATTTATTATAGAGCTGCCCACACATTTTCTTATTAGGATTTTAACTCGATTTAAAACAGACATTATATAATGTCTCTTAGTTCAGTGACTATTGTAGGGTCCTTTTCTGTGACCTTAAAAAAGAGAAAATATACTCCTTTCTCAAGTCACTTGAAGCTTCAGGGATTATATGATTCTTAGGAACACACTCTGGACTCATTCTACTCTTTCTAAACTGATAATGTGTGTGCAGTGATCTCCACCTCACCTACCACATAATTGTGCATTCTTATTAAATGAGACAAGATTAAAGCACTATTCAATGTAAGAGGTGATTATGATGTTCTCTCTCTACCTTTATCTTCATTTACATGTGAAAAATTCATCCAACTGGCTGGCGGGGACATTATATTCCAGCTGCCGGGCCTCAAATGGGCTATGCTTGGGGTTTGCTAGGTTTGGACATAGCTTTCAAGCGTAGGTATGAGCGAGGTGTGACGCTGATGTGCTTGTGAGCATGGGCTATAAGACTTTGGGCAAGGTCACACTCACGATGTGCCTCAGTTTACTCCTCGATAAAGCTGAGATGGTGACAAAACCTCTTCGTTGTGTTGTTGTGACTACTAAGTGCTTAGAAATATCAGCTATAAACTATTATTGTAATGGGTTCACATTTTCAGTCCCAAAGATGTATTTACAAAAATGTAATATTTATTTCCTTAAAAAATTAAAATTAATATAGTTCTGCAGCCTTGATTCCAGCTATTGGCAAATTTCTTAGCACTTCAAGGTGATAGTCACTCCAGTTTTAAAATGACTTCAGTTCAGGATTTTGACCCAGTTAAGGTTTTTACACCTGGTCCCTTTGCATTTTCTCATCTCTGGTCCTTACTTATGGTCCAGGCATCAGGTCAGAGTTGTTTGGTCCCCATGCCCACACACCATCCCGCACCCTGGCTGCTCTCTGCTCTTGTACGACACGTTAATCCTGGTTCTCCTTGTGCACTGGCACCCGCTGCTGACATCCATGACCTCTGTGGCCTCTGGTCAAGTTCAGACAGTTAGTGTATCTTCATTGTACTCACTTCTATTAATGGGTTAAATTTTGCTATAGTAACAACAACAACAAAAAGCCCAAATCACAATGACTTCTGACAACAAAGATTTACTTCTTGCTGGGGCTGCATATTCACTGAAGGTCAGTAGCAGTATCATCCAAAGTCAGTTTTTATTCCAGGAAAGTCTGAACGAGCGGCTCCTATCAAAGACTTGGCCAGTCTCAGAGTAGAAGGAAAAGAGAGACCCTAGAACCAAATAGTAAGTAGATCATAAAGTTCCTGTTAGAAAGTGCTTAAATCACTTCCACTTTCATCTCATTGACAAGAAGGAGTCCTGTGGCCAAGTCTGATTTTAACGACGTGGGGAAATATAATACTCTACCAGGGAGAAGTAAGTTTTTAAAATAATATAATCTACCCCAGCACATAGTCTTCTTTGGGTCCCCCAGATCACTTTCTGCATACCATATCTGTTTCAGGCAGCCACATGCATTTTTCACATGTGGCCAAGGTGAGCAGGACACGGAGGCTGCCCTCACTTACATCTGCCCGGACACACTGGAGTGCAGAGTCCCAGACGTGCAGGGAGGTACACAGCCACCTGGTGTCAGACCTCCAAATGCATTCAACGTTCAGTGTCTAATATGGTCCTAAACAGAGTGGACACTCTAATAGTCCTCCTCCTAACATTTGCAGGGCCCAAAGCAAGTATACAAATGGAAGTTCATATATTATATGTTTAAATATTTTCATGTCATGACAAGCTATGAACCTGCTACATAGGATCACTCTAACTTTCCACGTAAATCCTAATTAAGATTGAGAAGGCTAGATCCTCATCAGAAGATCAAAGAACAAAGAGAATCTGTGCAATCCCAGATGCCAGGCCCACACTGATGGACATTTTCTTTTCAGCCTTCTGCTTTGGGCACATCCAAAGGGCCTTGTGCCCTTACATTAGCACATTCCAGGCAGCCTTTCCATGTTTGATCCATATCCCCACGTTGAGGGGTGCATTCACCAGCAACAGCTTGGTCTGCTTTCAGGAAGGCAGATTTGGGAAAAGACCCACGTAGGCCTGGGGAACAATCTCAGTGACATTGGTACTGGAAATTCAGATGCCCTGGAACCTGTAGAACTTTCTAGAAGGGGGTATGTGGGCTATGGATGGACACATAGCTTTGGGCTCTAAGACCACTCACCTATGGGGTGGGGGTACCCAGATGAAGGCCAAAATGGGGCCCTCTAACCACATGACATAAGATAAAGGGACCCTCACCTATGGTTGAAGTCAAAGTAAACTTTAGAGCTTTAGGGCACATAGTCATACCTTACACAAATTACATTCACATATTTGTGTATGTCAGTAATAGAACCTAGTCATACCAATTTTCTAAAAGATCATCTTTTGAGGTTATCTGTTTTTCTCACTTCTATCTAGCTTCAGGCACTGATTCCAGTATGATCACCCTCACCTAATATCTGAGCCAAACTGACCCAGTCAGGGAGCATTTTCAGCGACCCTGTTCATTTTACAAAGTATCTATTCCTTTTGGGAGAGAATTCCCTGAAAGTTTCTTATAAGTGTTTCCTTTAACACTTTTAAAAAGACAGCGTTATTTACAGAAGTGTGTACTCTTTTAAAACTCTGTATCTACTGTGTAAGGTAATATCTATTTGTCTTTGCAAATAACAAAACACAAATTCTGACTTTTGTCTCAGAATATACTACCAATTCATCAGCAAAATAAATTGTCTGTGTCAGTGTGATGGATCACTAGAGACTCATCTGCCTTCCTTGGCATGATCCCTGCTTTGTGAGAAGGAGATGCCTTTTGTACACAGCTAACCCAGATTCAAGGGCTGTGCCTATGGCCAAGGCAAAGAGCTTTTACTCTGGGTGAAATTAAATGAGACTCCAATGGTGGCCTCACTGTACCCAAACGTCAAGTTCTCGGCTCCCAATCCTCTTACTATATACCATTTGCTTAAATGAATAAGTGGCATCTCTGGCTAGGCTGGTAAGTCTCCCTTAAAAAAATGCAGAGTGGAAATGCTTTACAAATGTGAGTTGTGACGTTTGAATTAGAATTCTGCTTGGTATAAGAATATCTTTTTTTTTTTTTTTTCAGCTTGTCACTCACTGCAAAGGCAGTTTAAAAAAAACCCTGCCAATTTGTTTTATCTTATATGTATTTAATTTTTTGATTCTTAAACAGGGAAAACAGGAAACAGGAAATCTCACATGTAACCATGCTGAGACAAGAAAGACAATTACTTTTCCCTAATGAAATGTTCTATTTCCTTGGTTTGCTGTTTCATTAATTTCCCAACTTCATTTTATGCTGATCTAGATTTTAGTAGTTTTCCCTGAACACAACTTGAGCAAAAGATGTTTGGATTAATTCAAAAAATTATTGTGTATCTATGGTGTGAGAGGCCCTTGCTTATGAGCTGGGTAATGGTAAAAGGCAATCTGGTTTTCTACTGTCACAGGACTTTCATTTTAGACCTGGGGTGGACAGATTAAAACAGGCAAAACAATAAATAAATAAGAATTAAACATAATGATAGGTATGATCAAGAAAATAAAAAGATATATGTAACAGAGAATGACTCGGGGGCACATAACCTGCAGAGAGTTCTCTCTGAAGAGATAAGATTTGAGCTGAGAAATTACTGACAAAAAAGATGAAGCAGTAAGTGTGAATATTTGGAGGGACACTCAGCTACCAGAGTGAACATCAAGGACAACAGCCCAAGAAAGGGACCAGTTGAGTGTGTTCCAGGATTGGAAAGGAAGTCATTGTAATGGGAGCATAATGAACAAAGAAAGGAGTAATAAGAAATGAGGGAGGACTAATATCTGAGGGTGAAATTAATCACCACATTCTAAAGTATTATAAGGTAAGTTCCATTGTGTTTTTAGTGGGAAGTCACTGGAGGATTTTCAGCTGAGAAGTAATATGATACAATGTATACTTTTAAGAGATTACTTTGGTTGCTGAGTGTAGAATGTATTTGGGGGCCAGGGTGATATAATAGTTGAGAGTGAAAGCAGGGAATCATTTAGGACAATACTATAGCTTGTAGCCTGCATCCCCTTCTAGATCCCTTGAGTCCGCATTAAAAAAAAAAAAAAAAAAAAAAAAAAAAGGCGTCATCCAAGCTCTATGTTCACTCACTTTTCTTCTTGGCCTTTGATTTGGGTTCATAATTCGAGGCCCCCTTACTTCTTGGTCTCTTCCTCCCTTTACCTAAGCTATGTCATGATGTCACTTTTGTTTACTACAAACATTCAGAGTTCCTCCCCTAATTTTCTGTGCAGTGGAATGGACAGAATTCTCTTCCCAGGAAAGCCACCATAGCACGTGGCAACTGTACTCAGAGTTGCCACCTTGATGTCCACATGATGAGAGCATTGACCAAAGCAGCCCACTATCACCCAGAAGTTGCTAAATATTCATAAGCTTATCTGTGATCCAGGAGTCTTAGATAATAAGGAGATATATTTTATTTTTGCCTCTTTCTAGCTTAGCCATCATAAGTTCTTAAACTGTAATTGATGAAAAAATCAACCTCATGAATACGGAAATTCATTCAAGTTATAAAAAAGCAAAAAAGCCAATTTTTTTTTCTGATTCTCCTCCACCCCAAGTTATTGGTTGCTGGCAGCTGAGTAACATTAAGAGGATTAGAAACATGCATGGTCTTTTGTTTAGTTTTCTGTCCTTATCATATATGTCAGGCTAATTTCTGGAACATCAACTTTGTTGTCAGTTACTAATCTTTCGAGGTGGAAGACTTAATGGTTTGGGTTCAGTCAATAATTTCTCTGGTCTTAAAATGTTCTCTAAATGCAGTGGCTCATATGTGTTCCTAATTTCATTTCTGGCCAGATGTTTTAGTCTCCCACTTTGGTCGAGCCATGATGGGAACCAACTCTACAGAACTATTTATGAAGAAAAGTCTCTGGACTTAAGAACAGAGGGAATTATTTCCCATTGCTGGGAAGTGTTGGGTGATTTTCATAATTCCATTTTTCCAAAAGCTTATCATTGTGATTTCTGTGCTTTCAAGGGATGGGTGTTCACAACAGAAATGATACTGTGGTGGTTTGGACTGAAAGAGCTATAAATAGAATATCGCCATGTTTTCTAACAGATGCTCTCTCTGGCTCAGAGCTGGAGTCTATCAAATTATTGAAAGGAGCAATTGTAACATCATGTCTTGGTGAAGAATAGAAAAAAATGAAAAGAAAAGGAAAGAAAACCCTCAGGCCATCATTCTGAAATATTTTGTGTATTTAGAATTAAATACTACACTTGAGTGGGCTAATGCCAATAATGGTAAAATTTGCAAGATGTGTGGAGATTCGCTTGAGCCACTGCCATATTAGCCTTCTTCCTTTCTTGGGACAGTTACCTCATTCTTGTGATTGAGTCCAGATAACCAAATATTCGCTTTGTCTTCTCTGGGAGGTAATATGTTTGTTTTAATTTTAGCTACAGGCAATTCAGTACATGCTGGCTATGTAACAGATGTAAACTTCGCGTGTTTTTTGTTTGTTTGTTTGTTTCCTTCTCAACCTCTTTTATTACCTTCATACCAGTCTACTCTTTCAGTTTTAAAAGGGGATGGGCAGACCACCACTCCGAGGCATCCCACAGAGTAGGCAGGTCGCCAGAGGGGCAACCTTTGCCCACTCAAAAATTCATCTCACATTAGCAGTGAGGATTCGGGCATCACCCCAAATCATTATTTTCTTTACTCATAAGTTTAAGGCATTAAACTTTGCATGTTTAATACTCAGCAGCCCACATCATTTTGTTCATACTTGTTTCTTGACTAAATCTTAGTTCCCGAAAAACCTGTGGCTTCTATGGCTGAAGGTATACAATTTAATGCAAATACTGTCATGGGGGTAATTGTCTATTCTATTATGTATTGATGAAATAGTTCTCCATTTTCCAAACTGATTAATGCCGTGGAAAATCCTGGATGCTGTCTGTGGACTTGGGATCAATTTGCTTCTATCGACCATTACTTCTACTTCAGTCTATGTCTTACTACAAATGACCTTTAAGAAAGAAAATCAGTGTCTTGCAATTTATCAAATGCAAGTTCTTTTAAAACATTGAGCCAGGATAGTTAAAATTGTGTTGTATTAATAAATGGCTCTAACATCTCAGTGTCTTGGGACAATAAAATCTTCTATCTTGCTCATGCTACATGACCATTGAAAGCAAGCAAGAGAGAACTTGCTCATTATACTCAATACAAATCTGGCTAAATGAGAAGCCACCTTTTCTGGCATTGCCAGTGCCTGAGCCGAATTAAAAAAAACTGTGCAGGGAGCAATGAAGACGTTCTAGCCCAGGAATGAACTGATTGGTTAGAAATAGTTAAATGGCAGGGAGGGGGGATGGGAGTTGTGTGCCAAAGACAGTAAGTACAATTCTACCTGTATCCTAAAGGAAGAGGAACCAGAAATATTTTGACAAAAATCTTAACAATTGTCATAGCACTCCATGATTGGCCTTCTGTAAGGCTTTTTGTAGACTGCTCCATTGAGCTTCAAATACATGGTTTCTTCCTGGCAGCTTCACCTGAGGAATCAGTCCTTGAGGGAAGGTGAGAAGACAAATGGCTGCTGAGCCAAGGAAGGAGAGAGAAGAGCATGGCATTCACCTGCCTGCCTTGGATTCTGATTAGTTAGAAAATACAGGCTCATGTTGGTATTCATATCCTTCCTGGTACTTGCAACCCCATGAGCTGACTTGCCCCAGCACACATCCTAATGCTGGTAGAGACAAAGCGTTTAGTATAACAATGTCTCTGAGACTTCCTGTGGGAAAACCAAGTTTATCTGCCACTTTCCTGGCATCTTTGGACTGCTGCTTCTCTGTGAAATATTTCCACACCAGAAAATTGAAAAAACTATTTAATAATCATTCATTTGGAAGGTGGATCAGATTGAAAAAAATTTCTGAGCTGTGCCTTGGCTTTGGCTTGGCTTTCAAGGGAATTCCTTGGCCCACTCGCAAGCATTCTGTTAGCTTCCTCAGATTTCCCCCCCAAAAAAGTTAACCATAATCTCAACTTCACTGTCTATTAGACAGATATGTCTGCCTTCACCTGATAACATTGAACAACTGTAGTTCAGACTCTCACCAAGGGCATAAGCTTGTGCTCATTGCTACTTAAAATTACCAAGAACTCAACCAAGTGTTTTCCTTTCTGACTTCCTTCTTTCCTCCCTTCCTTCTTTCCTCCCTTCCTTCCTTCCTTCCTTCCTTCCTTCCTTCCTTCCTTCCTTCCTTCTTTCCTTCCTTCCTTCATCTTTTTTTACCAGCTCTGTTGAGGTACAACTTACATATAATAAACTACACATATTTAGAATATACAGTTCGATGTGTTTTGACTTATATAAACACCAGTGAAACCATCAATATAATCACAGAATGAACATACCATACCCATCACTCCCAAAAGTTTTCCGGTGCCCTTTTTTTACCCCTCCTCTGGCTCTCCCCTTCTCCTATTTTCTGCTTTCTATCACTACAGATTAGTTTGCATTTTCTAGGACTTTATATAAAGATAATCATAGAGTATATACTCTTTCTTTTGTCTCACTTCTTTCACTCAGCATAATTATTTTGAGATTTATCCATGTCATCATATGTATCAGTGATTCTTTTTCTTCGTTGAGTAGTATTCCATTGCATGGATATATCACCTGTTGAACATATGAGTTGTTCCTAGTTTTTTAATATTACTAATAAATCTTCTATGGCTATTTGTGTACAATCTTTGTATGAACATATGCTTTCATTTCTCTTGGGCAAATATCCATGATTAGAATGATGGTATCATATGGAAGATATATAGTTAATTTTTTTAGGAAACTATCAAACTGTTTTCCAAAGTGGTTATAGTGTGTCATATTCTCAAAAGCACGGAAATGAGAGTTCCAGTTTCTATACTTTTTCACCCAACACTTGATATTGTCAGTCTTTCCCACACTTTAATACATGTTTTCTGATATTTCCATATGGTTTTGGCTTACATTTCCCTAATGACTAATGATGTTAAACATCTTTCCATATGCTTATTTGCCACACATACATCAATCTTGGTGAAATATCTGTCCAAATTCTTTGCCCATTTTTTATTTGAATTTTTTTGTTTTCTTATGATTGAGACTTCTTTCCCCCAAAATTGTTAGTTTTGAAATAATTACAAACTACAATTAAACAAGACTTTGAAAAAGTGCACAAAGACGTCATGATCCTCAACCATTTGAGAGTAATTTGTCAACCTGATGCCCCATCGTCCCCTACTGCATCAATGTGTATTTCCTATGAAAGGAGATCATCCTATATAAACACAATACAACCATCATCAAATCTGGGAAATTAACATTATATATTATTACCACTTAATAAATTACCACTTAATCACCACCTAATTATATATTATTACCACTTATATTTTATTACCAGGCAAGTTTTGGCAATTTTTCCAAAAAATTGTTACTCCAATTTTTGCCAATTGTTCATAAAGCCTAAAAATCCACTTCAGAATCACACATTGCATTTAATTGTCATGCTTTCCTAATTTCCTTCAGTCTGCAACATTTCTTCACTCTTTCTTATATTTTTAGGACTTTGACACTTTTAAAGATTACAGGTCAATTATTTTGTAGAATATCCTTTAATTTAGGTTTAAATTCTGATGATGTATCTTTTTACAGGAATATCTGGAAGTGACGATGAATTCCTCTAATTGGATACTATTAGTTTCTTAAGACAACTTTATTGAGGTATAATTGAAAAGCAATAAACTGCTCCTGGTATACAATTTGAAATGATCTGACCTATGTATATAACGTTACTACAATCCAGATAATGAACACGTCAATAACTCTCCCAAAAGTATCCCAAAGACTTTGTTTATCTCTCCTTCCAACCCTCCTCCCCCCGTCCCCAGACAACAACTGATCTGCTTTCTGTCACTGTAGATTAGTTTATATTTTTTAGATTTTTATTTAAATTTTATTTAAATGTAATATTTTTTGTCTGGCTTCTTTCACTTGGCATAATTATTTTGAGATTCATCCATGTTGTCACATGTCAATATTTGTTCCTTATTTTTAAAGAAGTATTCTATGGCATGGTATACCACAATTGTTGGCACTTGCTGATGGACATTTGGGTTGTTTCCAGTTTTTGACTATTACAAATAAAGCTGCTATGGACATTCATGCCCATGTCTTTGTGTGGACATATGCTTTTATTTCTCTTGGGAAAATACTTTGGCATGAAATAGCTGGATCATATGGTAGGTGTATGTTTAACTCTTTAAGAAATTGCCAAATATTTTTCCAAAGCGGTTATGCCTGTTTACATCCACCAGCATTTAATAAGAATTAATATTGTTGGTTCACTTCCTCGCCAGCACTTGATAAGGGCAGACTTTTTAATTTTCGCCATTCTAAAAGGTGTGTAGTGGTATCTTATTGTGGTTTCAGTTTGCATTTCCCTAAAGACTAATAATATTTGGGTTTTCTCTTTTTTCATGTCCTTTGTCATCCATATATCATGAGCTTTTAATGGGTCACTCAAAATATGCTTGTTAGCAAAATTTCAATGCTTATATTCATAAGAATATGTGGCTCTGTCATAATTCCTTATCTTTTTTGAGGGAGGGTGGGTCAAGACATCTGTATTTTCTGTTTCTAATCATAAATACTTGCCTGTGTATTGAAGAGTCGAACACCTGGTACACCCTTCTGTTTGATGCCTTCAAAAGCACAGTTATACAAACATAGAAAGACCTGAGGGGTTCCCCTCAAAGCATTTTTGTGGTTGTTACAGCTTTGTCCTGTTTGTTTGTTTGTTTACTTTGGTACAGAAGCTTACTGACTACAAGCAGACTATGGTTCTCAGACATTTAGAAGTAGTGACAAATTTTGTATGTTGGCTTTCTATCTGTTGGCTTTCTTTCTCAAATATCGGGGGGGGTTGTTATTTAGTTAGAGATTTTTAATTTCTCAGAAGTACTGAATTTCATGCTAGGTGCAAAGATGTGATCCTTGGAATAAAATCTCTAATGAATGATTTCTGTACTTTTGGATATAAATAATAGCATCTTAAATACAAACAATCCCGTTTCCTCTTCTCCTTTGCACACAGCTCAATCACAATGCCAGTCATCCCTGGGAGGTCAGAGTCACGTGACTGAGTTCTAACCAGCTGAACAGGAATAGACATAACATGTGCCACTTCCCGATCTGGCTCAGTAAAACCCATCCCACATGATCCTCAACACTCTTTCACCTTCTCATGACAAGTGTTGAAGATGATAGATCAACAAGATAGAACAACGCTGGGTATCAGAATCACCATGTGGAGAACCACACATGGACCATGAACATTAGTTTGGTAGATTATGTGAATAATTTCCATTGTTTTAAATCAATAAAACTTAGGAATTTGCCTGTGACAGTAACTAGCATTACTCTTACTAATAAAGAAATCATTAGGGTCTGAAGGCCATGTCAATAATAAGGTTTCTACATTTTTCTACTTACAATTCTTCCTCCTTGCTCGGACTTCAGGCTTTCAGCCCTTGATGGAATACTGAAGCCCACTGGGACAACAGTGCTTGGAGTTTAATTGAAAGGCGTAACTACTGTGCAACAGTCCTTTTAATCAAGATGTTAAAAGGAAACTTTATTAAACTGTGATTGAATATATAAAATTAAGATGTAATGCATTTTAAATATATTAGCTCAAATTATAAAATATTAAATTAAGATTTAATATATTAAATTAAACACAGATTAAACTAGATTGAAAAAATACTTTTAAAAATTTCAAATACACCAGAGGAATTATTAACCATTTTATTTAAAAGAGAAAGTCTAGCAAGCACTAGAGCCATAAAAAGGGGACTCTTGAGGGGAACCTAGCCACATTGGGTATACAGCAGTTTCTCCACAAAATAAATGAGATTATCAAAAAGCTGAAGCAGAAATTTGGTTCTGGATTAAAGAGTATGAGAATCAGAACAAAATGTAACAACATGTTGAATCCACCAGATCCCATGAGATCCCAGTGGCAGTGCCAACCCTGATGGTGAGCACATGGCTCATCTATTTAGAGCTGTTATCTTTTCCACGCCCAACATAAAAGCTTCTTGAAATGATTTTGTTGTTTGTGCTTCTATATTTTCATGAGACCGGCTGGCTTTTTATAGATACTGACCCTTGGGTCTAGCAGACTTTTCACAGGCAAAGAAAAATAGAAAGAACAAAGTATCTTAAACTAAAAATGTGTCAACTGAAAAAAAGAAAGACAAGAAAAAGAAAAAAAGAAAAGAAAGGAAATAACCTGACTCCATTTTTCATGTTTAATCCCGAAAATAAATGAATGCAAACATACCTTTGTACTCAATAAGTGCCAGTACAAAACCCTTTAAATAAATGTTGCTTCATCCAATTTTTACAACTGTCTTATAAGAAAAGTATTATTTTTTCCAATTGTACATATGAGGAAATTACAAATAGGACAAATAAGACATTTTTGGGGGATGAAACAGCTAGAAATCAATGTAACCAGACTCAAGATTTTTTCTATTTTTCTCTAAATCCCATGTTCTGGACTTATGGCTAGAGGATAGCCATAAAGGAAGTCAGGCAGTTTCCCAGATGACAAGTCACTATGCTTAATCACAAGGAATTAAAGTACAGATGATAATAATAATAAATAATAATTACAGCAGTTACCATTTATTAGGCAGTTAATGATGTGAGACACAATGATAAATACATTGCTTTTAATGACTCATTTGATCATCTGAACAACTTGTGAAATAAGCACTATCAATACCTCCATTTTAGAGATCAGAAGCCTGAGATTTAGAACTTAAGAAATAGGCCCAAAGCCACAAGGTTTTTTTGGTTTTTTTTTTTTCAAAGATTTATTTATTTATTAGAGAGAGAGAGAGAGTAGGGGGAGGGGCAGAGGGAGAGAGAGAAAGAATCTCAGACTCAGCACTGAGCCTAACGCCGGCTCAATCTCACCACCCTGAAATCATGACCTGAGCTGATATCAAGAGTCTGATGCTTAACCAACTGAGCCACCAGACATCCCTTGCCCTTTTAAGGCACAAAGCTGGGTTCAAACTCACAGTTGCCTCCTTCCTGCTCCTAGTCAAGCACTCTCCATGGACGCACATGGCATATTCGGATGGACTGAGATGAGAGGATGAGAGCTGTGGAGCTCCTTGGTTTCTACTCTAAATCAGCTCAGCTGGCTCCTTCCTGAGCCTTAGAACCTGTAAGTAAGACTAGGCTGATGTCCATATGGGATCATTGTCAGGCTGACATGAAATTCTTATTTTCATGTTGAAAAAAGCAATGGAAATACATCTGGGTGGTATGATAAGTTCCAGACAGGTGACTAAAGTCTGTTTTCATTTAATATCTTCGCTCACTTCATTTCACTCTTCCATCCACCGTAATCTGACTTCAGTCTTCCACTTCACCAAAGTTTATCAATGACAATTCGTTATTAAATCTCAACGGCCCTTTTGTAGACCTCTCTGCTTTTGGCTTTATTTAACACAGTCAACCACTTTCATCTTCTCAATATTCTTTCCTGAATATTCTTGACTTCTGAAATATTATTTTTTTCTGGTTTTTCTCCTATCTCTCTGATTGCTCTATTTAGCACCTTTCATCCTTTTCATTTCTCTCTCAACCGAGTCACTTGATTTCAATACTTCTGCATTTCATTGCATCCCTGAGCGATTCCCTCTCCTATCACGGGCACCACCTGTACTCATGACAGCACATTTCTTCTCTGGTGTGTCTTATGTCAGTCAAAGGTATAAACTTCTAGACACTCTTTTTTGGGTGATCTCTTCCATATTTATGTTTCCAAATCTATATCCAATTACTATCTCTATCCAGATCTCCAGAGCCAGGTTTCCAACTCCTTACATCTTAATATATCTGGACACCTATATCTAGACCTCAAACACAGTGTACTCCAAACTGATCTCATCCTAGTTAAGGAATGGATAAGAATATGCCCCCCGGAGCCCAGTTCTTTCACTTACTAGCTGTAAACTTGGGCAAGTTATTTAATGTCTCTGTAGGTCATATCCTTATTCTGTAAAGTAGGGATGATTATAGTACCTTCCCCATACTGTGATATGATTAGTCCTAGTCTGGCCAGGTCTTTTTGTTTGTTTGTTTGTTTAGTTTCTCTGAATCTACTAACGCCCACTCACGTCCAGTGTTAGCTGCCTCTGAATGTTCACTGATCTGGATCAGAGTTGACATGCCCATAGCCAAAATTTCATCACATCTATCTTATATCAACCTTATCAACCATCATCTTACATAACTTTGAACAACCAGCTTAAAGGCAGCCAGAGACAGAATTAAAATGAATAATAATGGCATCTTTAAAAACAACAGGAATTTTCTCACTCTTGTGAATTTGGTGTGGAGTCAAATGATGAAAAAGACAATAGCTTAGAAAGTGAGTTTGAAGGAAGGCAAAAATAGAAAGAATGGGAAATCTTTGTTAGCATATAAATTTGGTGCACCAACTTTATGCAAATATGAAAAAAAGGTACTGCCAGTTGAGTCTTCTTTTTTAAGTTCAAAACTTCACACTTATTACAGAATGAAAAAAGTATTTTGATTATCTAAGCTGAAAAACAAAGTCACATAAAAATAGTTCTCAAACACTGGGAAATAACATTATGCAAGAGTTGGAAACATGACATCAAAGAGAGGAATGTATCTGTAACTGGAGGGGGAATGGAGGTGAGAAAATAATGAATCAAATTGGCATCTATTCAGAATACCGAGGCTAGAACGGGAGCCACGTGGAGCTTAGCACGTGCAGTTTGGAGAAAATATACACAGGCCTTTGTGTGGGATCGTGGAGTCACACGCACATGAGCAAGGGCTTCTGGAAGGCCAACACGCTGTGCAATCCCAACCAGGAAGTAATTCTGCAGTTGACTGTATTTCAACTCCAGAAACAAAATGGTAGACTATTATAGTCCCAAACACTTTTCAGTAACTAAAAGAGAGTCATCCAACAGTGACTGGCACTCACAAAACAAAGTCACTCAATCTCTTTTGAGAGATCAGATTTCCTTACTGAATATCAAGAAAAGCCCAAACTGATTTCTCTTTGAACATCCAGGCACACCATATGAGAATAAAAAAAAAAAAGGATTAAAATAACATGTTCTCAAAAAAGTAGATTTTTTTCTATTCTGTATTATTAGATACTTCAGTAAAAGTGAGATATGTTATAAAGTAAGGCTTATATATATATTTCAAAATGTCAACATGTTGAGCAATTTTATGAAGGCAAAAACTTTGTAATTCGTCTTCAGTTCACCAAAAGATGCTTTGATGTATGTGGTCCACGTCTTTTTTTTTTTTTTTTTTTTTTAGGTTTTATTCATTTTTGCACGCGCTGCACAAGGGAGAGAGAGAGAGACAGGGAGAAAGGGAATGAGCAGGGAGAAATGGAGAAGCGGACTCCTTGCTGAGCAGGGAGCCTGATGTGTGACTCAATCCAAGGACCCCAGGATCATGACTCAAGCAGAAGACAGATGCTTAACCGACTGAGCCACCCAGGTGCCCCATATATGGTCCACCTCTAACAGTCTCATTATAAAATCAAATCTATTAAGTCTCTTTAGTATAAGATAGGAAAACAAGCTAGGGGCTCTAGGGTCAGGCACCCTGAGCTTGTATTCTAGCTTTGCCAATTTAACCACTTTGAGCTTCAGTTCCATCATCAAGAGTCTTGAAATAATAATATTTAGTCCCATAGGGTTATTTTGAGAATGAGCCAGCTTACGGTAGGTGCTACACTAATATTAATGCTGTGTGGTGTACTCAATCAGCAAACTATTATGGGCTAGATGCTAGGAATGAAAAATAAAATGCACAACTTCCTTGCCCTTGAGAAGCTCACTCTCTAGTGCAAAAACACACAGACTAGCAGCTACAACACAGTTTAATACATTCACTAACACAGCCCTCTACCTAATACTTAGGGAGACCTGGATTCTATAGGAAAAGAAAATTCCAAAAACTTTGTGTCATCATAGAGGATTCCACTTTCCCAACTTTCTTGTCTAAAGCACTGCAGTGAGCAGAGTGGCAGTGAGACTATAAAGTCAAGTAAGCTAAAGGAAATCCCAGCTCCTTTGGAGGTATGAGGACATGGAAAATCTCCATTCCCAAGAAGCTGTGAGATCATGTCTGATTTAAGTCCCAATCCTAAACAAAGCAGGACTCATGCTGGGTTTCATGTGTAGAGTTTCATGTCCAATCCCTGTAACGAGGTGATAAGGCCTGTGTCACAGTTAGTCAGTAGCAGGTGATGCAATTAACAGGATTGCACTAACCTGGAGATGCGCCAAGCTGGCGAAAGAAGGATTAGAAAGTAAATGAAGTGAACAACCATGAACCAGCAAATAGGGCTTAATGGACAGTACAAGTCAGTGAGGCAAAAATGGGCCAATTTGCTCTCATTGATTTTCACTGCCCATTGAGCTGCATTCCTCTTTCGCTTTCTAATGCATTTATCTTGGCCTAGGCAAGTTCTCTGGCTGTCATCCTGAGGACAATTCCATTGACCGCGACAACTCCATGAGTGGACTGAAGTACAATCTGACCTACAGAGCCCTCTCTCAGGCATCCTGATGGGATGTCTGACGGCTAGGAGAGTCGAAGAAAGAATTTCCAATAGGTCTTATACCCAGGAAGTCACTGAGGAGACATTTTATCAGAGGAATGGAAGGAAATACTGCAAAGCTCCTTTCAACTTGAGCCTTCCACCTTATTTTTTAAATAATTCATCAAAGTAAATGAAAACACTCCACCCTGCCATTTTCCACTAGTTTTAAATCATCTCCGGTAGAAGTGCCAAATGACTTCTGCTATCCAGAATAAATAAACCTGATGACCATTTGTTGTTCACTAGCTATGATGAGAAGAAAGCCATGCAGCTATTTAAACTCTAAGAATAGGAAAATGGAGTCAGCTATTTAAACTCTAAGAATAGGAAAACGGAGTCAGCTAGGGCTGACCAAACAGGTCAGGATACCAAGCGGTATTTCTACCCAGAATGAGCCCTTCCTTTCAGCCTCTTTCCTACTCTTTTCGCATCTCCTCTTGTCTCCTGGCCTCTTTGCCTCTTTCTATATACCTTTTCTTGTTTGGCTATCTCCCCTCTCTCTCCTTCCTACCTATTGGATGCCTTCTTCTTTCTTAGTCTCCCTCCCCCAAAAAGTAAATGCACTGCCTCTTACATCAAAGCCAATCAGGAAAATTCACATTTGTCCACCGGATTATCCAATGACTTGTGTTCCAGATAATTGCTCCTTAGCCCTACATGTCTGCTTAATTTGAGAATGAAATGGCTTCTGAGATTTTAAAATTCCATCAGTTGATTATGGGGGAAAAAAATCTTTATCCAGTTTCATGTGAAACTGAGTATCTTGCCATGATCCTGAGCCAAGCTTCATATCTTTAAAAGGAACTCAGACTTGACAGAAAATATTTATCTACCCATAAGAGAAAGATTGTATTGAGTTGGGAAGTAATAGACAATGTGCACAGAGAATTACATTTGCTATTTCCCACAGTATGAATCTCCCCATGAAAGGGGCCACACTGGTACCTTCAGCAATTCAGAGTCCTTCATCACTACAGAGAGCAGAAGGAATGTACCTGGTCCCCAATGCCACATGAGGAAGCCTCTGAGATTTCCCTGACTGGGCTGGAAGCTCAGACCCTACTTAGCTCAGGAGAGCTGATGAGATTCCAACCTGACAAGGAATGGCTGCAGGCCTGAAAAAGACTTTTTTTTTTCCTCAAGCTAATTAACAGGTATTTTCCACGAGTCCAGTAAAATAATAATTCATTTCTCTAGTTGCCATTGTCAACAATGCCTCATTCAATTATTTGGCACTAGGACACACATACCAAGACAGGATCAGCGATAGCTGGTGAGTCTATTCACTTGGCCATGTATGTGATTCCTTTTTTTGTTCTGTTTTAAACCATTAATAAAAGAGAAAGAAAAGGAGAGGGGTAAGTCTCGGGTGTCACAGGTCATATTACTTTTGGTTATTAGTTCTCTCCTCGCCTAGGCTTTGCTTCCCAGTGGACCCTTTCCCCTTGCTTCCATCAGGTAGCTTGGCATTCCTCAGATGCACCCTGGGAATTACACAGCCAGGTGCTACACTACTTTCTTGGAGCTGCAGCTGCTACTGCCGCCAGGAGAAGAGATACTGGGGGCATTTCAAATTCCAGAAAGTGTTTACTGCAGCTGCTAAGCAGGAGAAGAAAAAAAAAAAAAGTCTTCTTCTAAGTTATGCATTGTGTGACACGTGCATTTGATGTCTCTTCGTATGTTTCCAAAGCAGCATGTGCAACATATCACACTCAAACTGCCACCATCTGAAACAGAACAGCACACAGGCAAAATGTTCCAGTAAGTCTAATGCCTGCATGCGGCCCCCATGAAGCACCTGGAAATAACTAAGCTTCCAAACATAGGTTGACTTTGCTTGAACAGAATAGGAAGTTTCTGTGTTGAAACGAATTTAATTTTAGCTGGACTAATTTATCCTAATGTGGACCTTCTGAATATTTTATCTTTCCTGTGGATTCCTCCTAATATTCTTGGAATTGATCTTCATTTCTTTTTTTCTTCCTACCTCCTATCCATTCGATCAGATTTTCCTTTTCCTAAAATGCACATTTTTTTCCATATCGCTCCTCTACTTAAAAACCATCGATGGTTTCCCTGATGCCAAAAATAAAGCTCAAATGCCTTAGCTTGACATTTAAAGTTCTCTACCATCTGGCCTCAACTTGCCTATGGTTTCTGCCTTGTCCCCTAGTCAAATGGATCTCATCACTGTTACCCCATCACCCTGTTTCCACAGCCCTGAATAAAAAATCCCATGAGTCTTCTGGATACTAATTCTCTTTCTTTTTTGCTTGAAATGACCACTTTCCCTCTCTCCCTCTCTTAGCCCTCTGCCTTATGCAGTCCATCTTCCAGACTCCACTTGCTCTGGAAGAATTTTTCCGCAGCTGCGTAGATCTTAGAGAGAGTGGACTTAGAACTGTGGTGCTGCAGTGGAAAACAAACAAAAGTCTAAAAACCGGGAAGAAGGACTGGGTTTTATTTCCAGCCCTAATACATAACAACAGCATGACCTTGACTGAGTCACTTAACCCTCTGGGTCTCTGTTCCCTTATTCGAAAAATGGGTTTAATATTAACTGCCTTCCATAAGTCAACTGCAAAATCATATAAGATCATGTCTGAAAAAGCACTCTGAAAATATTAAAGTACTCTTTGAATATAACATATGATGACAATTTTCTTCTAAACACCCAGCATTTCCTGTGCACTTACGCCATGCACCGTCCTGCCCAACCTATAACGACATTATGGCTGGTACTATTATGTAAGGGTAACAAAACAGAAAGGCTAAATGACTTGTCCAAGTTAAAATAGTGGGCAAGAAGAAGAACTGGGATTCAAACCAAGGTAATAGACAAAAGAGCCTGCTTTCATTACACTACACTTTTCTGCTTTTTATGCTATCTTGTAATCAATTATTAGCATGCATTAGTTTTATGAACTCCTTGAGGTCAATGACCACAGCTCATCTTTCATATGACTTTCACACTTGGTATTCCCTTTGTCTAGAATGCTGGCCACATGGTTCACATCTCCTCTTCTCCTTCAGATCTTTGCTCAAATGGTGACTTCTCAATGAGGTCTTCTCTGACCACTATATTTATAATTCTAACCCTCCAGCCTTTCCTATCCACCCCATCCACTTTACTTTCTGCATATCACTTATCATTTCACATCCCACATGTTTTATATATTTATAAGTTTTTATTATCTTGTTCCAATAGCATGCAAGCTCCATGAAGGCAGGGATTTTTGTTGTTTTATTTACTACCGTATCCCCACTGCCTAGAACAGTGCCTTGAGACATATTAGCTGCTCAACAAATATTTGATAATGAACTAATGATTTAGCTTAGCATGTGATTGGTCAAATGATTCAGGCTTTCTTCACTAAAGACCCTTGATATATTTATTCAGTTGTGTAGAATTAGAATATAGGTAGTATCGGGGCACCTGGGTGGCTCAGCTGGTTAAGCATCAGACTCTTGCTCTCAGCTCAGGTCTTGATCTCAGGGTTGTGAGTTCAAGCCCTACACTGGGCTCCATGATGGGTGTGGAGCCTACTTAAAAAAAAAAAAAAAGAATATAGACAGTATCTACAGTTGTGGCATTCTCTTTGAATGGTGTCATTTGCATTAAGAGGTGCAATAAGAACTGTAGTTTATTTTTAACTGGGAAAAAATTTCTCTTTTGTTTTGTTTTAATTTATATATAAATATTCAACAAAAGAAAAGTGTCTTCATAGAATATACTTGTATTTTCTGCAAAGATTTTGTTCATCATAATGGCAAATTATCTATGTTGATCACAGGATAAAATCTAAGTGCCTCATGAGGAGCTACAAGTCATGATAGGATGCAGACTCCTCCTGCATGTCTACTTTCACCTCTTCTCAGTTCCCATTTCAGAGGCTAAACAGTATGGTAGCTAGGGCACACCCTCTAGAGGCAAGCTACCTGAGTTTGAATCTCAGTCTTACCACCAATCCTGGAAAATTACTTAATTTCTTTAAGCCTCAAATTCCCCACTAGTAAAATGGAGACAGTAATATTAACGAATGCCTAGAGTTGTTATGGAGAGAAATGAAACGATCCACACAAAACACTTAGCAAACTGCCTGGCGCAAAGTAGGTTTTGGGAGATTGTTATTCACGTCACTTTTTAATCCAATTATGTGCCATTCCCCAACCTCCCCCAACACAGACTGTCTCACACATTTGTGTCTCTGAACATCAGGTTCTTTAAAATTAAATTAAAAAAAAAAAAGGTTTTATTTATTTATTTATTTGACCGGGGCGGCGGGGAGGGGGGGCGGGAGGGACGGAGCATGAGCCAGGGGGTAGGCAGAGGGAGAAGCAGACTCCCTGCTAAGCAGAGAGCCTGAAGACTGGATCAGGGCTCTATCCAGGAACCCTGGGATCATGACCTGAGCCTAAGGCAGATGCTTAACCCACTGAGCCACCCAGGTGCTCAGCAAAGATGTAATGACAACATGAATTAATGACTTGAGTTTTTGTTTTTAAGTGCGATCCCATCCTAGAAATACATCTATTTGTACCCTAATTATTTTAAGATTAAATGGTTTTCAGAGTTTTGGTATTAAATTGTTTCAGTACCCTTTGTTAGGAAGAAAAAATTTTTCCCCCATCCTGATATTTTTTCTTCTATGTGAAGCAAGCTCTACTTATGCAGCTTCCTGGACTTTCCATTTTCTCCTTCACTCTTCCTCACACATAAATTCTTAAGCAGATAGAGAAGTTTGGGATGAAAACTGGTCTTTCAAGGCCAAGTCACTTTCTTTGCTTTTCAAGGGTGGACCTAGCCGTAGAGAGTATGGGTTCCCAATTGCTATGGTCAAATAGTCAACTTGGCCATGAAAAATCCTGTCCTCATGGTGGAAGTTGTTCACTCCTCAATATTCTACCTAATTTTGAGTTTCAAGATCAGGAACCTGGTTTATGTTCAGCTATGAGCCATATTCGCCATGCAATAGCAATACTAAGGTTGATATTTTTGTTGCCCATTTACCTCCCCCTTTTGTCTTATTTTTCAACTGGTTTAGAGTTCAGTTGTGAGACAATGAGGCTCTTTATCAAACACTTGAAACCCCAAACATCTTTCATAATTTACTTATACTTGCACTATGACATAAATTAAAATATATTACCCATCATCATCACCATGCCTGCAACATTGAATCATTTATCTAAAGGGATCTTGGGTGTACAATAGTCCCCCCCTTATCTGTGGAGGATACATTCCAAGACCCCCAGTGGGTGCCTGAAATCATGGATAGTACTGAACCTTATATATGCTTTGTTTTTTCCTAGAAGATGAGGTGAGATGAATGACATCATAGGCGGTGTGATAGCATTAGGCTACTATTGAACTTTCTGACTATATGTCAGAAAAAGGATCATGTGCTTGCAGACCATGTTGACCATAGGTAAATGAAACCATGGAAAGTGAAACCACAGATTCTTATTATGTAAGAATCTACACAAAGAAATGTTCACTATGATTGTGGGGGGGAAAGAAAAGAAAGAGGAGGCCTTTTAAATCTGTTATAACCCCAAGGTAAAACATGGTGTCCTCCTGAGTGAAAATCATTGTGGTGTTACTCAAATAATTTGTGGGAGAGAGGAAGTATACAAGTCAGTCATCTGAGTGGTACCTTATTAGAATCTCCAGGCAATCTCTTGCTCACAAATTTTATTTCCATAGATTCTAACATGCTATTTATCTAGTGTGAATTTCATATTTATGAATAGATCCACTTATTCCACTTTCCATTGAAAAATGCCTCTAATGAATAAAATGTTGTTTTTCCACTTTATTAAGTAAAACATTAACATAGTGAAAGACAATTTTAAGTTGAAGTGTCATATCAGATTGTGTCTACTTACTAATCAAACATGATTATAAGTGACAGAAGTGGTTTGCATTTTTATTTTATAACATTATAATACTGTAAAACATAAGAATAAGAAATTAAACAAATTATAGTCATATTAAAATATATTTTCAGGGAGAGTAGGGAAAGTTTCTCATTGCTACATAATTACTGTTCTAAGATTTCACTAAGCTACTATCCTAGGGTGTCAACTTTTATTTGGCAGTTTACATTTTTACATAGGCTTTCTGTATTTCAGTAATTTTCAGTTTATTTTATCTAGAAAAGCACGAGCCAGCCATAAATGACTCACTTCTTTAGTCAGTTCTTCACATTCAACTAAAATATTTTCCACTCGTGCAGGCTATCAGCTCAAAATTTTTACCAATATCCATAAACACTTCATATACAAGTTCCATTTTTCTTTCTTAACTCTAGAGCAGGTAACACAATTGATGAAATATTTGTAAAAGTAGAGCAAATCGAATTATCAAATGTACACTCGGTGACATCTCTACAAGGTACCATCCCACGTTATGTGAAATTTCATGAGCTGAGGACCAATTACTTAGATTTTATCCAAATTTTCTCAACACTTTCAAAAATTTCATTAACTCATCCAGTTAACAGATACTGCAATGACATTTTTATAGCAATCAGTATTCTGTTCTAGTTTAGATTAATGATTTCTGTCCTTCATGCTCTGTGTGTACCAGGTAATATCTTTATACTGAATAAAATGTCTTGAACGTCTCTCTTGCTCATGCTCTTTTTCTCACGATGTGTGTTTTTATCTGCAAAACGTATGTAGCATCTATTGTGTTTTATTTTTTTAAGCTTCAGCAAAAATGTCATTGCATTTACCTTTGCATTCATTATAGTACATTCTCAATCTAATGATACTAAAAGTACAGCAACAATCCCATGGGTGTCTGGATGTGTTTTAATGTTTAAAATGTGTCATATTGGAAAAGGTATGATACAAATTGTATAGACTAACATCTTTAAAAAGGATACTAAATGTTTAACTTATGCATCACCTTTCCTGCCTTAGGAGACTTAGGGAAAAACTCAAAACTTTGAAAAAATCTGTGAATTTATAACTAGGAAAAGGAAATGGCATTGAAAGAAATAAGAGAGTCCTCATTCTTTGAAAATCTCAACAATATTTATCTGAGGGCTTATGATGTGCCTGACACAGTATTTTAGGAAATTAATGCCAGATAATTCATGTGCTTTTTTTCTATTTTACGTAAGTGTTTGCACTGGGTTATACTGCTTGAAATTCCATCATTTAGAAATTCACCTATTGGGGGGTGGGTGCCTGGGTGGCTTAGTCGGTTGGGTGTCTGACTTTTGATTTTGGCTCAGGTCATGATCTCAGGGCTGTGGGATCAAGCCCCGTGTCAAGCTCTATGCTCAGCAGGGGAGTCTGCTTGAGATTCTGTCTCTCCCTCTACCTCTGCCCCTCCCCCACTCGTGCTCTCTCTCTCTCTCTAAAATAAAAAAAATAAATCTTTAAAAAAAAATAGAAATTCACCTACATTAACCAGAGCTTTCTATATTAATCAAGAATCTTGATCTCAAGTGAATGAGACGCTCCTCAAACTCTCTGGGATGAATTGGCATCCTCCTTCCACCTCTTTCTAGTGCACCTTCCTCTATGGTCATGGTTGAAAAGCTGAAAACTACACTTTCCAGGCTTTATTCCAATTAGACATACTGAAAAGACAACAAGAAGAGGGGAAGGATGCAGAGCCATGTGCTATGAATGTTTATTCTTTTTGTTGGTCAGCAAGGTCATGAAAAGTAGAATTTTTCTGCATCAACATTCCATTGCATTACCTCGAGCCCTGTGGGTGTCGGCTGGCAGTGGTGGCAGGGTGGGCAGCAAGGACAAATTCCAGTGTGCAGGCTCTAGCTGTGATGGTGTCAAAAGAAGATTCTGGAGTGAGGGGCTTATTGATCCTGGTACCTGTTCCCAGATTTTCAGCTCCTGCATTGTGTTCTTAAACTACGAGTTCTCCTCACTCCAAACTCTGGATGTAGTTAAGGTTACAGATTTCCTGGAAGGACGATTCTGCAGTGCTCTGGAAGTCTTTTCTAGAGGTCTGATACTCTGGGATTTCCAATCATTTTGTAAGCATTTAATTTACTCTTTAAATTTTTTTCTGTTTAAACTATCTTGTGGTTTCCATTTTCTATACTGAATGTTAATCAATATATTGACTGAAATTATACTGAGCTGTAAAGAGAATTTATTGGCTGACAACTGAAATACCCAGGCTTAAGTATGACTTTAGACAGGGTAGATCCAGAGTAGATAAACATAACCCAGTGCCACTCTCTGCTTTACCATTTTTATCTTTTTTTAGAAGATTTTATTTATTTATTTGAGAGAGAGAGAGAGAGAGAGCATGAGCAGGAGGAGGGGCAGAGGGAGAGGGACAAGCAGACTCCACTCTGAGTGGGGAGCCTGACACGGGGCTTGATCCCAGGACCCTGGGATCTTGATATGAGCTGAAGGCAGATGCTTAACTGACTGAGTCACTCAGGCACCCCTACCATTTTTTATCTTGACTGCATTCTCAGGTATGGTGGAAAATGGTTTTGGCAGCCCCGCTTCTAATCCTCTCTGATTGGAGTCTTATGGTAAAGACCACCTGGCTCTTATTTTTTTTTTTTTTTAACATTTTATTTATTTATTTTAGAGAGAGAGAGGGAGAGAAAGAGAGAGCCTGAGCAGGGGAGGAGCAGATGGAGAGGAAGAGGGAGATAATCTCCAGCAGGCCTGACATGGTCCTCCCTCCTAGGACCCTGAGATCATGACCTGAGCTGAAACCAAGAGTTGGTCGCTCAACCAACTAAGACACCCAGGCACCCCAGACCACCTGCCTCTTTAGCAACACCAGCAAAAGCTCCAGTGAATACATTGGCTCTGATCTGATCATAGGACTATTACCTGACCAAAGGAATAAAAAATGTTCCATTTGTCAGAATTGGGTTTTTTGTTTCGTTTTGTTTTGTTTCCATTTACCAGATTTGTGCATTATGCCCTACCCCTGAAACAGAAGTAGTGGGAATAAGCTCTACTCAAAAGAATAAATGAAGAGAACTAAGGTTTTGACACATAAATTTAAGTGCCATTATCAGAAGAAGGAAAACAGATATTTTGAAGCCAAACAAAAAATGTCCACTGTATTTTTTTTTTTTTAATTCCAGCACTTCCAGGGGGATTATTTTAAGTCATTTGCATATTAGTGAGAATTTACATTCTTTTCAGTTTTAATAGAGAATTGTTAAGTGGAAAAAATTAACTTAAAAATATTCATTATCTTCCTACTATGCTCTAGATTATAATCTCTGGGATTCTGTAAAAAAAAAAAAAATTACTCATTAAGAAAATTACAAATCTGTAATAAGGTAATTTCATCATTCATTACAACTAGAAAAAAAAAACTCATCATAAGATGAGTAGAGATAATGACACTCAGAAAAAGGAAGAATTACTTCAGTTGGGGAAATTGAGGAAAGCTTTATGGAAATAGTGATGTCTTAATAAAAATTCACATGCTTGACTGGATTGAGTTTATGCGGAAGGGATGAGTCAACACATGGATATGACAAATGGGGTGAGAGGAAGAATTTACTTTAAAAAGTTTACTGAGAACTGTGACTCAGGAAGGATTTTCGAGGAACTGTAAGAATTTCTTCATAATTTTCATTTTTATGTAGAAATTAAGAGAAACCCAGGGTCTATGCAATAGTTGGAGAGAATGATTCAGTAAGATTGGGTGATTTGATGTCTGTTTGTTTTGTAATTTATTTATACTTAATTTCTTTCCAAAAAGGATTTGAGGTAGTTGACCTGACAATTGATTGAAATGTGGGGCAAGTGAGAGGGGAGAGACAAAAATGACATTCAATAAATATTTGTTGAGAAGTGAATTAGTTTACTGAGCATTGGTGAATGGTGAATGGAAAATGGAAATGCCACTACAGGATTTGGGCCACTCAGGAAGGAGTTGATTTGAAGAGATAATAGGAATTGACAGAAAGTATATTAGAACAGACACATCTTGTGTTTGTAACTACATGCACTTATACAAAAAAAAAAAAAAAGTCAATTTAGTTGCATTGTGTCAGTCTTCACAAGCTGTGAAAAATGTCCTTGCGGAATTTTAGTTGTGGACAGAAAACCCAGCATTCCAATAAGGTAGAACATTTCTCTAAGTGGACGGATGGCAGGTGGAACTGATTTTCTTTGTGGTAGTGTGGGACTCCCAAATTATCTTCTTCAGCCATAATTGAAACATTGCTTTGAGCTACTGGGGTTATGGGGCTTACCTTACATTTATTTATTTATTTTTATCTTTTAAAAGATTTTATTTATTTATATGTCAGAGAGAGAGACTGAGAGAGAGAGCACAGGCAGGGGGAGTGGCAGGCAGAAGGAGAAGCAGGCTCCCTGCTAAGCAAGGAGCCCGAATCGGGACTCAATCTCAGGACCCTGGGATCATGACCTGAGCCAAAGGCAGATGCCCAACTGGCAGCCACCCAGGCATCCCCTTACCTTACATTTTATAAGAAGTATCACGCTTTCCTTTTTCCTTCTCTCAAAACATGCATGAATGGCCATTTTCATGACTCCAGACACATCACTGCAAAGATGTTCCATTGGACTCCCCATTTGAGAAGGAACTGTCTTGAAATAGTCAAAAGCCATGCATTAAAATGTTCTTTAAGTGCAAGAAATATTCTCAATATTCTTGTAACACATAGAAGCTAGACATCATCTTGACTTTGTAGATTAAAAACCAAGAAAGGAAAGAAAGTTAAGATCTGCTTACATTAGTGATACTACTGTAATTTGAGGCATAAATCAGAACTGGATGCTGACTCAAAACAAAGTTTTCTGCTTTGCCCACTTACACTGTATGCACATGCTTTGCCCATAAGCAGCAATGCACAAAGGATACACCTCTCCGCCCTCTTACAAACAGAACACTTCCCACATTGATAATTCTATTTGGCCACTTTAAAGTAGAGATTGCATGTCTAACCTCAAGTCTAAGGGTTCCAGACAGCTCTGACTGTACACTTAGGTAGGTGCCTTACATCTCAGTTTCCTAATCTGCAAAACAGAAACAACAGTAATATCTTATTCATAAAATAACTATTGTTTTCAGAGAACATGCTGGATTAAGTGTTTAGAACAATGCCTTGACCAGTGATGTCCCCTGAAACCATTAGTTATTATTCCTGAGGTCTTTTTACTGATAAAAGACATTTCTTTTTCTCCAAAAAGATAAAGCTCCAGTTTTAAATGCATTGTATGCTTACAAATAATTAGCATGTTTGCAGTGCTCAGTACTATTCATTTAAAAAGGAGTAGGAACAAGAGACTTCAGCTCTCTGCAGCCATTTCGAGTAGTCTCTTTAACAACAACAACCACACCACTCTGTTGTTTAAATTTTTCATTATTCACTTGTGCATGGTGAATCAAGAAAGATACTTCATCCCCCTTGGATCTGAAGACCAAATGTGCTCAGCTGCAGACCAATTATGATATTCAAGTATTTTCAAGACTGCTGAATGGGAAACATTGAACTGTGCCTGTGTGATTAGCTTCATTGATTTCTATAGAAATGTAGTACTTAACTTCAATCAGTATTGTAGTTCAGTAGTTCAAGGAAGTTTACTCTTCCTTTGAAATTCACGCAGAATATACAGTACAAAACTTACCTTGCAAGAGTCACAATGATAATTTACCAAAACTAGATGTCTCGGGATTATTTGTAATTTATCCCCTAATTTGAACAGATTAGACCAACTCATAACTCAGATGCGTGTTTTCAGTTTTACCTTACTTACAGATTACACTGTGCAATTAAGTGCAAACAACTATTGATTACTTTAAAAATAAATAGGGATCCATTACATGGGAGTCTCCACTGTTCCTTTTGTTCAGAAAGGTTTTACTGTCTTTTAGTTGACATAGTGATGTCTTGGGCCTGGAAGATGATAGCCATTCACTAAAAAATATGGAGGCTTTTAACACAATGAAAAAGCTTAAGTAGAAAACTAGTGGGTTAGTGGGTCCTCAACAACAACAGACATGGAACTTGGTGAACACTTAACTCAATCCATTTTTCCACCTATTCATCTATTTCAGTGGTGCCCATGATCAAAGCTATTAGGCAAGCTAAAAGCGATATTCAAATTTCAACATAATAAATGAAGGAAAGGAGGGTTCCCCCTGTCTGTACTTAACTGGAGACATGTTGGGGTGTATTTGTGTTAATGACACAATGTCTGTAATGTACCATGAGTTTAGAAGGGAATCGGTACAAATTTCAAAGGCTAAATTTTATGCTAATCTTACTTTCACTTTGAGGTGAATCTCCTTGCCAACTCAGGTGACATCTGGCCAATCGACTGCTCTCAAATTTTAACAGCCATGATATTCAATGTGTAGCAGATATTTTTTAATTATGCAGAGCACCAATATGAGGATTGTTCTTCAATGTTCCAGTGTCAAAGCAAAGCTATTCGTGGAGATAACAGCAGAAACAAATTGCATACTTCCACTTCTATTTCAACTTCTCATAAAGACTATTATCTAAAGCAGAATCATATCCAAGATAGCCAGCTCATCCTTCCTGCCAGCAAGTCCAAGATCATGAAAGAGTGTGCTGAGTAATATAATTCCAATATATTTTTAAATACTGTTTTCAAACATTTACACAGATCGATGTTGAAAATATAGATTTTTCTTCTCAGTGGTATTCTCAAGACTCTCCTGATAAAATGTGAATTGAATTTTGTTATGGTACCAAAATACTCAGAATTTGAAATTGAATTACTGAATCCTAATTACCTCCTCTATTTTCTCTCTTGTGTTATACTTGCTCCACTTTTGCTTTTGTAAGATGATATTTATTAAAAAGTCTACAGGACAGTATTCTAGTGGCCACTTTCTCTTTTGCCTTCTGCCCTGTGAACTCACTTGGGCCTTTTGTCTTTGAGAACCTGTAGCCAACTGAGCCATGCATACAAGAATGAAGGTCCAAAGACAGGTCAAATGTAATGAATTCTAGGGTTGGTGAAATCTGGGGTTTACTCTCACTTGGGTTGTTGTTACAGAAGTAACATTCCTCAAATTTAATTCTTCAACAATCTTCATGTAGAAGTCTGGAAAGCTTTCACAGGCTTTTTTGGGGTTCCATCAAGATGAATAAACATTATACCATAGAAATACATATTTCATACAGGTTTACCGCTTAGAGTTGGGGGGTAACATTGTTCTGGTTTTCCATTTGATAATAATAGAAAGTCCTCCACTGAATAGGCTAGACAATGTTCATAGGAATAACAAAAAGGTATCTGAAGTGGTTCAGAATGAGCATCCCCCAAATGTGCCCCTTTGATATGTGGGTTATTTTGAACTAAAAATACTCAAGGCCCAAAACACTCAGGAAGACCTTTTTACATCCTCCCTTAACTGCTTCTAAGCATTTAGATAGAGAGCCTGGTCCAGGAAGACAGCTATCACCAGAGATTACTACAAAGAGTATGATCTAGATGAGGTAAACTGTGGGGAGCTCAGCAGGGCCTGTTTGTTCAAATTCTTCTCTGTGTCCCATTATCTCTGCATGGCATTACAAACATTTGTTTACCAAATATTTGCTCTTCACATCTTCCTGTGAATTCTTCCTTCTCTTGGAAGTCCCAGATCCCTACCCACTTCTCCTTAGCTCAGGATGTCATATAAGCTTCAACTGCCTGACTGTCTTTGAGCTTCTCTTGTCTTTGTGGGGCTCTCGTGCATACACAATTAAATTTGTTTTTCTCCTGTTAATCTGTCTTATGTCAATTTAATTAATAAGACAGCCAAAAGAGCCTAGAAGGGTAGAGGACAAATTTTCCTCCTCTACATATCTAATTCATTCATTCAGTCACTTATGCATTCAATCAACACATATTTGCTTTCAACAAATACACTACATATTCATCTATTCTGGTAAATAAAGAGCCTTTTGTTCCAACAGGAGACTGAAATTTCATGACAAGCTTATGTTTCTTTTTTTGTCTGCTACTTTAGACTTTAGATAATCACAGCTAACCTATGAAAATATTATAACTTTAGGAAATTATATACTTTTTCAGGTGCTTGGAAGTCCTAAATTTTGTATCTATCAAAGAATTACTTTTAATTTGACTTGACTGTTCTTTGTTTTGTTTGCTTGTCACTCTAATGACTTATCTGAGAGTTATTATAAGTAAATATCATTAAAAACGCACAGTTTCATTTTTGAGCTCATCACTGTTTTCCAGGTCAACAAATTATTGATAGTATTCTGTAATATATCCATTGCAATAGTGCATTAAATGTGCCTGCTGACAAGGAGCACATTTTGTCATACCAAAATATGCCTCTTTGGCACAATAATTATTTTTAAGAAACAGCAGACACAGGAGAAGCTCTGAAAACCAAGCACAAGTTACCTCTTTGTAGGGGGCATTTGAAATTATAGGAGAGATCACCTTCTCTGTAACAGGAAGGGAAGAGTGACTAAATCTCTAGAAATTTATCAACGGAGAAGGCAAGGATCTAACTCTGCATAACAACGTTACCCTTGTTTACTATATATTTTCCTGGTAACCTCTCAAAACTGCCTACTCACCCCCAACATCCATTTATTTAGCTAGAGATGATACTTAAAGTGATGGCTTGGGCTATTTGAGGGAGTTACTCAGTTTTCCTTGGTATCTACCATGTATACAGGAAGTATACGTGTTATTAAACTTGTTTCTTTTTCTCCTGTTAATCTCTCTGAATTACAGGCATGTCTCAGTCAAGAACCTAGAAGAGGAAAGGGAAAATCATTTTTCCTACCCCACACCATGCCTGAGGCAGATGCTTCAGTTTTGAATCTCCTTCCATCCACTTTAGCTGTCAAATAAAAATCTCTTGTGTGCCACTACATGTATTTGAATAGTAGTAACAGAAGTTTCCCCAAAATCTCTAGTGTCAAACCATGACCAAAGATTAAATGTCAAAGCATGACCATAAATAATCTGTACACAAGCCTTATAAGAGTTATACCTATTTTGATATAAGATTATATTTTACAATCTGTTGACATGGGCAACTCCCTCCTGTGTGATGTCAGATGATCCTCAAGGTCTACCTCAAAATGTCCCTCAACTATTTCTGGAATGTGTGAGAAAGGGTCCTATGTATGGTAAATTTTGACTGCCATCTTGTTCTCAAGTCATCTCAGATGTCAACTGTAAAACTGCTTTTCAATCATTCTCTGCTTTCTTTGGTTGTTAATTGGTTCTATCCATTTGTCACAGATGGAAATGCTTCCACTGTATAAATTCTAGGAGGTTAAATTGTTGACTTTCTGTCCAAATATCTCTCCTGGTGGAATGAAAAAACAAATCAAGAAGTCATTGCAGAATATTAGAGGAAAGATTGCTTATGGACTTCTGTTTTGCAACTTGTCTATTGAGGGATTTGGAAGAATAGAATAAACGGAGAATTATCTGGGCCAACAGGTCTAAGTGGAGATGGCTACAAATCCTGATTGTTTTCTTACAAAGAAAATGCAGCTCAATGTTTAGAAAGCTTTGTTTTTCTACAGAAAAATCAATAAAAATCATTTTATTATATACTGCTTTGGTGAAAGGGGCTAAAATCTAGGTGAAGTTAAAAGTGAATTGGTTTTCTTTAAAAAAATTGTGGATGACACTAAGTAGCAAAGTTCATCCTATTCTTTAGTCAGGAGGTGTGGCAGAAATCTGAAATGTAAAATTGCTCAAAAACATCTGCAACTGCCAGCAGTTAACTTATGGGAATAAAACCTTTTTTGTATAAGTGATTAGATTCTTGGGGCTTCAAAGAGAGTTGCAGCATCTTAATTACTTGGAACATAACTACTCCAGTTTAAAAAAAAAAAAATTCAAGGTGAAAACACACAGTAGAATTAAGCAGTATTATTTCAACCTTGAAATTGAAGCTTTATCTTATCACTGTATTACCCTGTAATGGAAAACTGAACTTGTGTTAATCAGTATTCCTGATTACCAATAGGGAAATTGTGAGGATTTTTCAGAGGCTTCCTTTTATTTTAAATGAAATGTCATGACCATGATTTAGATAGAAATATTTTGCAGAGGATAAAAGGCTCTTAAAATTCTGATAAACACAGGCTAACTTCTGAGATTTATAACTTATTGAACTTTTTATGCATAAAACATTTAGGTTAATTCATTTAAATAAATGATTGGATTGTTTTGCTGTCACTGCCTCAGATTTGCCTGGTTGGGCTTTCTTTTCCATAAAGTACATTTAGTGATTAGCTGAGTACATTTAAATGCAATTTGTCTTGAATAGGAAAAATCTGAAGATAAAGTAGCTATAAACAACTAACTAAATAAATAAAGCTATAACCATGCTAAAGGGAGACACAAAGCTGAGAACTGAATAGATAGGAGAGTTACAAGCATTGAATATTGATTTGGGACTCTAGTTTGTAATAAATATGTTGGCCTATCTTGCTTGTTGGTTGTTTCATATTTTTAAACAGGCCCCAAACAATGCAAAACAAAACAAAAAAGACATGAATAAATAATTAGTTTGTGTATAATTTCCTTCATGTCATTCTAGCAACTCTTGTTGCATGATCATGACAACCCAGGCTCAGGGCAATAGAGGCACAGAGAGTTTCTAGACCATTTAAATACACACAAGACAAAATGAGGTCCATATCTCTAAATCCCACTCCAAGTTTATAGCAGGTAAGACCCAGACCTGGGTTTTTTCATGCTACTCTTCAGCAGAAAATACTCACAATGTGGTACAGTTCCAAGACAGCTTAAGTGACCCAGATCTTAGAGATTCCATTTCAAGGTACCTCATGGTTCTTATTTAACTTGAAGAAGTAAAACGAAAAGTGAAATTTGCTCAGGATAAGATCTATAGTTGTGTTCTCCAAAATTCATTCACAGTTAAGAATTGAGCTGGGTTTGTCAGACTGGAACCCATTTCCACTCTGGGTGCTCCAAGATCCCCATTTCCTGAGAGCCCTACCAACCAAAGGCGCAGAGTGGATCCTGAGAGTTTGTTCCAAAGGCTATAAGAAAGCCTGGGATACATATGTACTCATGTAGGATTTCTCCTCTCTCATAAACTCTGTTTTTTATACCCTGAGTAAACCCTGTTGGGGAGGAAAAATTTTCCTATGCCATTCAACCTTCTTCTGCCTGGTCTAAGAATGACATGAGACAGAGTAGCAGGGGAAATCAAATTTAATTGAATAGGTACAAGGAATCCACATAAATATGAGATTCCAAAGACAGTCAGGCAAAGTAATATATATATGTCATCTTAAACTAAAAACAAGGGATTAAGGGTCCAAGATTTCACAGGGAAGGAAAGCAACACACAGAAAGATGAAAAAGAGTACATGTTTGGTAAACAAATGTTTGCTGGCCCATTCAGAAACAATGTGACATAGGAAGGAATTTTAACAAACAGACCTTGCTCGATTTCTCCCTGTCTACTACCCCTACTTCACATTATAATGTAGCTATCTATGGATAGCTCCCTTCCTGGAGCAGGAGATTTATCTAAATCCTTTTAGGCAAGTAGGGGGAAGGTCAAAGTTTCTTCCTGAGTCTTCTGGGCCTGGATTGTTTTTAACTTGAAATAATCTTCAAGCCAAAGTGGCACATCATGGGCTGACTTACTCTGAACTTCTACAACACTAAGCATTTATAAATATCAATATATTTTATTGTTTTTGGTAGAATTAGAGAGGAGTTATACAGACTGAAAAGAAACTAGAGCATGAAAATTACAAGAGTAATGTACCATGAATCAAAGTTCCTGAGGATTAAAAATAGAATTATTATAAACCTAAGGATGCAGAATACAAAGGAAAATAGGTTTAATCAAATGACGATCTGCTTTAGTATTTTTTCATAATTTTTTTATCTAGTATAATTGTTTCCAAAATAAAAGAAATAGAAATAATTCTTACATGTTGGAATTGTGTTAGAAAAGCATTAAAATGTTCCATTCTCTCTTTGTTTATAGACAAAATAGATAAAGTGCTAATGTGCTAACAAAGGGATTTTATGAAACTCAGTGCTCTGAATTAGATTCTACTCAAAAGTAGTCTCCTTTTTGGCAAGTGCCCTACTTCCAAAGACAAAGGTCATATTTTTTTCTTGTGGAAATTCTTTATTCTTTTCTGACTTTTTACCCTGTTGCCCATGTCCCTTGCTAGCTATTTTGGGTTAGTTATGCAGCTTAATTTGATCAGGCTTAGCACAGTGAGAGATCAGACTAATCTGGCTTTCTCCTTTTGGATCATTTACTGCAAAATGTTCTAGATCCTACTAAATTGCAGGAATCCTCTGACAATTGCACACACAAGGAGCATCTTTTGACATGTCTTCATATTTAAACTTCCTTCTAAATATTGGAGACTGAAAATACATGGACTGAGAGATCAAATGTATTCTTTGAAATGTAATTAGCTCTCAGTCTTGTTACCACAAACCATGTTGTTAAATACCTTTGGATAATCACATAACAGTGTGTACACACACACGTGCACATAAACATACAGAATAACATTTTCTTCTGGTTTAAAAAAAAAAACTCTTAAGATTGAAAGTATAATAACGCTTTTAATATGTTACATTTTATCTGCTAGATGACTCAATTTGATCTGAAATTCTTTTATAATAGGCACAATATATTGATATAATTAGTTTCTTTGGCAAGTGCCTGGAAATTTGAGTTCATTGAATTTTTGTTTTTTGTTTGTGACGTGTTCGATGCTTGTGGTGTGTGTGTGTGTGTGTGTGTGTGTGTGTGTGTGTGTGTGTGTGTGTTCTGTCTCCCCATTAAATATGCATCTTACAATTCTTGAGAATTGTTTCTCCTTGGTGTATAACATCATTGTTCATGCAGTTTTATGCCAATGTAACTCCTCAGAAACCCTCATTAACTCAACATAGAGCAATATAACATGAATTTTTAAGTTCAAATTTTTCAAAATTATTCTAGCCCATTTAAGTTGGGTAGAAAGTTCAATATTGCCATATTTCTTATGCACAAATTCATTTTAATATAAACTAATACCTACATTACAAAAGAAAATATGGAAAAAAGAAAATAGTTAAATAGTTAAAACCCCACCTCCGTCAATTTTGAAAATTTTTGGAGTTTTTCTTTCAGCCATTGCATTCTATTTTTTTTTTTTTTTAAGATTTTATTTATTTATTTGAGAGAGAGAATGAGAGAGAAAGAACACATGAGAGGGGATAGGGTCAGAGGGCGAAGCAGACTCCCCGCCGAGCAGGGAGCCCGATGCGGGACTCGATGCAGGGACTCCAGGATCATGACCTGAGCCGAAGGCAGTCGCCTAACCAACTGAGCCACCCAGGCGCCCCAGCCATTGCATTCTAAAACAGGCAACTTTTCCTTCTGACTTTATTTATAACTATTCTGAACATACAGTAGAAGAGTAGTGATCCTCACCTGTAAGAGAAAGCTTAAAGTCTCTCCGCATAAGGTTTGATGCCCTATATGTAAACTGCCCCTTATTTCTGTACTATCTTTAACCAGACCTGGTGAACATTATGGTCCCTGTTCACATATAATGATATACCTTTTCTAGTCTTGCCCTGTTATGTGTACAGATGGAAAAAAAATCACAGTAAAAACAATCCTTGATGCTATCAATAAATTGCCATATTAACCCACCCCTGAAACTTGAATCCTCCAGGTTTTTTTAGTTATATGTGAGCCAATAAATGTCCTCTTATTATGTAATTTTTTTATTATTTAATCTGATTTCCTATGCCCTTCCAATTTGCTTAACAAGCAATTGATGTGATAAATCACTTTGTGGCATGATATTTATGAGCAAAAGCTAATGAAGAGGGCTAATGTGCCCCATCCTCCTAGGTGAAGATGTGCATTTTTCAAGGATGCCTTCTAGTGCTGGTGTCTTATCTATTGCCAGCCCGGAGTGAGGATTCCCTGCAGGCCATTTCTGAACACATTAGCAGTTATATGGAGATCCCACAGGGTGTCAAACCTTGTGTGAGGACCCTGTGGTACTTATGAAAAATACTCAAAGTCTGGATTTCACAGAGATGACAATTTAATATTAAGAAAGTTGTATGCACATTTCAGTAAAAGTACAAGTGTTGGACGGGTCAGGGTGTGATAAAACAAGCTGCAGTATCAAAGTCAAACATACCTGTAATTGAGTATGGCTTTATGACATTACAACTTTGGGATTCTGATAGTGTTCCTGAGATTTCCAGAGCCCCAGTTTTCCACTTATGAAAAGAAGGAGCAGCAGCATTATTGCAATAGATGATATTTATTGAATGCTTACCATGTTCTAGGCATGCTCTTTAGTACTTTGCATATTCTCACACACTTATTCCTTATAACAAACTTAAGAGGTAAACATTATCTCCCTATTCACAGATGATGAAATTGAAGCATAGAAGATTAAATAGACCCAAGGTCACAAAGCTAGCAAGTGAAGGAGCCAGCATTTGACCCCAGGCAGTCCGAGTCCAATATCTGGATCCTTAACCTCTATTCTACACTGCCTGGTGAGACTTTTGTGAGAATTAAATGAAATAACACGTTTAAGCTATCCAGCAATGTGCAAAGACATAAGTTCTAAATGCCACCTGATTCCCTGATGAGCTGAGAAATTTGCAAAAGAGAAGAGTTTACTTGAAAGTGAAACTTGACTTATGACTTCGAGGAAAAGGCAAAGAAAAGTTGTTCTATTTTTTGAAGATGCAAAGAACATTTACCTGAACTTTACTATACATCTCTGGATGTGAAATTCTTCTTTCCTCTCAGAGTACCTTCATTCTATTCTAAACCAGATTCATGTTTTATCCTCCAAATCACTCTATTGAGAGTTTTAAAGGTAAAATCAGAAGTAAGATCACTCCTTAGAAATGATATAGCTGCGATATAGGTTTCAACATGGACTTTGGAATACAAAGTTTTCTACAAAATATACCATGGCAAAGATTATTAGGTCTTGTCCATTTATATTCTTAATCAGGAATGTTTATTCACTCAGTAAACATTTATTAAATTGATCAACATAAGCACCTACCGTATACCAGACAGTACAAAGCCCTGAGAATAAAAAGACAATTTATTTGTGTTGTATCACCGTGGGGACATTTTCATTTCTTACTCCCTGTCATATTCGTCCTTCTTGGGGCAAGATTCCCTCAATTTAGTTTGAGGAAGTCATGTCCTACTCCTCTCTCTTAGCTTATGAGCTTCAGGAGAATCTGGATTCATTTCCTGGCTCCCATCATACATGGCATCCCTCTGGTGAAAATAATTTGTTTGGAGATTAGTGGATGAATTAATCCTATCAATCACATTGAACCTCAGAAGTTTGCTGAGAATTTTGGGACAAAGACATTGGTGCTCTCATGCTAGGTGGCATCATGTGAATATAAAATCCTCTGAGCTCCCAGCAGACCAGTTTCCATCTTGAGGACAGCTAACCTGAGGATGAAACCAACTCCATAGAGGCCAGAGTATTCAGAGGGGAAAGAAATTGCAACAGAAGCAATCCTTGGTGCTCTCATTAAATTTCTCTTATTAAGCCACCTCTGAAACTTGAGCCCTCTAGTCCTTTCAGTTAGATGTGAACCAATACATTCCCTTTTGTTATTTAAGCCAGTTGAATTTGGGTTTTACTTTTCTTAGAAATAACAGATTTCTGATTGTTATAAGTTCCTTAAGTGAATCTGATCTAAAGTTCTTATCTTTGATAGCCATGAGAATACACTAACAAAATGAGTTGCCCTTACTCCCAGGTGTTCTTGGCAAATATTTTAAGCGCCCTGGATCTCACTGGTCCTCAGCTATTTAGCCACAGAGGATCCATTAGTTAGCTGATTTTCCAATATATTTTTTAGGCTTTTTATTATGTTGTTATGTTTTCTGGTGTGATTGCCAAGATGAAATGAAAGAATTGGACAAATGTCTAAGCATTTTTATAACTTACTGGAACGTTTCAACCAGAAATGCCATTTCTGATAACCAAAGACTGAGTGAGTAGTAAACCTCTGGACTGATGTCTTTGAAGATTATCTTTAAAGATGTTGTACTATATCTGCTATTGTCAAAATGTCCTACAAAACACTGGGTATATTAGAAAAAACAGCAAGCATAATGGGGGAAAAGTATCATCACTGATTCTTCTGATTTATTCAGCCTTCTCCCCATCCCTCACTTGCTCTACACCACCCTCTCAGTAAACCTCTAGCTCTTGCTCAAATATGCCAGGCATGTTCCCAACCCTGGGCTTTTCCTTTGGTTCTTCCTTCTATGTGGGAGGCAGCTGGATTGCTAATACTCAGGTTTTGTTCCTCCGCATATCCACATGGCATTCTTCCTAACCTTTTTAAAGCCTTCGCTTAAATATGCCTTTTCTATGAGGTTTTCCCTGTCACTTTACCCAAAATTATTAACACTCCCTTACAAGCCAGCAATTTCTACCCTTTCTCTGCTTTATATTCTCTAAAGCACTTACCACCGTTTGACATACTATGTGCCTAACTTCTTTGTTTAGTGTCTTGTCTACACCCGTGAAAATGTAATCTTTATGAGGGCAAGGTTTTTTTGCTTTGTTCACAGCTGTATCCTCAACACCTACAAGAGTCCCTGGCCCTCATTAGTGGATAAATACATGTTTGATAAATGGAGAAATCTGACCTTGTACTAAAATGGAATCATTTGTATTCCTAGATATCACACCACAAGAAAATCTCTAAGAAGAGGAAAACTTAAGATAAATGTAGTCACATATGAGAAGAGGTAAAAATAATTAAGAGTGTGTGGGGCTATGACTGAAATATGAAACTCTAGAACAAGGGAACATGCAGTTGAAGCTTGAAAAAAAGCAACATGCTCTATTTGGCATGGGTAAGGAATCAAGACATTTGATAGTCAAATGTAATGTATTGTGAGAAAGTGTCTAAAAGGTGTAATTCTGTATGAATCAAGACCAGTTTAATGGGGAAAAATCTGAAAATCCACCTCTATCTTCAGCCTTCCCCATGGTGAGCAAGGAGCCTCATGGAGAAAAGATTGTGCATCACCTACTCCACGGATGGGTCAGGGGGGAAGTGACATTGGATTATCCCTGCTCTTAGAAATAAAATCACAGGACAGAATTCAAAGGGAAGTTTTCAGTTCCTGTCTTCAGAAGAGAGTCAAGAACTATTACCAAGGGAATAAAACTGTAAGAACTTTGTAAATGTCTGTAACCTTCATCATTTTCCCACGTTTGTTATTTTTATCTCTTCAATATTTTTCCCAGAGGAATTAGCAGGAAAATCCTTAGAACAAAAGAAGTCTGTATGATTCTGTCAAAGTTAGGTAAATAAAGGGTCAAACTGGCCTGACTTCACAAGCCTCTGCCTTCCTTCTTGGTGGATAACAAAACCCCGAAAGATAGAGTGGGGGACAGAGGCTAATCAAAAAGAGGAAAACTGGCTGAATCTTGCCAGCTTGCAGCAAGAGAGAAAAGAGGAGCCCGGTGTGACATGGATTCTGCAGCTGGGCTGTAGAAATGTCTTGAAGTTCCCCAACATTTAAAATATCATTACCTCTAAAAGATAGAGTTCATATATAAATGCGTTCAAACACTGTTTTATATACATTTTGGGTATTTTAAGCAAATGAGAAATGCTTGCGATTCTTTTTTGAAAGTGATGTTATGCCAAGCATGTCTAAAAGCCTCAAAATCTACCTTGGTGAGCATCACAAGCCAAATCATAGACTGGCTGCATGATTAACTGGTTTAACCTTCTATGATTATGTTGAGTAACTATGCTTAAATGAATGTACCCGTGGAAGTCTAGGATAGTACATCCCTTGGTCGAGGGAGATGTTTCTAAATAAGGCAAAATATCAAATGAATTTGATAATGAAGCAAAATTTTGTATCTTGCCTCTGAAAATGTTCAGAGAGTTATGCCACACCAAAATGTCTATAAATGTTATCCCTAACTCTTGCCAAGTTTACCAAATATTAATAGTGGTACGTCGCTATGCAGTTGTTTTCAACCTATGCCCTAATAATTTCACAGTATTTATGTGATATTCTCCCCCCAAAGCTCTATTTATACATTTTTTATTTCTCTATTAATAGACGAATGATTCTAGTCTCTTGATGGTACTTCACTCACTTGTGTTCTATCTCCTTGCATTCCCATCTCAATAATATGCTGTAGATTACTGGGTTGAAACTTTGCTCCCATCCGAGCTTATCAGTAAACAATTGTGTCTATTGTCTTAAATGAAAACTACCCAAAAAAACTCCAGGATAGCAAGAAGTAAAGTGAATAAACAAGTTCTCACTCAGACCTGTTGTTTCCTTTTGGAATCTTCCATAAAGTGATGAGATGTCCCGGATGGCCAGCCAGACACATTCCTTGAATGATGAGACAGGTCCCCAACAATAGTGAAGTGTTCTATCAATCCCTGAGTGCTGTAACAATATACATGTGCAAACATTCTGTCCCAAAGAGAGGATTTCTGGTAAAATAATTTGGCTCACTCTCCCAATTCAAACAATTGCAGATACATTCCAATGTGTCATTTTTAATAAAGATAGGTAGCCTGCTGCTTCTTCATCCCAGAGCTGTTGCTGTACGCTGTGAATAATAGGGGAGCTGCAGTTTAGCCATGCATGCCTATGAAGTCCTCACGGCAATATAAATGGGAGCTACTTCCACTGGCTCCGTAGCAAGCATTCCTATTCTTTGCACACTTCATAGGGTTCTGGGGTAGTCCCTCTTTTTTTTCCCCTAGACTATTCAAATTTGAGTCAGAGACCAGCATAAATGTTATGAACTTTCTCACTAGCAACTGAATTAAGTGGCAGCATTAATACACAGATAAACTGTGTTATGTTCCCATTCCAAGCTGAATGATTCACTGAACAACTCATGTTTGCCATTTCACGTGACACCAAGATTTGTATACCCATCTTCATGTTCTTACAGTAACAATGCTATGCTCTTGGCAAAAGCTTCTAGAAAGCCAAGTAAGAGTAGTCAAAGTATAGAGGAGTGTGTCAGAAGCATTCAAAATGGATGGTTCTAAAGCTGAAGTGCCCTCACTTCTGGTTATTAATAAAGCCATTGGTACCCAGTTTCTCTTCTATATGGTCAGTTCTACATCAACCTTGCCAGGAGGTAAAGATTACTAGCTGTACAAAACAAAAAAAGGAACATAATCTTGACCCCTTGGTTTGATATAAAGAGTTTATTCTTGGTACAGCCACTATAGAAAACAGTATGGAGTTTCCTCAAAAAAGTAAAAATAAAAATACCATATCATCCAATAATTCAATACCAGATATTTACCCCTCAAAAACAAAGACACTAATCCAAAAATATATATGCACCCCTGTGCTTATTGCAGCATTATTTACAATAGTCAAGCTATGGAGGCAACCCAAGTGTCCATTGACAGATGAATGGATAGAGATGTGGTTATATATATACAATGGAATATTACTCAGCTATAAAAAGGATGAGATCTTGCCATTTGTGACAACACGGATGGACCTAGAATGGATTATGCTAAGTAAAATAAGTCAAAGAAAGACAAATACCATATGATTTCACTTATATATGGAATCTAAAAAATAAAACAAATGACTAAACAAACAAACAAAAAAGCACAATCAGACCTGCAAGTACAAGGAACAAGCTGATGGTTGCCAGAAGGGAGGGAGTTTGGGGGAGGGGAAGAATGGGTGAAGGGGAGTGGGAGATACAGGCTTCTAGTTATGGACTGAGTTAGTCATGAGAATAAAAGATACAGCATAGTGAATACAGTCAATGGTACTGTAATAGTGTTATATGGTGACCGATGGTAGTTACACTTTGGTGAGCATAGCATAAGGTACACAGAAGTTGAATCACTATGTTGTATACTGTGCCTAATGTAATTGTGTGTCAACTATACTCAAATTAAAAAAAAAAATAGTTTATTGCTGGACTAAAAGAAGTAAGTCTGTGATAGGGAGGCTTTGGTTTAGGGACCCATTTCCTGATGTAAATAATCATTAGCAGGCCTACATGTATATAATGGATGACTAGCATCAAAATGATCTAATTTTTTAAAAGGTCAATAAATATTTGCTCCAATTTTAAAGCCAAAGCATATCTTCAGATTCTCAATGCCACTTCTATGCTCCTAAATATGCCTTCATATATGCTCAAGCTCTCTTCCCTATATTCTAGGCTTTAGGAAATTTCTGGAAATTCTTACAAGACCTTACTATATTTACTGTAAACTCTCAGTACAAGTTTGGGTATTATGATCAAGAAATTCTACTTGAAATATGCAGTTTACATAAACATATTGAGAAGTCTTAATTAAGGGGAGGGAGGATAGTATAAATATGATTTTTCCTCAATCACTCCTACTAGTCACACTTTATTGAATTTTGATACCTCAACCCTTAACGAGAGTGGTAGATCCTTGAAATCTCAGGGTGCTTTTGACAATTAAAACTCGGTTTATGCTTGTTTAAACTTCAGTCATGTATCACTTCATGGCGCTCTTCTTCTCCCAACAGAGACTGAGCTTCTGGGCACATGGAACAAGAGCAGAGATGGAAGCATACATTGCACTACGTGTCTCCCTTCCACCTCCATTTTTGATGTTTGGTTAGGGAAGAGAGATGAGGAAAAGAAGGCAAACATCTTGCTATATATCAGGGCAAAAGTGGTGCTGGTGTTTTTGATTTGTACTGACTGGCAATGCCCTCTGTCTCATCACTGTTAGAATGTTGACCTTTGTGGGCTACAAGTGTGCGATTTGGGCTGCCCAGTGGAGTCTCCTCAGTACTCTGCTCAGACTCAGGCTCAAACTCAAGTCTTCAGCTTCTAAGCAAGAGCTATTGGGGTCTCCACATCCAGTATGGGGTGACCTCTGTTAGGTGGGGGACCAGCAATGTCATCTGTGTTCAGTTACCTTCCATGGTGTCCCAGACTCAGAAAAAAATTCAAGTACCGTTACCCTTGTCAATCAGACAGTGGAAACATAGCTGAGTTTGGAATAAAGGGTTATCTAGAATCTTTTCTTCTCAGCTTTGGCATTAACTAAGGTAAAAATCAGATTTAACATTCTATAATATTTAAATAGGAAAAATGCATTAAATTGCCTGCTGTAAATGACAGCTCCACATTTTGCTGTGTGACCTTGACTGAGTCACAGTATCTCTGAGCTTAGATTTTCTCAATTCTAAAATGGATAATAAGAGTCCCTACTTCATGGTTATCTTAACTATATGGATATGTCAGGTTAGCTTTATGAATAAAAAAGTATCTTTTTAAAATCCAGATATCTGTTACATGTTGAGATTAAAACTTCAACAATATAAAAAAAGAGCAAAAATTCATTTCTGCAATGAGTTCACTACTAGATATTTTCTACCAAAGCTATTTGTTTGTCATTGAATGGTTTCCAAACAGTAAAAATACTTCTCATTTCCTTGGAGAAATTATAGTTTTGAGGACGGTTTAAGAACCACATTTTCTAGAGCAGTGAGTCTCAAACTTTACCTAAGAATTACTCACAAGTGAATTCAAATGCATTTTGGTAGGCACATCCCTCAGACCTTCTGATTTAGTAGAAGTATAGTAGGGACCATGGATCTATGTTTTGCCAAACATCCTCTGCTTTCCAATGAATTTGAAGCAGGTAATCCCCAGACCACACTTAGAAAAACACTGTTTTAAGATGAATGTGAAACTTTCTCACCAATGGATACCTATGATTGTTTGCAGCTATTTCTACCTTAGTTCTCAAGGAATGCCTTGCACTAACAGAAAATAACACAGGGGCAACTTGTATGACATTGATTCTATAGTTACAGAAATAAAGTGATATTTTGAAATAATTATAGCTTTGCATACTTACTATGCACAGGCAACTCTGTTATCAAAACAGTGTTTCTTAGAGGTGTAGAAAAGAGACTGACCTTGAAAGTAATGAAGCACTGAATTATAACTCCCCCTAAGGGGAGAATGGCAAATCTTGATTTTTGTTATATAAATAATGGACATTTAATAAAAGAAGCAAAGTGATTACCGCAAATGATTTTTTCCCTAAGTATACTTTCCTATAAAATTTTTTATTATGTTTTATCTCCATGTTAAATAAGATGGCATATTTAAAATCATGTAATAATAAGTGCTATGCTAAATATTTGCCTGGGAAGTTTTTGGACTCTTGATTTAAATTTGTGATTTTCTCCTTCTGTCTCTGTCTATCCTTCTCTGATTCAGAGCATTTCCCTTATACCAAGAAATCATCTAGAAAAATCTCTTTAACATTTTAAATAATCTCCTCCCCAGCCTCCCCCATACCCTCACCCACAACAGCATTATTCCCCAACAGGTACCACTAATGAAATATTCCTGCTTCTGAGTAAGAAATACATTGAAATGATAAGCGGCAATAAACAAACCAGTGATCATAATATTGAAATTTTTAAATAAAATAATGGACTATCTAACCACTTTGTATGCAGCAAGACAATGATACCATAAATGAGGGTGTCTTTTTTTCTAAAGTAAACTTATCTTTGTCTCTGATTCAGGAGAGACCACCCCATCATCCAGATTTTTCTATAGGGGATAGATTTGTAAACAAAATTTGTTGGAGGAGTCTCTTTGCTTATTCTGATATCTGTAGCAGCCCATGATTTTGCAACTGGGCTTGTCCTCATTTAAAATAATTTTGGACCTGAACCAGAAAAGTTGTGTTGTCTAGACTCAGTTTGATTTCCCATAGTACTTCAAATCAGCATTAGAAGCATTATATAAAAGACAAATTTGTTCTTGTGTCTCTTCGTGTACAAAGCATAATTCAGGCCTGCTGAGAGCTCATTGCATTCAGACAACTGAAGCATGTGTGAACCTTATGTTATTCTGCCCTTTCTCAATATTTAAAAACTGATACCTATCTCTTCAAGAGGATAAGCATTTTCCTAAGTTAAAAAAATCTCAGTGCAGGCTTGGCCTGCATTAACTCTATTGAATTCTTCAAATACATACCAAGTTAATGAAGGCTAAACCACGGTGGGCTAAATTTTTTGATAAATATCGAAGTCTTCTTTGATCCTGATAACCCACAAATGTTCAGCATGAGTGAGTTTTCACGGTCAGCATGCAGTGATTTTGATATTTAACTTAAGCTCTTGCCCAATGTGGTTTATTTCACTTATGTGGATGGTATGCTTAGAACTAAGAAGCAGGAAAAATTGGAAACAGCAGAAGGGCACAAGACATGACATATACGGCACTTTTTCCCATTTGGCTAAGCGTCTGCATCATTTACTTGTGGCTTCAAGGGCTCTCTCTTTGCATGTGAGTTCGTTTGAAGTAAAACAAACAAAATCTCAGAGAACACTTCTTCATTTTATTTTATTGACCAGCGCTTGTCTGCTTTGTTTTGTGAATCCCGGTCTCCCTTTCCCATCATGGTAAAGCGGTAGGAAATAGGAGGAAGGTTTTCACTGGAAAGAACTGCCTTCTCTTACAAAGCTTCAGTGATAATAAATGGCAACCCTCAACAAATTCATCATAAACTCAAAGGCCCCCAATTTTCCCTGGGCCAGACAGAATAAGTCCTATCTCTAATTTGTAGGATCTGATGGCCCTTAGGATTCAAATGGAAAGAGAGAAATGTATCTATATAGTTTATGCAACACATATATGTAACCTACTCTGTGATTCCATTTAGATGCTCTTAGAAATCAGGACAGTGGTCATCATTGGCAGGGATGGAAAGAAGCATGAAGTGACTTCTGACGTGCTGATGATCTTGTTTTACTTGATCTTGTTGTTACTCGCTTTCAATTTTTGAAATGTGTTTAAGTTATATATTTATGACATATATACTATCTTCATCCCTTTATTTATTGACAGTTTTTTTTTCAATTTACTTGAGGGAGAGAGTGAGCGAGAGAGAGAGAGAGAGCATGAGTGGGGGGAGGAGCAGAGGGAGAGGGAGAAGCAGACTCCTCACTGAGCAGGGAGCCTGACGCGGGACTTGATCCCAGGGCTCTGGAATCATGACCTGAGCCAAAGCCAGATGCTTAACAGACTGAGTCATCCAGGTGCCCCCTCTATTTTTAAATGAAAAAAATATATTTTTTAATATATTTAATATTATATATATAAATATACACACACATATATATATATGTGTAACACACATTTTCTTAATCTCAGCACTATTGACATTTTAGACCTCATAACTCTTTGTTCTGGGGGTGGGGGGAGTTATCCTGTGCATTGTAGAATGTTTAGAAGCATTCTTGACCTCTACTTATTAGATGGTAGTCGCATCTCTCTTCCTCAGTTGGGACAATCAAAAGTGTCTCTAGGATTGCCAAATGTCTCCTGGGAAACAAAATCTTGAGAACCTCTGATGAAACCTATCATTGTGAAAGACTATATGTCAGACGTGTAGAAGAAATAGTTCTTTAAGATAAGATTGTTTCCTCATAGCAATGAGTAATATTATCAGACGTGGAGAAGATTATGTGGGTTGGCATTATTTGAAATTCATGCTGCCTTCAAAATCATTAAAGTTTATTATAGTTTTGATATACCGTGTTTCCCACTGCTTAATGTTCATGTGTAGCTTCTATAAATCAGATACTGCCAATTCAGAAATGCTTTTGACAACTGATTGATTGATTAATCTCAGTTTTGAGCAGAATAATTGGGAAGGAAAGGGAACCCATTATAGGACTACATTATTTATAGAAACAAAAGGGCTCAAAATTACCTGCAAGACAAATATACAAGGGTATTCTCAGTTCTAATAACAAAACCTTACTTTACAATTGGTTCTTGAGGCAGACAAGTAAGTAATTGAAAAGAATGCAAGTTGCCAAATCTCTGGGCATGAGGAATTCCTAATACAAGTTCAGATTGTTCACAACAACTGATAAAATTAGTAGTAACTGGGTTATTACAGAGACAAGCCAAACAGGAAATTCTGAGATAAAGTACTATGTCTAAAGATTCAAACAAAAAGGTGTTTAAAAAATGAACATTAACATTCTAGGCAAACATGTTAAAAGACTGGCACCAGACACGAACACCAGCAAATCTTGATAACTCTTTCTATTAGGACAAACTGCTTTCTGCTTAAAGGGCATTCGACATGTTTTTGTTTGGCTTTTATTTTGGTCTTGGTTTTTTGCTATGTGTATTTCTTTTAAGACGACTTATGGCTTAAGAAGAAAAATAATGCCATCTGAATCCCATGTTTTACCAAGAACTGTTTATCAGTGTTTCATTCTGCGCACTCAGAGCGTAAATGCTTTCTTTTTTCCCGAAGCCAGATTCGGATCACTCACTTGAGCTGGGCCTGGGGGAGAAACACAGCGGGTATGATGAGCTGATTAATTACCAGAAATCAAATGCCTTGCAGTCAGGAGCTCTGTGCTTGAAAGCAAGCACCAGGACTAGAGGAATGGCAAGATCCACATGCATTCATGGACAGACAGGAACACCTCGGGGATTAAGTTTCACTGTGGCCTGAAACAAAGGACTTAAGAATGATTGTTTATCCTTGGCAGTATGACCTGTGCACTCTCTCTCTCTCTCTCTTTTTTTTTTTACAAGAGCTTTCAGCATATGACTTCTAAAGTCAAAGAAACCCTGTTAAATCAACCTCAAGATTTTTTCACCTTAAAAAAAAATCTGCATGATTTTCTCATTGCTTTTCCACCCCCTTCACACTCCCTGAAACTTAGGTAGTAATTCATAATTAAAGGTTAGAATATGTCTTATTTCAAGTCTTGTGTGCATAAATAGAACCCTCTGCAGCTGTCTTTTAGGAAGAGCTTCTCATTTAGAGTGGAGTGTGTGTCTACCAGGGAGATATAAACAGAGACAGAATGATATGAAATGTTGGGAACTATATACTGCCAGGCTCTGAAAATTGGAAAGCCATTAATAATCAGAGATGGGCAAGATCAGCCTGTTGACAAACTCCTCTCGTCTTCAAAGATTGCAGAAATATGCAACTTATTCCCTCAGTTCACTGTGTAGGTTGGTTTCTTTTCCTGCCTAATATCCATAAAACCCGCATTAGAGTCACAGATCCATTTGTAAAAGAGGACTAAGGTCAAAGGGGCCAGTACTGAATTCTCATGCAGGGAAGTTTGCCTATTTTTAGTTGCTGTTTTTAGACTTTTGTTGCAGAGATCATTTGTTCCCCCAGAAACTGCTTATGTGATTTACTCTCTGCCTCCAGAGCAGCACCCAGAGACGGGATCGGGAGCTGGGATGCTGCTGGGCTGCTGCATGTGGGGGGGTCAACAAGGCGCATTGTACCATTAGATACAGTAGATCCCGGGTTCCCAACTTCAAGTCACTGAAACACCTGAACCGCTCTCTTCAACAGGTAGATTTTTTTTTTTTTTTTTAAGAAAAGCTATTGATTAAAAAGCGCACTAGGCTATGGAATGAATAAGTCATGGGAATAAAAGGCACAGCATAAGGAATAGAGTCAACGATACTGTAATAGTGATGTATCCAGACAGATGGTGGCTACACTTTTGGTGAAAACAGCATAACGTGTAAACCTGTCAAATCACTATGTCGTAACCTGAAATGAATGTGATCTTGTGTGTCAACTATACTAAAATATAAACAAACAAACAAACAAATAAATAAAAAGACACTAGGCCAAATTCCTTCTAAACCACCCAAGTTTGTATGTCTCAGAAAACAGATGGATTGTGAGCTCTGAAAGTAAAACACGATTGTTCCGGGGCGCCTGGGTGGCTCAGTCATTAAGCGTCTGCCTTCGGCTCAGGTCATGATCCCAGGGTCCTGGGATCGAGGCCTGCATCGGGCTCCCTGCTCAGTGGGGAGCCTGCTTCTCCCTCTCCCACTCCCCCTGCTTGTGTTCCCTCTCTCGCTGTGTCTCTCTCTGTCAAATTAAAAAAATGTATTTAAAAAAAAAATTAAAAAAAAAAACACAATTGTTCCTTAGTTATTGACTTTCTTCTCGGGCTGCCTTAGAAAGCTCTTTGGCACTAAGTCAGCGGAAGAAGTGAGAGAGAAGTTCCTCAAGTTTGAGGGAAGGGTCAAAGCTGTACTATAAATATTTTGAGATTAACCAGTGGCATGAGTGGGGTTTATGTTTAAAAGCTACTTAAAAGAGAGCACCAACACCAATAGGTGAAAACATGAGATGGAAACACTTTAAGATGAGTGTGGAATTTATCAACTTTTGCACTGTGAGTGTTCTCTGTTTTGGAGTTCCCATCTTCTGGCCTACGAATCTAGCATCCTCTGGCACAGAAGGGCATTGGGAAAAGGGGGACTCCACATCCTGGAAGTCATGAGTCGAATCACCCTTGTTTGGCATGCTCTCATTTAGAAGCCAACTGCCATCCGGGTTGGTGATCCTTCTGTTGCTAACTAGAAAATGATTCCTCTTTGCTATGTGTAAATTTCAAGACTATAGACACATATACAAATGTAAGAATTGCAGAGGAACACTACGGATAGAAACTAGCTTGACTAGAAAATAAGAGAAAATAGAAAAAACAAACACAAAACTAGAAAATAGCCATGAAAATCACAATGACCTGAAAGTTTATCTATAGAACTCCAAAAAAATCAAGCTTTTAAAAAAGTTAAATAAAATTTGTTTTCATTACTTATGCACATTTTTCCCTGCCAGCCCCTTACTCTGTCTCTCTCTTTCTCTCTCTCTCTCTCTCTTTTTTTTTTTCTGCACTAATCTCAGGCTTGTTTTATTCCTTGCCTACTCTGTCCTACACTTCATTCTCCAGTGATTTACTGAGCTCTTCTTCTGTTTGCTGGGGGAATATAATGATGAAAGAGGGAATCCATTTCTGTGCCCAAGTAGCTCATACCTACACACTCAATACCCACTTTTCTATTCCTATTCATTAACTTACCACACTGTTAAATGGCAATTATTCCCCCTACTTACCCTTTTCCACACATTTCCTTTATTTTGTTATTTTTAATTACCTGAAATACATTTTATAGATATTAAATATTTATGGAGTTCAACATATTTATCTATGGTGTTAGAATTTATGGGTAAGTTGGAGGGGATTTGTTGAATATTTTACAAGAAAATGCAGGTTTAGTGACATTTTAAAAATTATTTTCAAAGATAGTCTCCTTATTGGATAAGTGGTAATCATTTATGGATGATATCTACCCCTGAGCTTCTTTAGTATGATATTTTGAAGAGGCAATTTTTACAAAAATTACATTTGAGTTTGAAATACATTGCATGACTCCCCCCTCCCCCTTTTTGGCAGAGAATTTACCCTTCTAATTATGTTTACCTTAGGCTAATATTAAAATTGGTTTGCATTCCTTGACATAAAAACTGCCTCAGGGAGAGGTCACAGAAAGAGGGACTTGACCCAGAAACATGCAGACAAGGGAGAAGTCTGCCCAGGGGTGCAGATTTAACCTAGATAGTACAGAAAGTGGATAAGCCACAAACATATAACCAAGAGGCACTTGTCTCTAAAAAGTGAACTAGAAACCTTATTAAAACTCTTGTCTCTTGCTAATTTTTTCCATTTTTTAAAATTCTTTATCCCCATTCTGATAAAAAACACAAAAAAACCTATTTCCTAGTCTCGCTTTTTTATTTTCCCATTTTCTTTTTGCCTCTTTAGAAGAAAATATTCTAATTTGGGGGTAATCCAAAGCAAAAATATTTCAGTTGGCAGGAATTTTAGTGATGCTCTTTTTCCTTTTTTTTTTTTTGCTCCTACCCTAGATGCACTTATACATAACTTGGATGACATCTCTTCTTCCCCACATCATCATTCACTCTGTGTAGGAAAATAATAACAATTGTAATTAAATAGTGCTTTTCTCTGATGAGCTCCAAGTGATGAACAGCCATTATCTCAGGAGTGGACATACTATTCCTGTGAAGTAGGCAGGAGATGGGTAGTATTATTCTCATTTCACAGATGGGGAATCTGTGTCATAGAGAGGTTAAATGAATTGTCCAAGGTTATACAGAAAATTACTGTATGTTCAAGCCCCATGGTGCATCCTCTTTTAGAACCTACCACTTAAGAGAATCAGCCATGTTATACCTTATTAGCAATACACTCATCACTAATGACTGTGATCAACATAAAGCCAGTCCATTGGAGTCTTCCAAGCATGAGGGAGTCAATAGTTAGATTAAAAGGTCTACAAAGAGAGGAAATACATTATCCCTAGAGCCCAAAATATAAACTCAATCATCAACAGGAGGCTTTTATTGAGCTCCTGTTATTGCCAGGTACTATACTCATGCTGGGGCTATAACCGTGAAGACTCAGTCTTTGCTTCAAGAAACTTAAAAGTTGTTGAATAGAATGCTTATCTTCAACAGAAACTTATATTTATTTGTAAGGAAGTATATAAAGCTGTGTGATCATTTGCTAAACGGGTCCAAAATATGATTTGGATCTCAAAGACTTCATAGAATTGCTTGATACACATTTCAGATCTTTCTGATTTCCCCCATACTGTCCAAGTCATATTATACACAGGGCAATGAATTTACCTCTAACCCCTTTCTACAGGGGTCACTTTTAATCTTCTAAAATATTATATTAAATGAGAACGAAATGCAAAGTTGTCCAAATTTTATATATATATGTAAAATCTATAAAAGCATATGTATGTATGTGTATATATGTATACTTATATATTACTTGTATAAGTAATATATTAATACTTATACTTAATTATATTACTTATATTATACTTAATATATTTACACAGTCCTTTTGTCAGGACTTAAAGGGAATTTTTTAATAGTAGATGAATACGCTTGATTGTTCAAACTCTTATGACATCCAATTTGGAGACTTAAAAATGTTTCAATTTGTGCTTCTCTTTAACATCTAGAGTGCAGACTGAGTGTTTTCTCAACAAGTATGTTTTTATTGTCATGTTTGAATAACTTGATTATTTAATGTATATTGGGTATCTTCATCAATCTTCACAATGCTACTTTAAAGCTACTCTGGCCTTCTGAGACATCCTTCCTTTCCCAGTCTCCACTCAATCACAGAGTAGCTTTCAGGAATCACTCATCTATCTTCTCATCGATGTTACAACTCACCATCTAGAAAACTGTCCCATAAGCTTTCTACACAAAACTGGGAATATGGCATGTGGAAATCATTAAGGATATTATAAGTAGCTTGCACAATCAGCACATGGCCAGAGCGTAAAGGATATTAGCCATTTTATCTATGTCAAGTTCACCATTCCTCTGCTTTATAGTCATACAATTGAGAAGTGAACATTGGTTGGTAATTTGTACTTTCAACTTCTGTGTTGCTGTACAATGAAAACAATCTCTCTAGGTGCATATTCTGATTCTTATGTAAAAATCCACACATTTACAGATATGTATACAAAGACAGATTTCCATACCTATGTTTTATGTATTAACTAAAAGCTTTTTCTTTAAAATGCAGTGTAAGTTCCATTTATGGTTTATTTTTTTTCCAGCTTTATGGAGGTATAATTAACAAATAAAGTTGTGAAAATCCTTCCATTTGAGACATGAATTAAACTGACTGGCATTATGCTAAATGCAGTAAACCAGATAAAGACAAATATAGCATGGCATCACTTACATGTGGAATTTTTAAAAAGAGTCTATCTTAAGTAAATAAATTAATCCATCAGCCACTTCCATTTTTTCTTTTTTTTTTTTTTTTTTGGTTTGTTTCAAGGTTTGTTCTATAAATCTTTTCATATATCCTTACTTTGCTACTTCAAGATCATAAAGGTTTGTGAAAATATACTGTTTTCCAAACAGATAATAAGTTGTTTAAAATTATCTAAGTATTGTCATATTTTTCTGGACATAAAGACAGAAACATAGGCAAAGATACTTGAATATTTTGCTTTTAAAGAAATCAAATGTTCTCAGACAAACTGCAATGTCCACATTGCCTGTGTTCATAGTTAATATCGATTCTCTGCTCTATTTTGTCTACTCAAACCTAAACTTTTATATTTACAAAAGTTAAGTGTCATATTTGTATGCACACTTCAGTTTTTGTTTGTGATCAATAATGTTCCTACTCTATAGGTATTCAAAATTGAATGTTTCAGAACCTTGGGAACAACATGTCTTGATGTGAGGCTTTACTATATACTATTATTCACAGTTCCTCTACTGACAAATAATATCTTCCTCTCTATGGTGAATACCAAAATATTTCATTACAGTAACATAGAACAGTTACGTGAACTACTTCCTTTCCTTGGGGTATTGGGGATGGGGGACGTACCTAAACTATGATAACCAAATAATCTTCCTTCATTGAGCACATAATGTAATTAATTTGAAATGTAAATCTTAAAGAGAGAGAATGGAGATGAGAAGAAAATCCGTGATTGCTTTTACTACAAGCATCTGTTTTTATTTTTTAAGATATTACAAAATCCTCTTTAAGATTTTGTTCTCCAAAGAAAGAAACATAGGTCATCAACACTGCTAAAAATAGTTAAAGATATAAATGTCAAAGGAACTACTCTTGTCTTTTGTTTTTGTAGTGCTGCTTTTCCTGCCAACTGCTGTTTTAAGGAAGCAGATGTGGTAGAAACAAAATGAAGTATGCCCTTTCAGCCATAGGTGCACTTTAAAAAGGTCAAGTCTATATGACCTGTCATTTTTTTGTGGTTTTAATTGTTGAAAGGTACCAAGAGTCTTTTGTAGAATCAACTCTTCTTCTTATGCTTTTTCCCCCCACATCATTTCTAGAACCAATTAGCAGAGCAAAGAAGTGCCAACTCACAAATCTCACTCATTGAGTAAGACGTACCAAGTATTTATTAAAGATCTACCATGTGCCTTCTTTGTTCTACAGATTGGGGATACAATGGGGAATAGGGGTTTTTGAGCCCTACAGAGTGTACATTTGGGGGCATATGATGAGGTGAGATGGAATATAAAATTATTTCAGATAGTAAGCATTGCTCTGGAGAAAACAGATGACTGGAGTGGGACAGAGTGTAACTGGGTTGTGGGGATGTCCTACTTAGGAAAGAGCAGTAGGAAAGGCAACTCTGAAGAGATAATATTGAGGCTGACATCTGAATAATGAAAATATGAAAATGAGTTAGTCAGGCAAAGGCCTAAGAAAAATGTGTTTCAAACATAGGGAACCACAAGTGCAAAGGCTCAGAGGTAATGACAAATTTGGCGTGTGAGGAAATGAGGGATGGTAAGAAAATTGAGCAAGTGCTAGACATGGAAGAAATGAAGCTAAAAAGTGAGCTGAAAGCCAGACTAGGAGGATCTTAAAGGCCGTGGCAAAATGATTGCATTTTATTGTAACCTAAAATCAAAAGCTTGTGTATGGTTTTAAGGAAAGGAGTGCTATGGTAGGGTTATACATTTAAAATACCCTTTCATCACCATGTGGGAATGGGGTCTTAGGGAAGTAAGGCTAAAAGAAAGATCAGGAAGCTACCACAATCATCCAGATAAGACATGATAGTAACTTGAACTTGAGTGGTTAGAAATGAAAATCATGAGAAGTAGTGCATTTCAGGAAATGCTTTGAGATTGAGCCCAAAGTACTTGTTGATAGATTATGTGTAAGGAATGAGGGAGAGAGAGGAATCAAGAACAGCTTCTAGGAAATCTGGGATTCTGACAGCCCCATTAACTGGCATAGAAAACAACAGGGAAGGAGAGGTTCAGGAATATAGGAAAATCAACAGTTCTGCCTCCTGACACAGGGATGGCTTCTGCAATCTAAGGACAATATAGATGGGAACCACTAGTCACTGCTTGATAGTTTCTAGGGATAGAACTTACACTACTTTCAAAACACATTACATGCCTAATAACAGTTAATTTCTATAATATTCCTGTGAGAAAACTGCTGTCCTTTTAATCTCCATGCAGCTGAGAAAATTAAGATTTAGAGAGATTATATAATTTGTTCAAAAGAACCACACAGCATTTATGCACCGAGAATTCACACTCAGTTATGGCTGGCCCCAGAGCCCACACTCTGAAATACTATGTGTCAGGAAAAGAGCCCCTGGTAGAGGAAAGATTTTTTTCAGAGAAGCTTCCAAGGCAGAAAGCAACTCTTAAATCTCTGCAGAATGGATCTGGAATCAGGAGATTTGGTCAGAGGTTTCAAGACAGAATCCAGAATGCAGACCCAATATTAAAAGTGGACTAGGAGCAAACTGCCTTTGCCATTAGACTAGGAATGTTTGCCAAACTTCCCTGTGCCATTAGACTAAAGAACATAAATTCTCTCTCCCTGGGAAGAAGATTGTTCCAAGAACCAGAGCTGGAACTTGACTTGCCAGTTAGCTGTTAAGTGATTCCAGTTACATGGATTGGAAGGATGCTGGTTCAGGAATCATTCAGTCATTTTGAAGGCAGTTGAATCTCATATACTAGGCATCACTGATGGGACAGAACATGAAGAGGTTGCCCGCGCACTTGCTTCTATCAAGCTCTAGCCAGGTCTGATGTCAGGTAGAATACTGAGAATTCCCAAGTTCTGAGCTGCTTAGGCTGAAGAAATTGATGCTTAATATTTTTATACTGGAAGTCGCTTGTTCATCTTTCTCACCAATGGATAGATGATTTTCTCTTTAGATTCTCTTCAGAGAGAGATTTCCTTCTAAAAAAAGTTTAAAATATCTCCCTGCATTCGTGATCAAGTGGAGACAGCTGATCATTGCAGACCAGGCAAGACAGAGCACCGGGATTTAAAAGATAAAAAATCATTTTAGGGTTAACAAGTTAAGACCACAAGACATTTTTTAACACAAGGAAGGAGAATAATCCAATTTATCCCATATAAGTGCTTAAGTCCTATTTCAATTCCTTAAGTGAAGAGACTTTAAAATTTATTTCTGGACCATATGCTATAATTTATTAATATTACTTAATGAATTAATTAAGTTGTTTGTTAGTATAACAACTAATTAGTGAATTAATTCAACGATATTGTGTAGGGACCCACTGGGCTTCAGACACTGTGGTGTTGGATCAATGCTGGGACAAGATCTTTGCCCTCTTGGTATTCACAGTTTGAGAATGCATGCAAACAAACAAATAAACATGTGTAACTGCAAATTCTGCAAAGTGGGAGGAAGAAAAGAATAAAATTCAGTGGGAGAGAATGATAAAGATGACCTACTTGAGATTGGATGATCTAGGCAGATTTCTCTGGGAAGGGGAAATTAAGCTGAGATCTGAAAAATAAGGACTGAGTCAAATGAAGAATTGGGAGAGGAGGAAAGAAATGCAGGCAGTTGGCCCAGCCCCTGCAAGGATGAAAGACTGGGTGAATTCAGGGAATTGAAAACCATGGGTGTGGCAGGAGGGAGAGGATGGGTGGAGTGAGATGAATTTGTAGAATAAGAGCCAGATCATGAATGGTCTAAGACATATGGGTATTTTCATATGCTTGCTTCCAAATGCAAGAGAAACGAAGAATGTGGCACCAACCGACAGAGGTTCTTCAAAGACCACACCAGCTGTTATGCCGGTAATGGATTAAAAGAGGGAATGAGTAGAAGTAGAAAGACAAATTATTAGGCTATATTCCAAATGAGGACTAGCAATGGCTTAGCCTAGGAGGGACGATGGCAGTAGAGATGGGAAAGAGAAGTATAGATGCTCATTTTGAAGGTAAAATAGCAGAGCTTACTAACATACTATAGCTACAAAGGAAGAAGTGGACAAAAAGAATAATTTCCCAGTTTGAATTCATGAGTAGGTAGAATTAATATAAAGATAATCAGCATTATTTTTATTCTATTATTATAATTCAATTTTTCGTATTTCAATTTTTCATTGTTTTGTCAAAGAAACTGAACAATTATTTCTCTCACTCTTGGCTGAAAGAATGAGAGACACTTTCCCCTACGAGCTCACATAAAGAGAGAAGCCAAGCCTTTTTCTTTGAGACTTTCTCCTTTGGCCTCGTGAAATGCTGATAGGGTTCCCTCCCCATTTCTCCAGCCCAGGCCCATAAAGGACAACTGCCCATGAGGGAAGATTCTGGGAGGATGGGGTACAGAGGAATATGGTACATTTCTGGTATAATGATTTCATTTTCAGGTAAAAGAAATAGCTTGCTTCTTTTTTTCTTTCTATTCTTTTTTTTATTTTAAATTTAGCAAAGCTATCTAACTTAGAGCTACCTAATTACCAAAAGAAGGAGAAAAAAAGAGAGATATTAAGGATAAGTCTGTTTATTTAACAATTTTTATATTCCTCAGAAGCAGAATATGTTACACACACACACACACACACACACACACACAGAGATTGAGCGAGATTGAGAGAGAGAGAGACAGGGAGTATTTTATTTTTGTTCCTTCAGTAATAAGAAATTGAGCTTAGGTCCTATGACATAGAAGATGACTATTAAGATATTAAAATGTGTCCCTTAGCATAGCACTTAGATCGATCGGAACATGGAAATTTCTATGTTACATCTTCTGCCAATTTGCAACTAATTTTAAATCTGTTCCTAAATGCAATATATCATTTGATCTAAGTTTTATATGCATATGCTTATCAACTAGATATACCTATTGAACTCAAATATTTAATATCAAAGTAGAGTAGCTTTGACGAGTTGGCTCGCATAATACCTTCAAGGGGACTTCCTTCTACTCCCGAGTATCTGACTTGAATTAGAATTCAAGTTTGGTTCATTAGAATGGTTTTACAGGGAAGTTCGTTAGTTGTGACCTTTGGAACCCTTACTCTAGGAAGAATCTATAAAATATTCCATTTACAAGCAGCTGGTCAGCGTATAAACAGCATTTATGGAGCATGTTTCTGAACAGAACAGAGGGTATAGATCACCGTGAAGGAAGTAGAGGATTTCATTCCTCTCTTTAAGGAAAGCTACTATGCAATGGAAAATACAAGTAGAGTATCGGCTGACCTAACAGTCTCTCACTTACATGACCATAAGCAGAGGTGACCATATGCACAAAATCGAGTAATAAGAAATCAAGAAGCCTAGAAATTTAAAAGATAGAAGGAGAGGACAAGAGAAAGTGCCCACAGCACAGTAATAAATGTTGTTCATTGCTTGGCTACCCCTGGCTTATTGGTTCAGTGGATTTAAAATTGAAAGAACCTGATCATAGAGTATGACCTACCTTGGCTTGCTCCCTATTTTATATCCTGGCTTTTAACAGATATTCCTCCAAGAAAAAAACTCTTCTAAATTAGGAGTATAGCTACTTAAGACTTTTTTTTTTAGATTTTTTTTTTTTTTTTTTTTTTTTTTTGCGAGAGAGAGAATGAGAGAGAGAGAACATGAGAGGGAGGAGGGCCAGAGGGAGAAGCAGACTCCGAGCTGAGCAGGGAGCCCAATGTGGGACTCGATCCTGGCACTCCAGGATCATGACCTGAGCCGAAGGCAGTCGCTTAACCAACTGAGCCACCCAGGCGCCCTGCTACTTAAGATTTTTAAGTAAATTGCAGAAATATTTTTCATCAAGTCCAAGGTGCCTCTCAGTCATTAGGTTAGAAGCTACTTGTAGTGGTACTCAATTATGAGAGGCCAAAACAATTATTTTAAGAATTACTGGATTAAAAAACAACACACACGTCCTTTGCAACAACTATTACCACACACTCTCACTCATAGACACAGAGTTACCCACATCCTTCAGCTTTATTAGTTTAAGGTCTTGGAGTTCATTTTAACCTTCTACTGTAGTTCGATTCTAATTTCCATATTCATTACTCAGTAAGGAGTCTGATCACATTAGATGTTATACAACCCTCGTGAGCATGGAAAAAATAACTTTTGTGTATGATGACTATTTAAACTTGAAAACGTAGTGGGAAACACTCAGTAAGCTTGCACTCATTTGACTGGAGGAAGGAGGAGACTAGAAAGGTATCTGGGGGCAGAATTACATATGTATCATTTTTCCAAATTTGGATATACAGGTGAATGTGTCAGTGTTTAATTGCTCAATGAAGCTTTCCCTAAGAATTCTGTGGAGTCTAAATGATAAAAAGATAATTAAAGTGCTCCCTAGGAATATATGCCTCTCTCAGCTGTCCCTTTCACTTTTGCCCAAACTTCCAACAAAGCAGAAGTGCAGGGGAAACGTGGGTGAATGTTATGGAGCAGCAGGCCCCCACTTTGTATAACTTGAAGTGTGCAAAAAGCCTCTTGCAGGCCAGAAACACCCCACAATAAAGTCATTCCTGTTTGTGACCCTCTAGTAGGTCTGGAGGTAAATTTAGTAGGTTCTGACTGGTAGTTTAAGGAAATGAAATCAAATATAAACTTGCACTTCATTATTAATAAAATCATATTCAGAATTGACTGTGATTTTCATTGCAGCTTTAAGTGTAAGCATTGTTGAATAAAACATTCATTTGACATACACGCATGTTCTTCTTAGGTCACAATGTAAAATATACTTCTTCCTTTGAGTGGAGGTGCTTAAAATCTGAAAAACCTTACTAGGAGGGGTATTACATAGTTGAAAATTTCTTATGAAAGAAATAAATAGGTTGGGGTGCCCGGGTGCCTCAGTGGTTAAGCGTCTGCCTTTGGCTCAGGTCGTGATCCCAGGTCCTGGGATCGAGCCCCCGTGTGGGGCTCCCTGCTCCCCCAGGAGCCTGCTTCTCCCTCTGCCTGCCACTCCCCCTGCTTTTGCTGTCTCTCTGTCAAATAAATAAATAAAATTTTAAAAAAATAATCAAATGAAAAAATAAACAAGTTGCCTAACCAAGGAGAAAATGACTCCAGCATACTTCCAAAGGAGAGGAGGTCAGGAGGAGAGGCTGTGTGTGGCGTTCAGTCCATCAGGACATGGCACTGGAGACCTTAATGGAAAGAAGAGCAGAGTCAAGCACCACATAGGTGACAATTTTGTTCTGGGCCAAACCTGGCATGATGACACCAGGCAAGCCCTTAGTCCTTGTTGAGTAACAGGATGGCTGTAACCCTGGAAAATCATATTATGCTAAAATCTCTAGGGTTATTTCAAATATAACCTGGAACTAACTAAACCTAAGTGACTATTCAAACAGATTAAAGCCAATCAATGGGACTGAGAGACACAGTGCCCTGGGCTCTAGAGCTCTGCATCTCTAGTCTTCATCAGTTCTCAGATCGGAAAGGCAACATCCATCATCGGAGAATAATTTCCAGAAATTGAGTTAGGGAAACAGGTCCAAACTATTTGAAATGGATTTTTTTTTTTAAAGATTTTATTTATTTGACAGAGAAAGACACAGTGAGAGAGAGAACACAAGCAGGGGGAGTGGGAGAGGGAGAAGCAGGCTTCCCGCAGAGCAGGGAGCCCGATGTGGGGCTCGATCCCAGGATCCTGGGATCATGACCTGAGCCAAAGGCAGGCGCTTAACGACTGAGCCACCCAGGTGCCCTGAAATGGATTTTTTAAATTAATCCATATATATTCTAACCCAGTGAAATACTGAAGGATTTCAAACAGAAATGGAAATAACAAAGCAAATATGATATTTTAATGGTTAGTAATTTTTAAGATTTGGCCTAAGGGAGTCACAGATTATAACATACTTCAAGTTTAAAATGTATAATTAATATATTTCATGTTTTATATTATAATCTCAAATTAAAACAAAATTTTACTAGGTTTATAGTTGGCATTGGAACATTTAAAAGAACCTAACACGATTTATCACAAGTTAGACACTGAAATATAACCAATGGCCAACATCTACCTGGAACTAGATGAGACTTAAAGAGTAAAGGGAAAGTCATTCATCAGGAATTTAAATTCTATTATAATTCCTGTAAAGGATTATAAAAATGAGGCAAAATGAAATGAAAACTCAACTCTTCATATTCCCCTCAATCCAACAGCCTCCACTTTCTGTTCTAATTGTGCTTTTTGGATCCTTCCTTCCTTTCATCAGTCAATAGGTATATCGATCAATGTATGACAGTTCTACAGTTGTGGTTGAAATACAAATATAAATACATAGGTTGTGATCTCAAGACTTATGGTTTTGACTAATTGGTGTAGGTGGGGAGAAAGGGCATACTAATAAAACCATAAATGACAATGCGAGAGAAAATCTGATAAAGCTCCAAGCATGTGATAAGACAAGGTTTGTGGGAGTTCAAAGGTGGGAAGTACTACATGGTTTGGGCTTTGGGGTACTGATAATAATCAGAGGGGCTGAGTCATAAGGACAAATTAACTTCCAAGCCAGAAAATACAGTGAGCAAAAGCACCAATGTAGGGATGCTTTAGATGTCTTCAGAGACTAATGAATGTATCTGGCTGACTACTGCAAAGGATTTGTAGAATAGGGTTTAAATATAAGGATAGGAAAGTAGGTGGAGGAAGATGCTAGCCATTGTACCTAAATTCTTGCACCCCTTCTAAGAATCTAGAATCTAAATTGATTAAGTCTAGCATGTTCGCATAAGGTGACCCAAGTCTGCCTTTCTCCCTCCTTCTCTCTCTCTTCCTCACCTGACTGGATCAGGGTTAGAAACCTGACACAGGCTGGATGAACAAGATTATCTGTTTCAGAAACTTGGAAATTGTGAAATTGAGTCATTTAGCTTTAAAAAGCAAAACAGCAATTTCATGGAAGCAGGGTAAGTGCTGTGGCAAACCGAAGGCGTGTGTAAACTGTAGTTACTACAGGGAAGCAGAAGGCATATGAATGAAGAGGGAGGTGGGGGAATGGAGCCAAATATACGGAGAAATACATAGTAGAATGTTTGAAGGTAGGGTATCTGGGACTAGACCCCCAGGAGTCAATCCCAGCTATTCCTCTAACAAGCATGTCGATATTGGGAAAGTTACTAAACTTTCATGTAGAGTAGGGTGAAGTAGAATGAATCAGCTTTGAGTTGTCGTGAGAATTAAATGAGATAATATACAGAAAGTTTTTAGAACAGTGTCAGGCACATGGTAAGCAATGGTAACTATTACTATTATTATTAAGCCATCATTTTCCTGCCTATATCTCCCACATGTGGGTCCCTCTGTCCTTAAAATTAATCCACCTTTCCAAAAAAAAAAAAAAAAAACCTTGTTTGGCCTCATTTGAACGAGGCCTATTTTTCCTGCAACCAAATACTTCCTGACCTGAATGACTTCAAAAATAAACTTGGGTCAGACAAGAAAGATCTCAAATACTAGTCTAAGAAGTTTGAATTCAGACCACGGAAATTTCCTTCTTTTAGATCTTCTTCCCTCAATCAACCCACTTCCCAGAATTCAAACATGTACACGGAATCTCCCACTTGCCCCAAATTTCCAATCTGATGAAATGTAGTGAAATGGAGAAAACTTAGTTCAAAAAATTATAGCAAATATTTTCATGTTTTTTGCTCTTTCTCAATGCAGTTTGAATCTGGGAAATTTGTTTAGCATTTTCTATAATTTTCAAGATGTTAGGAAATAGAGGAACTTAAACTAAGACCACCTCCAGACTTTTTTTTATGTGATCATTGCCAAACCCTTGCTATTCAAGAAACCTGGTATAACTTCTCATTTCTAAACAAATATAAGAAACTCAAGTTCTCTGAAGGGTTGTTTTTGCTTTTTTTCCCAGAGGTGTTTGAGTTAAGCACTCTATAGCACTGCACTATTCCCAGATGTCCTATTCAGGTAAGCTCAAAGCTGGGACCTGGAGAGGATTTTAGAATTTCACCATGCCATTTAAAAAATAAAAATTAGGCAGTTTTCATTTGCTTTAAAGTAGGTATGTTTATGGTTAATTTTTGAGGAAGTGTTCAAAATTAAATTAGTTTTTGATATCTATTTCAGATTTTTGTGTGCTTTATATACAGAGAAAAAAACAGTGACCCTTACATGATCATCTGTAATAGTTTGTGGGTAAAACTGAAGTCTGCAAAGTTGGTTATTCTTGAAGAATGAAAAAATATTTAGTAGCCATATTTCTATTATTACATCTTGGTTCAAATATGATCATCCTAATTATAATGTCTTGCAATAAATACCTAAATTCAATAATAAAGTTTTTAGCAAGGCACTGTAAATTTATTCTGTAATACTTGTAACAGTACAGAGATTTTTGTTTCAAGTCAACAAATCATATAAACGAAATTGTATTTACTTTCTACTCTCTAAATCTAAGTCAAACAATAAACGAGTAAATATAGATATTTTTAATGTAATTTTTTCAACTTTTAAACATAAATTTAAATTTACAGAAAAGCTGTGCAGATAGTAAAGAAGGTTCCTGTCTACCCTTTACCCAACTTCGTCTAATGTTAGCATCTCACCTAACCATGGAACATTTTTCAAAGGTAAGAAATTAACAATAATATGAGAGTGTTGGCAGAGCTGGAAACTTTATTCAGACTTCACCAGGTTTTCCACTAATGGCCCGACATGTTCATGGTACAATCTAGTATGCCATGCTGTATTTAAGTCTCCTATGGTCCCCCACATCTGTGATAATTCTCAGTCCTTTGCTGTGTTTCACTACCTTGACACTTCTAAAGTGCTGGTCAGGTATTTTGTAGAATGCCCTATATAAGTTTGCCTGATGTTTTCTCATGATTATACTGAACTTACGGATTTAGAGGAGAACACCACGGAGGTAAAGTGTCCTTCTCACATCACACTGTATTAGGATGTATATATTAACATGGCCTACTGCTAATGATGTTAATCTTTATTGCTTGGTTAAGGTGGTGTCTGCCTGATTTCTCCACTATTTTTATCTTTCCAAGTTCTATTCTTTGCAAGGTGCCTGGCTGGCTCAGTTGGTAGAGCATGAGACCCTTGATTTCGGGGTCATGAGTTCAAGCCCCATGTGGGGGGTAGAGTTTACTTTAAAATAAAACCCACAATTACCAAATTCTATTCTTTGGAAGCAAGTTACTAAGTCCAGCCTATACTCAAGGGATGGGAACAAAACACCAGCTCTCCCCACCCCTGGAGGAAGAAGTATCACACAATTTTTAACAACTCATAAACATTTGGGGAGAGATACTTTGAGGCTGTGCAAACATCCTGTTTCTCCTTAATGTTGTACCCAATTTTGGCATTCATCAGTAGCTTTACCTGATGCAATTATTACTGCTGTACTCTAATTGTGATTCTCTATTTCCCTCATTCCATGTACATTTATTACTTGGAATTCTGTGAGGAAAATGTAACCCTTCTTCAGCATTTATTTATCAATTAATCATTTATATCAGTATGGATCCATGATCATTTAATTTTATTCTTGCCTTATAATCTACTATGATTATTACTCATTTTATTGCCCAAAATGCTGCAGATTTGGTCATTGGTGTCTCCTTTAAGTTGACTCTAATGTCCTTTGGAAATGATCTCATCTTTTTTTTTTTTTTTTAGTTTTTCTTTCCTTAAGCACTTTCTTACTGCTCCAGGCTCATTTTTATTTCCTCGCCCAGCCCTAGAATCAATCATTTCTCCAAGGAACCCTGTCTCCTTTTACTGGAGAATGGTATTTAGAAACCAAGATCTGGGTGTTAGGTGTGATTATTGCTAGTAGGTGTCACTGTTTTGGGTATATCTTAAGGGCCAGAGCTAGGAAATATTTGCACCAGCCTGTGGATATAATTATTTCTGTATTCATCTGTTTGCATATATTGAAAATAAACATGAGGTCAATCTTGTATCCTTGACATTGACAAAATTTCCAAATGCAAATTTTAAGTCAGCACAGATTTCATTCAAATATCCACACATTTTTTCCAAATATCCACACATTTAGATTCTGAGTTTTTTTAAGTACCCTCTGAATCATCAGAGATTTAATCAAGTTCACTCTTGTCTAATGTTTTAAGTATTGTATTGGATCTATCTGAAACATGAAAAACACACGTTACAAAGTAACCAGAGAATTATATTACTATACTTTCGTTCCCCAAGCATTTATTAAGCACTGAGAAAAGTAGCAACAGTAGGACTTTCAAGTCCCCTTCCCTCATAGAGTTTTTACTTAGAGACTAATATGCATTATTTGTACTGATACAATTGCCTATAATTTATTGAGTATTATTGTATGTTTTATCACAAACATACCCTGAAAGCTTTCCCTGCCCTCAGAAACTTGCTGTCTAAGGGGGCAATATAAAGTCATCATGAGTTTTAGCTTTATCACATAAAAATATAGCATATCAGTACATAACCCAATTTTTATAGATTTAAATCTTTTAAAAATTCTGTCTCAGTTTAATTTTCTAATTTTCTTAATAAGTTTTAATAACCAAATTAAAGGTATTAAAATGTTTATTGTAATAAGTATTTAATGTCGTTTGTGCCTTAAAAAAACTGATCAAACCCATCAGAGCAGCTTATACGATATCAGGACAAACAGACTTCTCAGGAATCTCAGTTGGAAATAAAGCCGTGATACCTACATTCACTGTATATTCTTGGCCTCTTGGCTGCCAAGCCAATGCCCATCTGTTTAGATGGCAGGTTGCCTACTCATAAGTTGGCTGGCCTCTTGTACTATGACATGAGATCCAGCCAATGACAGCTAACAAAATGCTTCAGGAGACAGCTCTTCTTACAGGAGGTCTTTTCTCATGCCAGAGTTAGAGAGGCGGTTGGCATCATGCATCCATTTAAACTTTGTTACACCTGTTGACACTTTTGTGCCAAAAGCAGACAATACAACAAATGAACAAGAGAAAGCACAAAGGATTTAACGAAGCTTACAAATAACCCTTCTCACCCTCTTAGAAATGGATGTTCAGTTTCACTGCTAGTTAGTTGCACAGTTGACATGTAATTAATAGGAAGTGAAGATAGCCTTCTAAGTGACCAGAAAAGAGTTTTCAGTGAGGTAACCCACATCTCCAGGATTTGGGCCCTTAATGACCCATATTGTGTCATGCAGTATAAGTCAATCATTACACTATCTCTTTTGTCTATGTCTTTTCTAAAAAATGCAGACACATGTCAATCAAATATCCCTTTTAAGATAGCTTTCTTTTACTGGAGAATTAAAGTAATTATTCCAATGATCTAGGCTCCCAAATATGCTGAAACTTGAATTATCTTTTTCCTGAAACAGGTAAAGATTACTAGATGGGGATGTGGAGAAGATACATTGTAAGATTGTCCCCCCAATTTTTTTTATTATTATGTTATGTTAACCACCATACATTACATCATTAGTTTTTGATGTAGTGTTCCATGATTCATTGTTTGCATATAACACCCAGTGCTCCATGCAGTACGTGCCCTCTATAATACCCATCACCAGGCTAACCCATCCCCTCACACCCCTCCCCTCTAGAACCCTCAGTTTGTTTCTCAGAGTCCATAGTTTCTCATGGTTTGTCTTCCCCTCTGATTTCCCCTCCTTCATTCTTCCCTTCCTGCTATCTTCTTCTTCTTCTTCTTCTTTTTTTTTTTAACATATAATGTATTATTTGTTTCAGAGGTACAGGTCTGTGATTCAACAGTCTTACACAATTCACAGGCTCACCACAGCACATACCCTCCCTAATGTCTATCACCCAACCACCCCATCCCTCCCACCCCCCACCACTCCAGCAACCCTCAGTTTGTTTCCTGAGATTAAGAATTCCTTATATCAGTGAGGTCATATGATACATGTCTTTCTCTGATTGACTTATTTAGCTCAGCATAATACCCTCCAGTTCCATCCACGTTGTTGCAAATGTCAAGATTTCATTCCTTTTGATGGCTGCATAATATTCCATTGTATATATATACACCACATCTTCTTTATCCATTCATCTGCCGATGGACATCTTGGCTATTTCCGTAGTTTGGCTATTGTGGACATTGCTGCTATAAACATCGGGGTGCATGTACCCCTTCAGATACCTACATTTGTATCTTTGGGGTAAATACCCAGTAGTGCAATTGCTGGATCATATGGTAGCTCTGTTTTCAACTTTTTGAGGAAAAAAGTTTTCCAAGTTCTATTCTGTTTTCCAGAGTGGCTGCACCAGCCTGCATTCCCACCAACAGTGTAGGAGGGTTCCCTTTTCTCCACACCCTCGCCAACATCTGTCGTTTCCTGACTTGTTAATTTTAGCCATTCTGACTGGTGTGAGGTGGTATCTCATTGAGGTTTTGATTTGGATTTCCCTGATGCTGAGTGATGTTGAACACTTTTTCATGTGTCTGTTGGCCATTTGGATGTCTTCTCTGGAAAAATGTCTGTTCATGTCTTCTGCCCATTTCTTGATTGGATCATTTGTTCTTTGGGTGTTGAGTTTAAGAAGTTCTTTATAGATTTTGGATACTAGCCCTTTATCTGATATGTCATTTGCAAATATCTTCTCCCATTCTGTCAGTTGTCTTTTGGTTTTGTTGACTGTTTCTCTTGCTGTGCAAAAGCTTTTTACCTTGATGCGGTCCTAATAGTTCATTTTTGCCCTTGCTTCCCTTACCTTTGGCAATGTTTCTAGGAAGAATTTGGTGCGGCTGAGGTCGAAGAGGTTGCTGCCTGTGTTCTCCTTTAGGATGTTGATGGACTCCTTTCTCACATTTAGGTCTTTCAACCATTTTGAGTCTATTTTTGTGTGTGGTGTAAGGAAATGGTCCAGTTTCATTCTTCTGCATGTGGCTGTCCAATTTTCCCAACACCATTTGTAGAAGAGACTGTCTTTTTTCCATTGGACGTTCTTTCCTGCTTTGTCAATGATTAGTTGACCATAGAGTTGAGGGTCCATTTCTGGGCTCTCTATTCTGTTCCACTGATCTACGTGTCTGTTTTTGTGCCAGTACCATACTGTCTTGATGATGACAGCTTTGTAATAGAGCTTGAAGTCTGGAATTGTGATGCCATCAGCTTTGCTTTTCTTTTTCAACATTCCTTTGGCTATTCAGGGTCTTTTCTGGTTCCATACAAATTTTAGGATTATTTGTTCCATTTCTTTGAAAAAAGTGAATGGTATTTTGATGGGGATTGCACTGAATGTGTAGATTGCTCTAGGTAGCATTGACATCTTCACAATATTTGTTCTTCCAATCCATGAGCATGGAACGTTTTTCCATTTCTTTGTGTCTTCCTCAATTTCTTCCATGAATATTGTATAGTTTTCTGAGTGCAGATTCTTTGCCTCTTTGGTTAGATTTAGGTATCTTATGGTTTTGGGTGCAATTGTAAATGGGATTGACTCCTTAATTTCTCTTTCTTCTGTCTTGTTGTTGGTGTATAGGAATGCATACCCTAAATCTCTAGTGTATGGCTTTGGTCTAGTCTCCTGCCTGATCACATTCTCCCTTTTTTTTTTTTTTTTAAATCCTTTCTTTTTTCAACAAACTTCTCATCTTATCAATTCCTTTTATAAGATTTTTTATACTTTTCATCTTTACAGTCATATTCCACCCCTTCATCGTATTAACCCTTATTTTTGTACATATATAAGTTTTTATTTCTTTAAAATTTTGGGAGGCACCTTCTTCTAACAGACCAAAATACACCCAAAATCTAGTGTGTGGCACTGATCTATGCACCAGCCTGATCATATTTGATCATATTCTGTTTTGTTGTTGTTGTTGTTTTTGTTTTTATTTGTTTTTATCTTTTTCTTTTTCTTTCTTTTTTCTTTCTTTCCCTTTCTTTTCCCCTGGTTTCAGGTCTCTTCTGATTTGTTTAGTGTATATTTTCTGGGGACGTTGTTACCCTGTTAGCATTTTGTTCTCTCATTCATCTATTCTCCTCTGGACAAAATGACAAGATGGAAAAAATCACCTCAAAAAAAAAAGAACAAGAGGCATTACTGACTGCCAGGGACCTAATCAATATGGACATTAGTAAGATGTTGGAACTAGAGTTCAGGATGATGATTTTAAAGATACTAGCTGGACTTGAAAAAAGCATGGAAGACATTAGAGAAACCCTTTCTGGAGAAATAAAAGAACTAAAATCTAACCAAGTCAAAATCAAAAAGGCTATTAATGAGGTGCAATAAAAAATGGAGGCTCTAACTGCTAGGATAAATGAGGCAGAAGAGAGAATTAGTGATACAGAAGAGCAAATGATGGAAAATAAAGAAGCTGAGAAAAAGAGTTAAACAACTACTGGATCACGAGGGCAGAATTCAAGAGATAAGTGATACCATAAGATGAAACAATATTAGAATAATTGGGATCCCAGAAGAAGAAGAAAGAGAGAGAGAGGCAGAAGGCATATTGGAGCAAATTATAGCAGAGAACTTCCCTAATTTGGGGAAGGAAACAGGCATCAAAATCCAGGAGGCACAGAGAACCCCCTCAAAATCAATAAAAATAGGTCAACACCCCAACATCTAATAGCAAAACTTACGAGTCTCAGCAACAAAGAGAAAATCCTGAAAGCAGCTCCCAGAATTTAATTTTAACAAACCTCAGGTGACTATTTAAAAGATATATATTTCAATAAAATTTTAGCTTAAATATAATAAAATATGCTTATTTATTATTATATTCATTTTTTACATTGTTTCAATTGCCTGTGATTTGTTGAGTTTTTTTACGTTTTATCACAAGCACACTCCTGAAATATATCTCTGTAGATAAGATGAATTGTGTTTTCAGCAAGAACTTTAATTAAGATAGTGTACAATTCCTTGCCCCCAGCCCACCCCCACTTCTCCTTGGGCTAACATGAAGCCAGTTTATCAACCTTCTACTCAATATCATGGAAATGATTCTGGGAAACAGGAAAAGTATTTATTTGTAATAATTATGACAAAATCACAAAATGATTAAACTAGCAATACATAATGTCTCACAGGTTGTTGGGAGTGGATGGATTATCTAGTTCCTGGCAATGACCTTCAAGAACCATAATGATCTCTTCTCTGATTATTTTACAGGTTGAACAACCACAATAGCAAGTAGCATATACTGAGGACTTCTTGTTTATCATACTCGATGTTATATTCTTTAAATTTAAACCTCATTTAATACCTAGAACACCAAATGAGATACCATTTTTCCCTTTCACAGATAAGTAAATTGAAGCACAGAGAGATTAAATAACTTGCCTGCACACAATAATGGATAAGTGGCACAGTGAAGCTTCAAATTCAAGAAGTTGGTCTTTTGAGTCCTAATTTAATTACTATATAATGCCATCTCCTCTTTCATCACTTCTATTTTATCCTCTGTGTTCCAGTGGATCCTGAACTTCTAGAAGTTCTCAAAGCATAACATTCTCACTGGAACCCATCCCTTTTGCCTAGATTTATACCCTTCCTGCCACCCCACCCCTTTCCCTGCCATTCATTTCTGAGGGATGATTTCTACTGGTCTTTAAAGTTCTAGGATTGATGTCACTTTCTTCATTGGTTTATATCACTGCCCTCCTTGATGCCTCAATTTCAGCTTCTATATTTCTTCTGCATGTTTCCATTATACATCTCCAGCAGCATTTTTCATGTAGTATAGAAATTGAATGAAATAGATCATAGGGATTTTTAAAGGGGAGACCCCCATCTATCTTGTTCACTTTATCATCGCAGTACCTAGCATGGTGAATGAAACCTAATAAATTCTCAATAAGTATCTATTCATTCATTCAATTGTTCAACATCTACTACATGGCAGGCAGTGTTCTAGGCTTAGGGATTCAACAGTGAACATGACAGATAAAATGCTCACCTTAGTGGAGCTTATCTTGTCATGGATTGGGCTAAGTAATAAAATAAAAATGGATAATATGCAATAGATGGTAGCAAATGCTATAGAGAAAAATAAATCAGTAAAGTGGGATAGTTTGTAGTTGATTGAGGACTTTAAATAAAGCAGTTAAGGAAAGCATTACAGGGAAGGTGACATTGGAGAAAACACTGAGAGGAGTAAGAGGTAAACTCTAATGCTCTCTGGAGGAGAACAGTTCAAAGCAAGAAGAAAAGTTAAAAGCAAATGTTCTCAAGCAGAAGCATAAGTTGACTCTTGGATTTAGCAATATGGCAGTCACTGGCAAGCTTGATAAGAGCAATTTTGGTGGACTGATAGGAGCATCCTGACTGGCGTGGAAACATGAAGTAGAGATGAAAAGGAGTTTATCTATAAAGGACATGAGAGAAGTGACAGTTGGAAGAGGAAGGAGGTTCATGAAAAGATATTTTTTTTTTTAAGATAGTAGGACTAACAGTATGTTTGTATAATGATGGGGAAACTCCAGGAGAGAGTTAAAACTTGATCATATCAGAGAAAGAACAGGATTGCTAGAGCTATGTGCTTGAGCAGGTGAGGTAGGAGAGTGGCTTTATGGAGAAGATACCAATTAAGTTACTTCTAAAAGACAGAATTTTCTTTCTTTCCCATGTAACTGTCAAAGTGAAAGCAGATCAGGCCTATGATGTTGGTACCACAGGGTCAGGATCATAGGTTCTTTGCTGATTTATTTCTCAACCACCTCTAAGCCCTGGTCCACATTGTACAAAATGGCTCATAACTACATTCTAGCAAGCAGGAGAGAAAAAGGTGTGTGTGTGTGCGTGTGTGTGTGTGTGTGTGTGTGTGTAGCAGGGGTGTGGCGTGTAACTGCATGCTCTTTCTCTCTGAGGGCAAGACCCAGAAGTGGAATACATTACCCACAATGAACCTATGGCAGAGCTTAAACACAAGCCCACATCTAATTTCAAAGACTCTTAGAAAATGTAGTTTGGCCTATGTGACTATTTAAAATTAGTGAATTTGTTTCTCGTAGTAGAAGGAGAGTAGATACTTGACTTATTTTCAGCTCTATAATCTTTTTAATCAGGATAATTAGAATATATAGAAGTTGTCCTCTCTTCCACCCCGTCTCCACTCCCCAGGTTATCTCAGTGGCTGGTGGCTGGTAGCTGGGGTAGGGGCAGGGTGGGGAGCAATTCTTAGTCTCTACTGCATAAAACAAAAAGGTAATTTGTGCGCCCAGTGGGAGGAGATTTTTCAGACTCCAGGGAAAGAAAACCTAACACGTAAGGATATCAAGTCTGTATCTACCCGGTCTACCCCAAAACAATAAATTCATAATTTTAGTCAAAAATATCTTTAGCTCTCATCCATGTCATAAATGAAATTACTTAACCCTTTTGATTATGAGGCAGTATAGAGAGGTAAATAAAGCATAGGTTAGCTAATGAATGAGTAAATAGATCCAGGCTTGTTCTATGCTTAAACAAGTTACCTTATTTATTCAAGCTTTAGTTTCCTTATATGTAGAAGAGGGTTAATAAGAATAACAGACTCATTTGGTTGCTAGAAGGACTGAATATTAAATAGCTAGGCTAGTGCTTTGCCATGGTAAAGGCACAGAAATAATTGTTATTATTGTCTTAACCTGACAAAACTCCATATGTAAAATTGGAACCAGTAGTTCCGATTGTGTTTGAGCATCTAAATAACAAGGAAAATATTGAGTCTATCATATGCTTTTAATTTCAAAATTACTGTGAAGATAGCATAAGTTATGAGGAATCTCTAAGAGGTGACAATAATAAGAATTTCTTGTTGATCTATGTGTCTATTTTTGTGTCAGTACCATACTGTTTTGATTACTGTAGCACAGATCAACTGAACAGGATGGAGATCCCAGAAATAAACCCCACACTTATATAGTCAATTAATCTATAAAGAAGGCAAGAATACATAATGGAGGAAAAGACAGTTTCTTCAATAAATGGTTTTGGGGACACTGGAAAGCTACATGCAAAAGAATAAAACTGAACAATTTTCTTATACCATACATGAAAATAAACCCAAAATGGGTTAAAGACCTAAATTTGAGACCTGAAACCATAAAACTCTTAGAAGAAAACATAGGCAGTACTGTTTTGGACATTGGCCTTAGCAACATTTTTCTAGATGTCTCTGTGGGTAAGTGAAACAAAAGCAAAAATACACTATTGGGACTACACCAAAATAAAAACTTTTGTACAACAAAAAACCCCATTAACAGCACAAAAAGATAACTTACTGAATGGAAGAAAATATTTGCAAATGATATATTAGGTAAGGCAATATCCAAAATATACATTTACACAACTCAACACCAAAAAAAAAAAAATTAATTAATTAATTAATTAAAAATGGGCAGAGGACCTGAATAGATATTTTTCCAAAGAAGACATACAGATGGCCAACAGACATATGAAAAGATGCTCAACATCACTCATCATCAGGGAAATACAAATCAAAGCCACAATGGGATACCACTTCACACCTGTCAGAATGGCTAAAATCAAAAATACAAAAAATAATAAGTGTTGGTGAGGATGTGGATGAGAGGGAACACTTGTGCCCTGTTGGTGGGAATGTAAGTTGGTGCAGCCACTGTGGAAAACAGTATGCAGTTTCCTCAAGCAATTAAAAATATAACTACCATATGATCCAGCAGTTCCACTACTATGTATTTACCCAAAGAAAACAAAAACACTAATTTGAAAAGATATATGCACCCTTATGTATATTGCAGCATTATTTACAATAGCCAAGATATAGAAGCAACCAAAGTATCCATCAATAAATGAATGAATGAAGAAGATGTGATTTTTACTCACTGGACTTGAGAAAACAATGGAAGACATCAGTGAAACCCTTACCACAGAGATAAAAGAGTTAAAAAAGAATCAGAGGTGAAGAATACAATTAATGAGATTGGAAACAGGATTGATGCAATGAACAGCAGACTGGAAGAAGCAAATGAACAAATTAGTGACCTAAAGGAAAATAATGGAAAAATAATGAAGCTGAATAAAAGAGAGAAAGAATTATGGAACATGAGAAGAGACTTAGGGAATTCAGTGACTCCATCAAACATAATAATATTCATATTATAGGAATCCTAGAAAAAGAGAGAAAAGGGAGCAGAAAATTTATTTTAAGAAATAATAGCTGAAAACTTCCCTAATCTGGAGAAGGAAACAGACATCCAGATCTGGGAGGCACAGAGAATGCCCATCGAGATCAACAAAAGCAGGCCAACATCAAGACATGTTGTAATTAAATTTGCAAAATATACTGATAAAGGAAAAATCTTAAAAGCAGCAAGACAAAAGAAGTCCTTAACTTACAAGGGAAAACCCATAAGGCTAGCTGGAGATTTCTCAACAGAAACTTGGCAAGCCAGAAGGGAGTGGCATGATACATTCAAAGTGCTGAATGGCAAAAATCTGCAGCCAAGAATACTCTATCCAGCAAGGCTGTCATTCAGAATAGAAGGAGAGATAAAGAGTTTCCCAGACAAACAAAAGCTAAAGGAGTTCGTGACCACTAAACCAGCCCTGCCAGAAATATTAAAGGGGACTCTGAGTGCAAAGGAGAGACTAAAAGTGACAGAGAAAGAAAGGATAAGAGAAAATCTCCAGAAACAATGACAAAACAAGTAATAAAATGGCAATAACACATATCTATCAATAATTACTTTGAATGTAAATGGACTAAACACTCCAATCAAAAGACATAGGGTGTCAGAATGGATAAGAAAACAAGGTCCATCAATATACTGCCTAAAAGAGACTCATTTTAGATCTAAAGACATCTGCAGATTGGAAGAGAGGAGGTAGAGAAACGTTTGTCATGCAAATAGACGTCAAAAGAAAGCCAGAGTAGCAAAACTTATATCAGACAAACTAGACTTTAAAACAGACTGTAAAAAGAGACAAAGAAGGGCATTATATAATCATAAAGGGGATAATCCAAAAAGAAGATGTAACAATTGTAAATATCTATGCACCCAACATGGGAGCCCCCATATATATAAAACAATTAGTAACAAAAATAAAAGAACTAATGGATAATAACACAATAATAGTAGGGAAATTTAACACCCCACTTACACCAATGGATAGATTCTAAACAGAAAATCAACAAGGAAACAATGGCTTTGAATGACACACTGGACCGGATGGACTCAACAGATATATTCAGAACACTCCATCCTAAAGCAGCAGAATACACATTCTTTTCAAGTGCACATGGGACATTCCCCAGAACAGATCATATATTAGGTCACAAAACTGACCTCAACAAATACAAAAAGACTGAAATCATACCATGCATATTTTCTGGCCACAACACTATGAAACTAGAAGTCACTACGAGAAAAAACTTGGAAAAACCCCAAATACAAGGAGGTGAAAGAACATCCTACTAAAGAATGAATGGGTCAACCAAGAAATTAAAGAGGAAATAAAAAAAAAAATACATGGAAACAGATGAAAATGAAAACATGACAGTCCAAAACCTTTGAGATGCAGCAAAAGTGGTCCAAAGAGGGAAGTAAATAGCAATACAGGTCTACTCAAGAAACAAGAAAAATCTCACATAAACTTTATACCTAAAGGAGCTAGAAAAAGAATTACAAATGAAGCCTAAAAGCCAGCAGAAGGAGGAAATAATAAAGATTAGAGCAGAAATAAATGATATAGAAACTAAAAAAACAATAGAACGAATCAATGAAACCAGGAGCTGGTTCTTTAGAAAAATTAATAAAACTGAAAAACCTCTAGCCAAACTTATCAAAAAGAAAAGAGAAAGGACCCAAATAAATAAAATCACAAACGAGAGAGGAGAAATAACAACCAATATCACAGAAATACAATTATAATATGAAAAGCTATATGCCAAAAAATTGGACAATCTGGAAGAAATTAATAAATTCCTAAAAACCTATAAACTACCAAAACTGAAACAAGAAGAAACAGAAAGCATGAACAGACCATTAACCAGCAAAGAAATTGAATCAGTATTCAAAAATCTCCCAACAACAAAAGTCTAGGGCCAGATGGCTTCCCAGGCTAATTCTACCAAACACCTGAAATGAATATTACACTGTAAGTTAATGAACTGGAATTAAATAAAAACTTTTAACAATGTGGTATATATATATAATGGAATATTACTCAGCCATAAAAAAGAATGAGATCTTGCCATTTGCAACAACATGGGTGGACCTAGAAGGCATTATGCTAAGTGAAATAAGTCAGACAGAGAAAGACAAATACCATGTGATTTCAGTTATATATGGAAACTGAAAATGAAACAAACAGAAACAGGCCCATAAAAACAGAGAACAAACTGGTGGTTGCCAGAGGGGAGGTGGCTGAAATAGGTAAAGGGGATTAAGAAGTACAGACTTCCAGTTATAAAACACATAAGTCATGGAGATGAAAATTACAGCATGGAGAATATAATCAATAATATTGTAATAATGCTGTATGGTGACAGTTGAAAACTGCATTTATCCTGGTGAGCATAGCTTGATGTATAGAATTGTCAAATCTCCATGTTGTACATTGGAAACTAATGTAACATCGTATGTCAACTATACCTCAACAACAACAAAAATTCCCAGTCATCTCTCTATGAAACATTTTCTGACTTGTCCAGCCCACCTAGGATTTTTCCTGAATACATCTTTTATAGCTGAAGTATAACAACTTATACTTCAAGTTGTTAATGTAGCAATGAGTAATCACATGGTTTCTGTTTATATGTTTTCCCATTAGAGGCAAAGAAACATTCTTGAAAAATATTGACAAAAATGTTAGATGGATAGATGATAGATAGATAGTATACTCTACAGAATTTGGTTGTTTTTATGGAGTTACATAAAACTAAGTTCAAATTCTAACTCTGTTTTACACTACTTTTTGATTGTTCAAATGGGAATATTGATGGTACCTTTGTTACAGACTGAATGTCTGTATCTCCCCTAAATTCATATTTTGAAAGCCTAACCCCCCTTGCGATGGTATTAGGAGGGGCGGGGTTTTGAGAGGTAATGAGGATCAGATGAGGTATCATAGCAGAGCCTTCATAGTGGCTTCAGTGCCTTTGTAAGAGTCAGGAGAGAGTTTGCTGCTCTTTGCCTTCAGCCATGTGAGCATTCAAGAAGTCAGCAATCTGCCTGCATGGAGCACTGGGTGTTATACGCAAGCAATGAATCATGGAACACTACATCAGAAACTAATGATGTAATGTATGGTGATTAACATAACATAGTAATAATAAAAAAAAAAAGAAGTCAGCAGTCTGCAACCCAGAAGAGGTCCCTCACCAGAACTCGACCATGATGGCATCCTGATCTCAGACTTCCAACCTCTGCACTGAGAGAAATAAATTTCTGTTGTTTATAAGCCAGGCTTATAGCAGCCTGAATAGATTAATACAATCTTGTGAGATTGCTATGATTAAACGAAATAGTAGATAACAATTTCTTTATTCAATTCCTAACATATGAAGTGAATAATGTATTTTTGCTTAACTGGATCTTCTTTCAGGAGATTGCATACCCCATGAGGGCAGGGACTTTGTATTACTAAATATCTGTGAATGGATGTGATGTCATGGATTCTAGCTTTTTTTTTTTTTTTTTGCAAGTATTAAGACAAGGGCCACAGTGTGAGGTATTTTTCCTTTCTATAATTTTGTCATTACATAGCTTCTGCCACTACACAGGCCTTTTGCTTCATTACTTTTGGCTAAAAATTCCAACACTTTGTTTATTATATATCAGATTGAACTAACTGGTAGCATTTTCAGGCAGTTTGTACCAATGTCACAGGGCTTGAAGATATGCTGTCAATATTCTTATGTTTCTTCTGCCCATTGTGCTTGGAAAACCCAGTGACTATTCACACTCCACATGAGTTATCCCAGTGGATTGTTTTAGCCTGGATTATAGTGCATATTGCTTGAAATAGCCTGGTCAAGCACCACCTGCTTGGTGCTAGGAAACTTTTACAGCAAAGCAGAAAAATCCTGGGATGCTGATGAAAATGTCTGAGAGAGTGGGTGTTGATGTCTGCAACTTCATGGAAAGATGGAAACTACTATAGTTCAGTGAACTGTTCATTTAATTTTTTAGAATTAGTCTATCAATGAATCAGAACTGAATTATCTTATATTTAGCCTTTATTCATCTTGCCTTAATCAGAATATTGCCTTCCATTTTGTGAAACAATATTTGATTAGTCAAATAAAGAGATAGGAGTTATTAATCCAGGGGACTGAAGTTCAAAAAAAGTTTTTTTGAAAACTACTTGTAAAATTTGCCTTCCATTGCAAATCCTCATTTATACTCTTCCTACAGCTATATTTAAAAATTAACACTGATTTTAAATGGCATCAAAAATAAAATATATTTTACCTGCAAACATACATATATAATAATTTTCAGAGAAGCTTGCAGAAAGAAAAAACTACAGGTTTTTTTTTTTCTTGGGCAGTTATAAATTACCAACACTGCATTATAGCCCTGTCTGCTTTAAAAGAAAGGAGGGAACAATAGAACATGCTTATAAACTGTGATTTATGCTTAGGTTAAGAAGAAAACTGTATTTTAAAGGTGTGTGCATTCCACAAATTTCACTTTCGCTAAAGCCTTTCCTCCCTTTATGCATCAGGATAAATCTCACTCTTACCCTGAAGGGAAGCTTTACATTCCACAAAAAAAGAAGAAACCAGCTGAAAACAAGTGTTCTCTACACAACAAAGGAGTCTATGTATCTGAGGGTTTTTACTTTTTTTCAATGACTTTTTTACTAAAACGGGAAAATTTGCTGTTTGGGTGGGGTTTTGGAGGTATTTTTTTTTTTTTAGTCCGTATTTGTTACACTTTTATTAGCCTCAAAAATAGTTACCATGGTAATAGCTCCATTTATATCTAATCTTAGAGCTGAATTATAGAAAACCTTCCCACTGGGTAGCATACAATGCCATTTGACGGCTTCATCTGGCCTATTATTTAAAGTAGGAATTATTTCAAATACTATCAAGTTGTTACATTCTATTCATGACTTCTCTTTCGTAACTCTCAAGTTAGTGAAATCCTTTGGCGTGTAATTTTGGAAGAACTGTGTTTAATTTCAATATGTATTCTTTAATAATTTTTTATTATACCTCCTTTTATGAATGCTTTCTAAGCTTAGACACAGATGATAGTTTATTTTCTTCTATAACTTAAAGCTCAAAAGGAATTATCAAAAAAACAATTATTTTAACATAAAATCTGCATTAAATCATAATATTAACAACTTCTAAGGACCCTTCAATATAAGGGTATCACTTTCTCTAAAAGGTACTCGTAACTTAAGAACAAGAGTCATGAAAAAACGAAACATGACCATAGATCCACAGGCTTTAAAGGAACTTTGAGAACCCATCCAGTTTATTCTTCCAACTTTATTCTGAACAGAAATTAAATCATCCGGTATGACTCTCTTCTAGAGAACAGTCTGTAAAGATGACACTTCTCCCTCCATGATAACATACTTTAATGTTTACAACTCTTATTTTTCAGAAATCCTTCCCAGTATTTAACTGAGGTGCAGCTTGCATCAGTTTAACAATACCTCACTTGGGGTGCCTGGGTGGCTCAGTTGGTTAAGCGACTGCCTTCGGCTCAGGTCATGATCCTGGAGTCCCAGGATCGAGTCCCACATCGGGCTCCCTGTTCAGCGGGGAGTCTGCTTCTCCCTCTGACCCTCCTCCCCTCGTGCTCTCTCATTCTCTCTCTCTCTCTCAAATAAATAAATAAAATCTTAAAAAAAAAAAACAAAACACTACCTCACTTGGCTTTCATATTTGCTCCCTGCGATCTATAAGACAATCCTCAGGAAGCCTCTATCTAGTATGCTTTAAATTGAAATTTTATTAATAATAGCAACCTGAAAATGAAGAAATGTAAAGATACCATGCATTGGCATATGGGATTAGTAGGAAACAGGGATGGATCTACCTATTGGATGACCATTAAAAATATTGGCTAAAAAAACTATTTACAAATGTTGAAAAGTCTTATGATACATTGTAAAAGAAAAGGAGACTATCACATTGTAGCATAGGATGATTAAAACCAGATTTTGAAAGATGTGAATATAGAAACTTAGAATGAGATAGATAAAATGATAATTACTCTGTTATGATATTGAAATGTGTGATTTTTTAAATATTCCATTTGCCAATTTCAGACAATGTTTTATTATTTTATAAGTTTTCTCTAAAGAGGAAAGAATAAAATCAAGGAGGCAAGCCCCATATGAAGTTAACCCAACACCCACTGGCAACTTTCCCTCTCTTGTTTGCCTTCACTTTAGAGGCTGAAGGAGCCAATCACAACAAAACCCTTCCATCTCCAGCCACCTCGACAGAGAGCAATGACCGTGCGACAGAGTTTGGATAATGAGATACAAGCAGACATCTGTTGGGATATATCTCAGAAAACATGGGCTTTTCCTGCTGATGACTATTGGTAGTCTGTTATCCCCTACTTGCTTACCCTATTTTTCCAGCTTTGAATGGAAACTTCATGTCTGAGTTGGAACCATAACAGAAAATCCAAGGCTGGCCTTGCTATCCCTTAGCTACCCTCCCAGGACCAGTGATTTTGATACTCTTAACATGGGAGAAAAATAAACCTCAGTTTGTTTCAGCCACTACTGCCCAGACTTCCTTTCAGCCAAAATATTTTTTTTCTTTGATTCAATATGGCACATACAATCACTATCATTATGGGTTTGATATCCTTGTGTCTTTAAATGAAAAACTTTTTAAGAAATTTAATTTTGCTCCCCAAATTCTTGGATTACAGAGTAACTCAAACACTTTTGAGTTTAAATTTATTAAGGATATGCTATTTGCTAGTTGTTAAAGAAAAAAAAAAAAACCTAAAGGAAAGATTTCCAATTGAAAAGATTAGTGTTGTCATTAGATATGACTTGGCTCTCAAAAAGATTTTGATGATAAAAGAATACATGGATCTCAAGTCAATGATCGTGTTTCCCCATGTACCACAGAGTTTTATATATTCAAAGCAACAGGTGTGCCAAAATGCAATTGTGTTTTATCAAAACAAAGTTACTTGCATCTGAGTTTCTCTAGCTAATGATTAATCTTTAACAAGTTTCCAAGTCTGAAATTACTCGCAAGCTTACTTTCTAAAAGAAATATTAGTAACTAGTAAACTGTTATTACTGGCATTTACATTCAGAGGAAAAAGTTCCTCTAGGGGCACCTGGGTGGCTCAGTCATTAAGCGTCTGCCTTTGGCTCAGGTCATGATCCCAGGGTCCTGGGATGGAGCCCCGCATCGGGCTCCCTGCTCGGCGGGAAGCCTGCTTCTCCCTCTCCCACTCCCCCTGCTTGTGTTCCCTCTCTCGCTGTCAATCTCTGTGTGTCAAATAAATAAAAAAATCTTTAAGAAAAAAAAAGAAAAGAAAAAGTTCCTCTAGAATACATATGTGTCTTATGGATTACTGCATCAGTTAGTTAATACTAACTTCAAGAATAAAATAATTAACAGATTTTGTGATTGCATAGATGGATCAAAAGTAGGAAAAAAGCATAAATCAAGGAAATATCCTCATTTTGACACAGTCACTTTGAACTATATTAAAATTAGGGGATTGCTATTTTTATTTTAATAAGTAAAATGAGATGTCAGAATGAAGATAAGACTAGGATCCTATAACAAATGCAATGTTTCTGACTTAGTTTCTGTTCCATTCTTTCTGCCAGATAAGTGGCAAAGATATCATCCACATTCCTTGCCCACATTTTTCTGAAGGCCATTCAAGGAAAAGACTTTTAATACAATTCTAATATGAATTCATCTACAACGATATTGTTTTTTCTTGATAAAATCCAATGGTTGTGTTTCTTCATAAGGGACATTAATGTTCACTCTTCTACTTCTGTATATCACAAAAGCAACATCTTACTCTCCTTTTGCTTCTATCACCCATGACAATGCCAAAATCTACAATCTCTGGAAAAGTTCAGAAGTTAGATACAAATGCTTCAAAGGAAAGAATCTGAATTAATGGGCTATTGGTACAGAGCATGTTTCCACTGGTACTTTTTGAAAACCACTTTAGATATCTCTTTTCTTTACAAAAGAACATATTTTTCTTCTCACTATATAATTACTTCTCACTATACGAATGTTCCTGGAAAACCACTTGTTCTTCAGGTGGGAGTTTACTGCTGAACAGTGGTATTTTTGTTTTGGGGGTTTTTTTGTTTGTTTGATTTTGCCTAGATTAAAAAAGCTTACCACAAGAGAAGAAAATGGAAATATTGGGTGGACTTTGAGTTTATGCTTATGATTACACTAATCAGTATTTAAAGATTTATTTATTCATTTTAGAGAGAGAGAGCAGGAGCAGGGGCAGAGGGAGAGTGAATCTCAAGCAGACTCCACACTGAGCACAGAGCCCAATGTGGGCTCGATCTCACAACCTGGAGATACGACCTGAGCCCAACCAAGAGTGGGAGCCTCAACCAGCTGCACCACCCAGGCGCCCCTACACTAACCAGTATTTAAAATATTTTTGTCAAAGAATGCCAGCATTTAAAAATATTTTTTACAATTACATATTTATGATTCTGTTCTTATTATAAAAATTTTGTTGGCTGCCAAGATCTTTGAAAATCATCTTTAACTCTACTATTTTCAAAATTTCTCATAAGCAAAATAAAACTAACCAAAAAAAGCAGTACCAGCAAGGAAGATACCGAAGAGGAAAATGCTTCACATTTTAATATTACCTATTTAAGGATCTTTTTTTTTTCAACTACAACAGATTTTACCAATAGCATCTTCAAAGATGTCTAATTGTTAAGTAACTTATATATGATTTGAAACTCTCCTTTGTTGCTCAGTCTTTGCTACAAAAAGTTACTGCAATACTATTTAACCTATAGTATAAATAGGTATGAATAGGCTCATTTATTTATGTTGTGTTCCAGTAGGCACTAATTATCTAAACCAATTCTTACTGTCAATAAAAATAGATATTCTTTCTTAGGAACAATTGAACAAGAAAATATTTGTTAATTTGGCACAGGTAATTCTAGACCAATGAGAAAATAAATAATCTTATATGTTCTTATGAACAGATAGTTGATGATATTTCTAAAAAACTAAATAATTTTTAACAAGCAGTATAACTATTTCTATTTAGATAATCTTTCATCTCATCTATGTGATGGCAAGATATGCCCTCCTATAATATATGGAGTGGAAGTGAAAGACATAAAAACTGAGATGACTTTCAGAAAGAAAAATAATTTTAGCCCCTGAGCCATCTATGGCATTTTTTTCATACTAGCCATTGGGATAAATTGGGGAATAGGTATTGAACAGAAGGAAGAACACATAAATAAATATATTTTAAATTCTAATTATCCTGATCTACCTTTCTTTCTTTCTCTTTTTCTTTTCTTTCTTTCTCTCTCTCCTTCCTCCCTCCTTCCTTCCTTTCTTTCTCCCTCTTTCTTTTTCTTTTTCATTCTTTCTCTCTTTCCCCTTCCTTCCTTCTTTCCTTCCTTCTTTCCTTCCTTCCTTTTTTTTAATGTATGGGAAATAAAACAGCATCAGGTGAAATGGATTTTGCTATGTTTGCAAACTTTATTAGAAATTCTGTATCTACAGAGCTAAAACATTTCAACTGGAGCCAATAGTGCAGAAGGGAGGAGCTTTGGTATTTTGAACGAATGATGAAACCTAAGACTTGTGACCAAATTTTGAAGGGGAAACTAAATGCTGTTTTGGAAAAAGATGACTGAACGAATTACCAGTGGCTGTTTGTCACCTCCCAAAACTCTGATGCAGAAAAACAGTACTGAATAACTTTTATAATCTTTTCTTCTTATCCTTTTCTTTCAAATCAAGTCAAGGAGAATATAGTTAAAAGCTTAATTTTTACTGAAATCTTCCATGTAAAACCAAATCTTCTGAATCCAACTTTTCCCAGCCGTCTTTTTTTTTTTTTTAAACAGTAAGTAATCAGTGTTTAATTACTTGACTTTTACATGGTACAACCTTTGAGACTTTGCTGACTCACTGAGGCTTCAAGGTGCATTGTTCAGAATATTTAAAGACCCTGGATGTCTTGTTAGCACTAACAAAGCTAAGATTACAAATGGGGGAAGTGGACTGTAACATGTTCCTCGGGCATACCATTGCATAGTCCCAAAAAGCCTTATTTAATTTTTGATGTGACTGGACATAAGGTAGAGATGGAAAAATAGTTCCATGTTTATGTATTTACTAATGAGTGCAGTCTCATTACTAATGACTGGAGCTTGAAGCTTTCAGATGAGAAATAATGTTTTGTGACCACAAAACAGAAGATGAAGAGAATGGTTGCAAGTAGTCCTTTTATAGTGTCAGAACAGACAAATATGTAATTCAGAACCAAAATATGTGCTTTAGCAATCAGTTTATTTATAATCTATATGTTTAGGTTAAATGTAGTCCCTCTTTTATTTAAAAATTTTTCAAATGTGGGCTGTAAGTGGAAAATTTTAAACTGATCCAAATTTAAACTCATACTATTTTCAAAATTGTTTATAGCCTCTACCTATATAAAAATCACCATATTAACATATGGTTTATTTCCTACTTTTTAGTCAAATATTAAGAAATCATTTAAATCAATTTAAGGAAGAAAATTATAGAGCGTTCTACCTTTTAATATCAGTAATGAATCAGATATATGTGTAATTTATGGAAAATGAATCAAAAGATTTTGTGTGGTTTTAAATATATGTAATTTCTACCCTACCCACATCAAAAAAAATTTGAGAATCATTACACACAAGCACATATATAATAAAACACATGTATAATAAAAGATCAAATAGAAATAAAAAAATAAAAGATCTTGGAAATGATGACTTAATCTTGGCAAGGCCAAGATTGTAAATATGGAATTATTGGTTAATTACTTTGATCTGTCATGTTAGATTATTCCTTGTGATGAGTATGACCTGTTTCTGGTATTTTCTCTTCCAAAAAAATTTTGACCTCTAGTGGAACATGGTAGTACCACATTCTTCTTTTTTTTAAGATTTTATTTTTAAGCAATCTCTACACTCAACATGGGGCTCAAACTCAGAACCCCAAGATCAAGAATCACATGCTCCACCAACTAAAACAGCCAGGTGCCCCCATATTCTCCCATCTTAAGCATCTCTCATAATCCATTAGGCAGAAATTCAATACACAATATTTTATGAATACTTTTATCAATATCTTAATTTATATCCTAATTCAAATCTTTCTAGAATAAGTCCACCAAGAAAACTTACCTTGAAATTTCTTTTATTCAGCAGTTGCCACTAGACTGTACACTCTTTGAATGGAGAAACCATGTTATCTTGTTCACTGTTCTTTGCTTGGTGTCTACACCAGTGAATGGTAGAATTCGGGTACTCCTATAAACATGCTTTAAATAAAATAATTAAACATGATAGGGGTTAATGACATATATAATAAGTGGACAATGTTAATACTGTCTTTTCTGAAGGTAAACTCATTTTCTTCTTAGCCCACATCTACACCTACAGAGTCAAAGGGAGTTCATACACATTTAGTTATTCTTGTTGTTGTCATGACTTTATCTCATTTTGCATTCCTATGCTTTTTGATTTTTTGCAATGATTATATATTTGCTTTATCATCAGAAAAAGCAATAAACATGACTTATATAATTGTGGGTTTTTTAAAAGATTTCATTTATTTATTTGAGAGAGAGAGAGAGATAGTGAGAGAAGGAGCAGAGCAGGAAGGAGGGACAGAGAGAGAAGCAGGCTCCCCACTGAGCAGGGAGCTGGATGCCCCTAAGTAATTGTTAAACAATTCAAAATGGAAAAATCTAGAGGAAATAGATATGTTTTTTGTTTGTTTGTTTTTGTTTTTTATCTAGAATGAAGGTTGTTTATACAGGCTGAAAATTTTAAAAAGAAAAAAATGCAAATCTACTCTTAACAAGAGGGTTTGGCCACTCACATTCCATTTTAGTGTACTTTTCATAGAACAAAAATCGCTATAATAATAACTATTTCATAGAGTTGCCCTGAGGTTTAAATTAGATAAAATAAATGCATTTAGCAGTATGTTTGATGAGATTAAGCATTGGAAAAGAGAAGGAGGAGGAAGAGAGGGAGGAGGCAAAGGAGGAAGAGGAGAGGAGAGGAGAGAGGAAAGGAAGGGGGTGATGGGAAATGGGGAGGAGGAGGGGGAGGAAGATGAAGGGAAGAGCAGGAGGTGGGGAAAGAGAAGAGGAGGGGACAGGATGGAAGAGGAAGAATCATATGCCATTTTATATATTGCTTCTTTTCTTTTCCCTTACAGCTGTAAACTATGTATCTAAATTATCTGTGTAACTTTCTGTTCTTTACTGCTTATAGACTACTACTGCTACTATTTATAGGAGGTCTCAAATACGAAATTAGACCTTGTACATAGAAAGAATCTCATTTAATCTCTACAAGTGTCCTGTGAGATGGAAATTTTCTTTATCTTAAAGATGATGAAACAGACTCAGAGTTTAACTAATTTGTCTAAATTCACAAAAAGCTACAAGAGGCTCAGACAGAACTTGAACTATAATCTGTTTATGTATATATGACTTTTAAAATCTTAATAATTTGTATGTTCACTTAAATTCTATTTTTTGCTGTTCTAAGTAATAAAGTGGTTTTTTTTAAAAAATACATTTGAGGATATAATATGAACAGAAGCATAAAATTTAATTCCAAACTAGTTATTTTTAGGTTACAGTACAGATGATTGCTTAGATTCAAAAGAGGCAATGAATCTCTTTTATAATTATTTCAACTAAAATAAGACACAATATAGTTTTATCTTTATTCACTTGAAATATGGAAACTCTCCTCCATTAAAAATATTTTTAATTCTTGCCAAAAGGCATATTCTAGATTATTCCATTGTTGTTGATTTTGAAATGTAAATAACATAAGGAAAATGATGAGCAAAATATTCTACATATTTAAATTCAGAGTTTTATTTTATTAAATTCATGTCACACATCTCCTTTTTCATTACATTGGAAACATAATTCTTATTTTTTCTGTCCTTCTTGTTTTATAGCCAAAAGAATTTTTTTTGGCTACCTAGTTTATCTTTTCCTGATGGATGGAAGATAAATTTTAATTTGCAGTTTAACAAAGTGATAAGTTAAATACCATCTGGCCAATGAAAATTTTTAAATTATTGGACAATTTTCCCAGACTTTAAAAATTATTTTCATTTCATCTGAGTCATCTTTAAATTAATGCAAAGTATCTTCCCAATAAGAATAAAATTTTATGCTTTTCTATTATCTCCAATGGTTGTATAGCTGTCTGTTAATTGGTTGGTCACCAAATTGGTAAAATTGCCATTTCCTCTGGATTCTTTCCTGTTTTCCAGCAAATGAATGCGAGTCACTGATATATTTTCTTGGTTTAGTATAGTTTGAAGCTTGAAATAACTAGGTAGTAAGCAACTGACCTAATTATGTACACAGTGGAGGTATTTATCAAACAACATATGAAGTCGGTCTTGCCTTACTACAGAATAGAAGCGCTCAGCTGCGTTCTAGTGCTCCCGGAGAAGTTGCAGAGACAGCGTATTTCATGAACTATCTGGCTAACACTAATAGATCTTTACAACATAGACAATGCAATTTAGTGATAGATGTTATGCAATGTAGGAAGAAAATTAAAGCATTCGGAAGCTCTCTTTCACTTTACATTTCTGTTTGTTTTTTAATGGATAGCTTTCAGCTTCCTGCGTTTTTTTGTTTTGTTTTGTTTTGTGTTGGTGTGCATGTATTTCAGGGTGTATGAAATTTCTCCTGGAGGTGGGAGAAAGTGCCTGGGGAGAAAGCAGAGGAGGGGATACATTTAATTAAGAACAAAAAAGAAAACAGATAATCTTTTCTTTCAAAACTACATTACAGAAATAGATATATATCAATGACTTGAGGTACCCCACCTGAATGACCACAAATAAAAGTCACCTGTATCTTTGGGCTGCCAGGCTATGATAAAATATAAAGGGTTTCTGTTCAAAGATGATTTAATACTGTTAACAGGGAAAGAAGTCAGCAGGGCACATCCTTTGGAGACTAATATTCTTCATATCTGAAATTCAGCTTTGGTTAAGGACTCCAAAAGAGACTTTAGAGATTGGGAACCTGCATGTTTTCCAGTAGAATTTGACAAGCATGGCATTTCTTGCATATCAAGCATGCCAGGTAACCTTCATGAGAGAATCCTAGTTGCTTGTGGGTTTTGCTAAATTATAAGTTATTTTAAGATACACAATTGTCTTTGAATTTTAATTTGGAGTATGTTTTCAAGTATGCATGTATGTGTCAGGAAGGAGAGTTGGATTACTAATTGAACACTTTGAAAACAGAAAGCAGTGAAGTGTTCTTCCTTTTTTCCCCCAAACCAGATTTTAAAAGTTAATATGAATGTTGTTTTTAAACTTTATTGAGGAATAACTGACAAATATAATTACATATATTTAAAGTGTACTACGTGATGATTCGATATATATCAATCATTGTGGAATGATTATCAAGACCAAGATAATTAACACATCACCTCGCATAAGTTAACTTGTGTGTGTGGTGAGAATGCTTAAGACCTACTTTTAGCAACTTTCAAGTATAGGATACTACATTACTAACTATAGTCACCAAGCTGTACATTAGATCTTCAGAACTTATTCATCATGTAACAGAAAATTTGTACTCTTTGACCAACATCACCTCATTTCCCCCTAACCCCATCCCCTCAGAACCACTATTCTACTCCGTTTCTATGAAATCAGCTTTTTTAAGACTTCACATATGAGTTAAGTCATATAGTATTTGTCTGCTTATTTCACTTAGCATAATGCCCTCCAGGTTCCTCCATGTCATAAAAGCAGGATTTCTTTCTTTTTTAATGGCTGAATAATATCCCATTGTGTATATATATATATATATATATATATATATATATAAACACATTTTCTTTCTCATTCATCTGCTAAAGGACGTTTAGGTTGTTTCCATATCTTGCCTTGTGAATAATGCTGCAATAAGCATGGATGTGCAGATATCTCTTCAAAATACTGATTTCAATTTCTTTGGATATATACCCAGGAGCAGGATTCCTGGATCATATGGTGGTTCAATTTTTAATTTTATTAAAGATTTATTTATTTAATTTGAGAGAGCCAGCACGAGTGGGGGGAGGGGGAGCAGAGGGAGAGGGTGAGAGAGAATCTCAAGTAGACTCCCTGCTTGCAGGGTTCGATCCAACGACCCTGAGATCATGACCCAAGCCAAAACCAAGAGTCAGATGCTTAACTGACTGAGCCACCCAGGTGCCCCTCAATTTTTAATTTTTTGAGAAACCACCATACCTTTTTCCACAATGGCTGTACCAATTTACATTCCCACCAACAGTGTATAGGCATTACCTTTTCTCATCCTTGCCAACATTTATCTCTTGTTTTTATTATCATTATTATTACGGCTATTCTAGCAGGTGTGAAGTAAAATCTCATTGTGGTTTTAATTTGCATTTCCATGATTATTAGTAACGTGCACATTTTCATGTACCTGGTGGCCATTGCCATGTCTTCTTTAGAAAAACATCTTTTGGGGTACTTTGTCCATTATTTAATTGGATTATTTGCTTTTTTGCTATTAAGTTGTATGAGTTCTTTATATATTTTGTATATAACCACTTATCAGTTAGTTTGCAAATATTTTTCTCTCATTCTGTAGGTTAACTTTTTAAGTTATTTTCTTTGATGTGTGACAACTCTTTAGGTTGTCATAGTCCTACTTGTTTACTTTATTAGCTTTTATTGCTATGCTTTTGGTATCTTATCCCAGAAATCATTGCTAAGACCAATGTCAAGAACGTTTTTCACTATTTTTTGAGGAGCTGTATAGTTTCAGATATTACATTTAAGTGTTCAATCCATTTCAAGGTAATTTTTGTGAGGGGTGTAAGATAGGGGTCTAGTTTCTTTCTTTTGCATGTGGATATCCAGTTTCCCCAATGCCATTTATTAAAGAGACTACCTTTTTCTATTGTGTGTGTGTTCTACTGTGTGTGTTCTTGATGCCCTTGTCAAAATTAAGTGGACCATGTAAGTGTGAGTTTATGTCTGGGCTCTCGATTCTATTCCACTGGTTTATGTGTCTATTTATGGCAGTCCCATACTGTTTGGACTACTAAAACTTTGTAACATAGTTTGAAATTAGGCAGTGTGATGCCTCCAGCTTTGTTCTCTTCTCAGGATTGTTTTGGCTATTCGGGGGTTATGTGGCATCATACAAATATTAGGATAGTTTTTTTCCTGTCTGTGAAAAATGCTATTGGAATTTTGATACAGATTGGATTAAATCTGTAGATTGCTTTGTTAATATGGACATTTTCACAATATTGATTCTTCCAATCCAAGAACATGGGATATCTTTCCATTTATTTTTGTCTTCTTCAACCTCATTCCTCAGTGTCATATAGTTTTCAGCATACAGGTCTTTCACATCCTTGGTTAAATTTATTCATAAGTATGTTTTCTTAAAAATATTATTATAAGGGCGCCTGCGTGGCTCAGTCGCTAAGCGTCTGCCTTTGGCTCAGGTCATGGTCCCAGGGTCCTGGGATCGAGCCCCACATCGGGCTCCCTGCTCAGCGGGAAGCCTGCTTCTCCCTCTCCCACTCCCCCTGCTTGTGTTCCCTCTCTTGCTGTGTCTCTGTCAAATAAATAAATTCTTTAAAAAAATATTATTATAGATAAGATTTTTTTCTTAATTTATCTTTCAGAGAATTCATTATTAGTGTATAGAAATGAAACTGATTTCTGTATGTTGATTTTGTATTGGCAACTTTATTGAATTCATTTATTAGCTCTAACAATGTTTGGGGGGATTCTTTAGAGTTTTCTATATATAAGATCATGTCATCTGCCAAGACATAATTTTACTTTTTTTCCAATTCAGATGTCTTTCATGTCTCTTTTTGCCTAAACTTTGGCGAAGGGGACACCTGGGTGACTCAGTCAGTTAAATATCTGACTATCGATTTCCTGTAATATCCTTGTCTAGTTTTGGTAACAGGGTAATGCTGGTCTCATAAAATGAGTTTGGGAATGTTCCTTCCTCTTCAATTTTTTGGAAAAATTTGAGAATGATAGGTATTAATTATTCTTTAAACATTTGGTAGCATTCACCTGTGAAGCCATCTGATCCTGGGCTTTTACGTGTTGGGAGATTTCGGGTTACTGATTCAATCTCCTCATTCATTTTTGGACTATTCAGATTATCTGTTACTGCATGATTCAGTCTTCATAAGCTATGTGTTTCTAGAAATTTATCCATTTGTTTTAAGTGACTATTTTGTTAGTATATAACTATTTGTAGTAGTCTCTTATGATCCTTTGTTTTTCTGTGGCATCAATTGTAATATCTCTTCTTTTGTTGATCATTTCATTAACCTGTATCATCTCTCTTTTTTTCTTAGTCTACCTAAAGATTTCAATTTAGTTTTTCTTTTCAAAAAACACGACTTGAAGTTTCATTGATCTTTTCTGTTGTCTTTCTGGTTTCCTATTTATTTCTGCTCTGATCTAATTATTTGTTTCCTGTTGCTAACTTTGGGCTTAGTTTGTTCTTCCTTTTCTAGTCCTTGAGGTAATTAAAATATTCTTAAGTCTTTACAATAGCACTAATAAGTTCTGTGTATATATCACATAAATGAAACTTTCTTTTTCCTCAGGATAAATTTCCACAATTCTCTTTTAGAACATTCTGTTTTCAACTTCCTAATTTCCTTCCATCTGGATAGGAAAATTGAACTCAGGGAAGTTCAATTTTAATAGGCAGTATCTATTGACATTTGTTTTAATCTAAATTTATAATATCAAAATCTTATATGTAATATATATGTATGTGTATATGCAATTCCAATCTTAATTCTATTTGTTAAGAATGACTTTTCCTAGTGATATAGGAAAAGAAAATAACATAATTATAAAAAAAATCAGTTTGTAAAACATAATCTGACATTTTAAGAATAAAAAATTGAGTCTGTATTCTATCAAAAGGTGACTTTCTAAATAAGTCCTTTCAGCAGAATAAAAACATTACTTAATATTGCCACAATCACCTACATATGAAGAAAAAAATTTTCATTGAACTAGTACAAATGCAGATCTATCTATATTTTAAAACACTGAAATCAAAAAATGATTATTTCGGGGCGCCTGGGTGGCTCAGTCGTTAAGCGTCTGCCTTCGGCTCAGGTCATGATCCCAGGGTCCTGGGATCGAGCCCCGCATCGGGCTCCCTGCTCAGCGGGAAGCCTGCTTCTCCCTCTCCCACTCCCTCTGCTTGTGTTCCCTTTCTCGCTGTGTCTCTCTGTCAAATAAATAAAATCTTTAAAAAAAAAAAAAATGATTATTTCATATATACATAGTATAAGAATACAATGTACTGGAGGAATGTATAAAGATGAATATAAAAACGCTTCTTTCAAATTGACAATCTAGAAGGAAACATTTCTCAAATGGACATATGAATAAGCAAATACATTGGAATTATGTGCAATTTTTAAAAAAGTATTTCTTTTTTTTATTATGTTACGTTAATCACCATACATTACATCATTAGTTTTTGATGTAGTGTTCCATGATTCATTGTTTGCGTATAACCCCCAGTGCTCCATGCAGAACGTGCCCTCTTTAATACCCATCACCAGGCTAACCCATCCCCCCACCCCCCTCCCCTCTAGAAACTGAGGGTTCTAAAAAAGTATTTCTTAGTGAAATATGTAAGTCTTTGTTTTCTTTTTCAGAGGTGAAATATATGTTGTTGGACATACATAAGACAAAATGCTCTGAAATATTTGTTAACAGACTATACAAAATATATTTATTTTGTAAACTGTCTGCATGCCAGCAAGGAAATATCTTATATTAAAACCTCTCCTGGACAGGGGCGCCTGAGTGGCATCGGTTGGTTAAGCGTCTGCCTTCAGCTCAGGTCATGATCCCAGGGTTCTGGGATCGAGTCCCACATCGTCTCCCTCTCCCTCTGTCCCTCCCCTTGCTCATGCTCTCTTGCTCTTTCCCTCAAATAAATAAATAAAATCTAAAAACAAACAAACAAAAAAACAAACAAACAAAAAACCTCTCCTGGACATGGAAAGAATCTGATTCAGGAACAATTTAATACAACATTTTATTTGGATAATTACGTTCTAACATAAAGCAATGTCCTTCAAATCAGAAGTTATGTTGTCTGTTTGTAAAATAGGTCTTGCTGTTCATGCCAGTTTTTTATGTTAGTTAGTTCTTTGGGCTTAAAGGCTTGGAGCATTGGTTTTAGAGGCATCAGATGATCAGCATCCATATCTGGACTCTTCTGCTTCTAGACAGTTTATTCAGTCAAGTTCTTTATGCTATTGTAAAGGTCTCTAACTTCCTTGCACCTCAGTAACAGTATCTTCCTCAACTTTGGGGGATTATTTTTTTTTTGTATGAATTAAGTAAGTTTATGCAGATTTTGTTAGTTTACTTAGGACATAGTAAACACTATATAAATATTAGCAATTTGATGTGGAGGCATTGGTCTTCAGAAGTGGTAAATACTAGCATCGAATTCATTTACTTTTAATACTAACATCTTATTAAGTCACTATTTATGCTTAGGAGTTGAAACTTAATCCATTTAATAATGTTGGTCTTATATATTTATTCCACATAATAAAAGAAATATTTCCCGGCTGTTATTTATGATATGTGCATTAATGAATTGTAAGAAAAGGCTCAATGTTTAAAGGTTTGGCCAATTTTGTTTCCATCACCTATTAATCTTTCCTGCTCATTTTTCTTTTTCTTTTTCTTTTAACTATGGAAGGAAAGAGTCAATAGCTTTTACTATCTCTCTGTCTTTCCATCTATTATTTATCAGTCTATTTCTGGGGTGCCTATTGTTGTCCTACTGATGTTCTATCTAGTGCATATTGCAAACTTCAGAAAAAGCAGGCATGAAGAGGGAATTTGCAGAAGGCCTTGATTTGGCAGATCCAAAGGGAAAGAGTTTTTAGGCAGGAGGGGCTTTGTTGTCTAGTGAGGTAACAAGACAAAGAAAGCATATAAAGGATGAGCCAAGAGAGTTCTGAGAAATAGGGAAACAGAAGATATTTAAGTAGTGTTGTCAAATTTCTGAGAGTTCCAGAAGAAAACTAAGGTCACCTCTGCAAACCAGGTAGTATCCCAAAGCAGGTTCCTCTAATCAAATCTTTACTGGCTTCAGAGTTTTCTTTCAAAGCAGTATTTTTCCATTGGTGGAAGCATTTTATAACATGTATTTGTCAGATACAGTTTTTGACAATCTCACTTTTGGGGTACTTCATAGGGACCCTTTATATCTGAACATTTTTAATAGGAAGATATAGGTTCATTGAATTAATAGAAGTCTTTTAAAGCAAAGATGTGACTCTCATAAAATTAGCTTAACAAATATTTTACCTACTTATTGATCATCTCATTGGCAAAAAGTTTTAAGAGCTATAATGAGTTAATGAACACAGTTAACTGAGGCTCACAGAGCTTAGATAACTGGGCAAGGGGTCACAGCTAATCTATGTGTCAGAGGTAAAACCCAAGTGCAGATCTAGGGAGATAAGTGAAGAACAAGTTACAGATTACATGTAACAAGTTAAGTAAGACATTACAAGGGGTGTGTGAGTAAGTGTGTGTGTGTGTTCACGCCAGCATGCAGGGTAAGGGGAGAGAGATGTTGAAGGAAAATCAGAACAGACAGACCTAACCCTGGGTAAAAAGAGGGTGGTGAACTTTTGAACCCTGCTAGTATACAAAGCATACAATAATACCCACCCACCCAATTCTGCAGGTAATACAATCACAGTTCTCAAAGTAAACAAGGTCTAATCCCACCAATGTGTACTTCAAACAAGAACTTTGTTTGACTGGTATTAGTTCCTTATTTTTTCAGTTGTTTCCAAGTCCTTTAAATATTTGTATGATCAGTATTGCTCTGGGCTTCTATGCTTTTAATGATAAGGACCAATAGTTTAATTTTGCAATGAAAAACACATAGTTTATACTAAGAATATAGAATTGCTTAATATGTTTCTTAATTATAATGTTCTGCTTTTATTTCCCAAATGTAAATTAAATGTTTAATAACTTAATTTAATGTTAATTAAATCATTTTGGTAGGACATAAAAATTGGATAAAATTCTTTTTAGAGATTAAAAATTACTTTGTTACACCCTTTCAGTTCATAGGGCACAATTAAGAGAAAAACTTGCTGCCTGTCCTTCTAATATGTTTGGTCTATCTAGTATACTTTGTATGTTCATTGGATTTATCATGTTTTAAATCTTTAGTACCTTCTAAATTTGACAACTTGTACCAAGAAGTGAGATAATCATTTACAGAGAAACTGTGTGTTAAAGAACATTTATCGTTCATTCTCTTGTCTTTGTCCAAAAATATTACCAAGGTGAGAATAAAATCGCACACATTAAATTATAATGATGAAAAACATGTACATATACTGAAAATGGGTAACACCAGCTAACAATGCTAATGTTTACCAATTGTTTCTACAAGCATTTGCTGTGGATTAATTTTTTCTTTGTATCCTTTGGAATAAATTCTATTGTATAACCTTCCCACTTTGCAAATGAGAAAAAAAAGAGGCTGAGAGAAGTTTTTTGTCCAAGGAGAAACAACTAGTCATTGTTAGAACTAAGAACCTATACCAAGCCCCTTGCCTTGATATTATTGCCTTCCTCTGAGGAAGGTAATCTTTTGTGATTTAAAGAAATAAAAATTATATTTCTCATTCAGTGTTCTTGGCTTTCTGCTGAAGTTATTTGAAAATCAAAAATAATAGTAAACAAAAGTTACTAAACTGTTACAAAGTAAATTGAAGGATTTCTCTATAATGCATGCTATTTGCTTTTTGCCACACAATCTGGCCACAATGTCAGATTTACATATACTTATAAAATTTAATTGAAAGCAAATACATATTACAAAGTTGAAACTGTCCTTTAGAGGTGAAACAGACATAGAGATAAATTATGATAGAAGACATTATGCTTTAGTAGGTAAAAAATATTAAAATTTAATGCATTAGTATCTATATTGAACAAATTTTATATTTAACGTTATTAAATAAAATTTGAAGAATCATGTGAAACATATTCATTATTCTGGATTACTTGTGTAAATTAGTTATTCAGCATACAATGGGAAGCAATTTGTGAAAGCATTTAAGTTATATTTCTGGAAAATATGTTGCTGTTTTTACACACGCACACATACACACAGCCCTAACATTTCATCTTATATAATACATACTATTTATTGATGAATGTATAAATAAATATATAAGTGATTTGCATAAATATATTCTCACTATATAGTTTGACTTATATATTTTAACTCTATAATCAATGCATGTAGCATAAAACGAATGGCATATTTTGTTTGTGAGTTTCTTTGTTACTTTCCTCATATGTGTATGACATATATGTGCCATAACTCAAACAGGGTTATATACAATGGTCATAAATCAGTGAATCTTATCACAATTTTTGAAGTCACCAGAAACAATTGGCCATTTGGCACCTTTACTGGCAATATTTGTTACCTCCAAGTGTCAAAGGAAGATTTTAAAAATATTCTAAAAACCAATAAAAACGCACTTAGGGTTATCTTTAGTTTGGTGGGAGAAAAAGAAAGATTTTATCCATAACACTGCAAATTTAATCTTTATGGGATTTTAGGTAACTCTTCTGTCACTATTTTAGTTTGCAGAATTCACTTGAGTTCGTTCAGCTCAGACCGATCATGGTAAGTTGGGGCAGCTCCTTTCAACTTCCGTTTAACTTCTTAACTTAGTGACCTTCACTAGTGAATTCCAAAGATCAGGTTATATCATAAGTGAAAGTTTTGCTTTTCACTTCTAAGCACTGGATGCATTTTTGCCATATTAAGAAATAAAGTAAAATTTAAAAAGTTAAATTTTCACTTGTTACTTGCCAGATGTGATATAAAAAAAAATCTTCATCGAGTATAAATCTTTATCCTTGTATCCTCGCACCTAGCAGTGTGACTCAGCATAAATAATAAGTATGTATTGAAAACATATTTTATGTGAATATTAATTTCATTGGAACCTGGATATGTGGAAAAATCTGTAGGTAGAACGTCACTTTTGATTCTAATGTAAACTTAAATATGGTTTGAAAATGAAAAGGCAACATTTTAGAAGGAAAGCAAGCAACTAATGTTTCTTAATAAGCTTCTCATTTAAAAGCTTCTAAAATAATTAATAAATCAATTAGAAACAGTGCTAACGTTTCAAGTTCATACCCTTTGCAGCTAAGTGTAAACCAAACTACTTCCCATGAAAGGCATCGAAGAATGATTCCCAAGCAAATCACTATCCATGAAAGGCGAAATCATAATTCTAATATATCCCATTACACATATATTTTCCCCTTTCTTAAATCTATGAAATGTTATTCACTATTACTTTATTGTGTATAATATTTTCTTGAGAAATGCCAAAAGTCAATTCTGCTTCTCCATAAACTCTCCTTTAATGCCATAATAAAAATCAGTATATATTTAGAATCAATATAATCCTTTAGAGTCAAATTTCTTCAACTGTTGGACATTTGTAACCTAGATGTCTGTACTTGTATGTATGCTATTGCTGAATAGGACATTCTTTTTTTATTGCCAAAGACATGAAAGCCAGGAGTAATTATCTAGGTTTCATGTTAAGTCTTTGACTTAACCCAGATATTATGTACTATTGGTAAAAATTTTAAGAAGAGGATGGTGTTTTGACAGGGAAAAATTAATACACTTAACTAGAATTTTGTTTGTATTGCAAACTCTATTCATAAATCTTTCTTAATACTATTTCTCAAAAATAATATCATCTACGTTCTTTCTCAGAGTGTCTTAGAACATATTATCTTTTATTCAGATATTGTATCATGTTTTAAATGTTCTGATATTTGACACTTTATTGAACTTTTAAATATTTAGTAAAATAACACAATACATTCAAAACTGAACATAATGATAATTGGCAGAATGTTAAGATTATTAAATTGTATGCTACTTCTTCTGAGAGAAGTAAAATGCTAGAAGTTCTCTAGCAATTTAAGTAATCCACCAAACTACAGCAGTGACATATTGTCCTTGACATTTGATGGGTGATTTATATTTTCCAATGAAGGAGATACCCAATCAATGTAAATAAAGAGCATTAGTTTTCAGAGGAAAAACTAAATCTGGGTGATCCTTTTAGAGTCACATTTCTACAATCATCTGGTATTTATGAACCTAAATATCTATACTTGTCTCTGTCCCATTATTGAATAGGATATTATATTCTTATTGCAAAAGACAGGAAAGTCAGAACTGATTACCAACTTTTCATGTTGAGTCTTTGACTTGATCCAGACATTAGATTTGTCTTTTTTCTCTTACCTTCTTAACAAATTTAAAAATCAATATTTCCCAGGTATATAATTACCTTCTATAAGTTGTAATGTTATTTTCTGAAGTATTCTGTGCTACAGACAGTAAAAGTCTTAGAGGAAAAAAAGATTTCATGCAAATTTCCTTTTCTGGATGTCTGGATACTTTTCGTAACTTTTGGGAATGAGGCTATCAAGTTACAATTGAAAAGTTAGTGCTTTTAACAGATGCCATTGGGTTTTCATTATTATTGTTTAGATTAACCATTTTAAGAGATATGAGACTGTAGAATGTTAATACAAATAAAGGGAAATGTAAGAATTAATAAAATGTAGCAATGACTGATATAAACAACAAATAAAATTCTGAAAAGTTGAAGGACTCCACAAACTGTTAGTCATTTAATAAGTTAGCATTCTAAGTATATATTTATAAATGTGTGTGTGTGTATAACATTCCTTTTATCTTGTTTTTTTCATGACTATTTTAGTCTATATTTAGTATAAACTCAAGCAAATAAGACCTATTGAATAGTTGGTTCTCTCTGGCTATAGCTGTCTTTACAGAAAACTGTTCCAGAACAGACACTCCCACACCATTTACATGGCCTTTCTTTCACCTGTGGGACAAACTGACTGTCCCTTTCAGCATTCATGACACCTCCACACTTCAATAAACCTTTCAGAGATGTGGCTCTCTTTATGTTGTACGATGACTCTCTCTACTGAATTAAGGGTTAAAATGCTGGCTTTAAATGTATGCTTTAAGAAAACCAGTTTCAACTCTTCCTCTAGTCTTCTTAGAAAGCACCAACTTCTTGTATTCTTGTATCATGTTTTCAAAGCCTCTATTTTTCACATACAAAAAAAAATCATCCCCAAGGTATTGATTTAACTCCTTGAAAATGTAACATTATTAAAATACATTAATATTTATATAGTGCCTTAGAAACCTTGGTCCTAGACAAGATAGATTATTTTCAGAATAAAATCTAAACCATAATGTGATTTGGAAACCCTTGGTGATTTGGATTTTGCTTTTCATTTTTGGCTCGTCTCTCATGACTTCATCTTGAACTATATTCTGTTCATTGCCTAGGAGGTACTTGGTGCCTCCTCACTTGCAATGGTTGAGAATGCTGTCTTCTGAGCATGAGACAGGACAGATGTAGCCCACCCCACTCACTCCTTGCACGTGCCTTCACTTGGCTGATTCCAGCACACTCCATCTAAGCTGATACGGAATTTTCTCCGCACAAAGGAAACTGACCTTTAAAAAATGGATTTAGTTTCCTCTAAAAATATCAAAATTGAAAGAACAGCATAATGAACTCCCATGTAACTGTCAACCAGATAAACAGTTACTATTCTGCCATTCTTCATACCATGGTTTTTATCACTATAGCCCTTTTGCCTACCCAGCCCAGTGTCTGGCACTGGGCACGTTCACTAGATACTATGTGGATTCAGAGCCTTACATTCTCAATAGGAAAAACCTAGAAAATATATTGTTATCATTAATACTCAAAACAATTTATAGTGACCAACCAGCTTTTAATTAGTGACTGATTTATATCATCCCCTTAGAATGATTTTAGTATATATGCCTATATGTGTGTATGTGTGTATGCATATGTGCACTCAAATACGAACATACATGCATTTGAAGCAGGAGGTAAATGGTCTCAAAAATATATACATTGTGGTTGCTCTCATTATTTTTAATTTGCACAATGTCTTATTTATCCAAAATGAGAGCTTCCGGGAAGGAGCCCAGAGGCTGAATGGAATTGGACTTAGGTGTGTGGTATAAGATATCTTGAGTCTTAGGAAATCTGATTCCAATATTGTAAACCAACCAGTGGTATCATGAGATTATTCTTAAATGTGAAAATAGAAAAGTTGAGATGAAAAGATATGTACATCAGTTGCACAAAAGTGTTGAGCTCTGAATGGATTTGAATATAATTTGAAGTTCACATATTTTTTATATGAATAAACTAAATATCATTGCAAGTTCTACAAAAATAAAATGTCTGAAGAAAAAATATATACAAATATTAAATATCTAATATTAAATTATTAAATATATAATGTTATGTATTAGACTATATATACATATTTAGATCATTTACATAAAAGATATCTAAAATAATTGAAGTCCATGAGTCAGGAAAGTGAGCAGTATTCTAATGATGCAGCTAACATAAATACTTTAAATGAATACCATAATAAGCTCTAAGATTTTTGATAACCGCAGCACAAAGGAGTTCCATATGATACATAATTCTAATTATCAGAAAGAAAGATTCCATTTTTTCCAAGAAAAACAGCTTTGGAAGGGGGTGGGGTGAGCCTTAAACTGGAAATGTGATTTAGCTCACAAACTCTATATAGAAAATATTTGAAATTATTATTAATAATATTTTTGAAAACTTAAAAGATTACTTCTTATTAATTGAAGTCAATTATGTATATGAAAACACCATATATACCCCTCTATCCATGATATAAACATTTTCTTTTGTAAAAAGAATAAAGGAGATAAGCATAAAGATACAGATTTCAATTTTAAATAAATTAAGGGATAAACAGTTATTTAAATACATAGACTATCCTATATGATATTTAATAGTATAATAATATCAGACAGTTCCATAGCCTCTTATCTTGGGTTTTGATCTCTCTGATTAACTTGTCTATGAGTCACTCTAATTATCCAAGACTGATAATTGGCATTCAAAAAGGTAGCAGAATGCACCTGCCACTCTGACCACTGCTGACCTTCACCATGAATTAACTGAAAAATCCATGTCAGGCAGCTAATTGAATGAAGCTGTAGACTTGTAAGTGGTAATGGTTATGATTAGTGTAGAACATACCACATAACAATAATGATGTAATCTGGGTCTCAATAGACCTCAAATTGAAGTCTAAGGAGTCATATTCTCATGAAAGGGTGAATAAGTGACAATAAGAAAACTTCAAATGGACAGACAGGGCTCCTTTGCTCCTGTCCCCAGAAAGAGAAATATTCAATCAGATTTGAAAGATTCGTGGGTTTTACGCGGCACCCTTGTACTTGACAGCCCTTTAAGGTAGATAGGCCTGTCAGCACTCCTTTCATTTAGGGCTGAGTAGTTATTCTTCATTTGCAGCAGGGAGCGAGGAGTCAAATTGGCACTGCTGACTACTGCCTTTCTTAGCGGCCGGCGAATCCCATGTCCCAATGAGGGGCATGCTGAGCGTGGCAGGTGTATGTGTAGTGGCTTACCAGCTACTTTTGTTGCATGTTTTCAGAGCTATTACAGTAATGAGATTAGTGATGCCCAATCTGATCATGTTTTCTTTACACATCCCATGTTGTATGCAAGTGACAAATATGAAGTGAGCAGCCAGAAAATGTCATTTGGTCAGAAAACACGATGTGTGGGTGTTCTGGCTAAGCACACACTGTGTGCAGGAGGGAAGAGCTTTTGTGGACTAGATGAATCCTGCTGGGTTCTCAGCCCCCGTGCTCTCAGATAAAAAAAAAAAGCTTGTCCTGTGTGAAATGTACTTCTGACTCCAGAGTCTACCCCACACTTGTGAGAATATGACATCTTGTAAATATCCTCAGCAAGACATGTTGCTGAACCTCTAAATGAGAAAAATGAAGCCTTTCATAGCAAATGTATCAGCCCAGCGACCAGCTTACTCATGAGCAGAAACTGAACATGTGTCCAGAAATGCAAAGTGATGCTTCGGAATGTGCTGTCAGTCCAGGATATTCTAAATGCGGTTGGTGCTTCTGTGATTCAACAGTATCCTGTGGTGTGTAAATGGGTTGCACTTCTGGTATTCCTTTCCATAAATTCATATATTTACTGCGTAAATGATACTTGAAGTTAATGGTGACTGGGAAACTGCTTAATGGAACTCAAGAGCAGATCTGAGAAATGGCATCAGTCTACCAATAGAGCTATTAGAATGGTCACAGATTTGCATCACAGATGCTACATTAACCTTGCAAGAGCATTGACTAATTCCATAAAGCCTGGTGTGTTTATACTGTATCCTGTCAGTAGGTTTGCAAGCTGTCTGCAATAAAACCGAAGTCATGGTATGGGACTATTAGGGGTGTAGCATATGTCTACAATGTGTAACCAGTGTGAAAGGTAGATGGAACATTCTTTTTCTTCTCTTGGTACAAAAGTGAGTCTAGGAACTATGTTTTCAGCTGGAGTGGAGATATTGATAAACGAGGAAATTCAAAATCCTGCATTGGAAGATAAGGAATATGCATAATACGCAAAAAACTGGAAAGGAACATGACAATTAAAGGAAAATGCTGTGAGGTCAATGGGGATCTCGGCTCACAATGCTGAATTTCGTCTCTTTCAGGATATTGTCTTCACAGTATGAGTTTGATTTCCTATTAAATGCTTTTGAATTTAATAACTGGCAGCCAATTCAAACTAGAGATTTAGACAGGATCTGGAATTAAAAAATAAAGAAGGAAGGAAGGAAGAAAAAAAGGGAGGAAGGAAGGAAGGGAGAAGGAAGGAAAAAAAGAGGTCACAGCCTGAAAATCATTTTAAAATATTGCTTGCAACTGACTTCCTGGAATTTATACTTGGTATTTTAATTATTGATTGTAACCAATGAAGGGAACAGATTTTTTTTAAATGAGGGGCTTTTCTACTTCTTAAGGTATTAAGGGGAAGTTTACATGGAAAATTGTATATATGCAAAATTTCTCTTCTAGCATGGTGTTAAGTTACCTATTACTCATTTGATCAAAAACACAGAGCAATAAGATATTTTCCACTAAAAAAAGGAAAAAATCTTAAATCCATATTTTACTTTCTAAAATTTTAAAATCAGAATTTATAGGCATATCCTCAAATACTATTTACACTGATTTTTACCTCATTATATTTTTTCTTTGTTGTAAAATTATATAAGACATCTCTACATCTGGAATATACATATATACATGCACAGATGTATATATGTATATATTTATTTAATGTCACCAGCCTTTATGATTAAGCTGTAGGCAATAAAGGCAAATCAAAACTGAATAAATATTGCAACCCAATATTTAAAAAAAAATCTTAACTTTGTCATTATACATATAGATATTTGATATAGACATACATATATAGATATTTGTCAACATTGCCAAAGAAATCATAAGAGAGTCAAGTTCGCTCTCTTATCATGAGAAATTATTCAAAGCTTTATGATGGTTTGCAATATTATAGATCAATATGACATATACTGACCTAGATCTTTGTCAAGAAATTATGTTAGCTGTCCATGGATTTAGGATTTTTTTCCCCCCAATCATCTGTCCAACTGACAGAGAACACAAATGTAGTTTTAAAAATTGCCAAAATATATTTACTACACATAAAATTTACTATTGCATTTAACACATAACACATCCTTTTAAACTCCAACTATTATAATGCATTTAGGGAGATAAAATATATATTTAACCCTGATTAATCTAATTATTAACTCTACCCAAGAATTTCAGAAACCGGCATATGCATCCCTGAATAATATTTACACTGGTTGAGCTAAAATAGACCTTATTTAGATTAATACATTAAAAATGAGAGATTTGTCAGCTTTATATTCTAAATTGCTTATATGTCAGTATATTATTACATTCTTAACAGTTTTGAGAGAGGGGAAGAAGGTACATATAAAGGATCACAAGAATGCCGTTTTAAACAGGCAGGGTGGGGTAAGAAGTATTAAGAATCCAAAAGAAGTTTTAAAATAAAGCATGGTATTATAAAGTTTATATGACTTTAAATCATTTAAGTTAAAGCAAAAACAAAACCAGTTTTTGGGTTTTTTTTTTAAGTATGACTGCAATCAGTGTTACATCTAATAGGGAAAAGAAAACAGTAAAGACCACAAAATTTGAAAATTTCCCTATCCAAATACATTTATCTTCATACACTCTATTTTCCAGGTTAGCAGATTAGTTCAAATTTAAGGTTCATCAAGAGATTAATAACTTCTATATTAAAGTTTGAGGATAAAAACTTTCTCTTTTATAAAGATTGCTTCAAGGAAAACACTTCATTTCTGAAAAAAAAATTGTTAAAATCAACTGGTATAAAGTAATATTCCAAGGGCATAAATGCCTACCATGCTAGGAGTGATTTTTTAAAAGTCATATCAGAGCTTTAGGAATATACTTCTATAACTTGGATGGAAATCTCTTTAAAAACACTTTCCCTCATTTTTAAGTTTGAAAGCTTTTTAAAAAGTTGAGTGGGTAAGAATAATTTAGTTCTTTCTTAACAAAGTTCATAGCTTATATTAATTTTGTTAGCATTTTATGCACTAAAAATGAAAACATCAGATAGTCTTCAAAATACATGAATGTAAAACATTAGGAAACATAAGGAATTCTTAGCAAAGGATCCAGTTAAGTTATCACCATGCACCTAATCAAAAGAACAAGGAACCACAATCACATCCTGGGGCCTGTTTTTTCACAACTATGTCTGTGCGGGGGAGAGAGCTGCACTGAAGTACTTTAATGACCAAACGCCTGAATGAGACACATCTGGCCTATGGCAAATTTGGTTCCATTTTGGACCATTCAAGACAAAGGGAGTGGTGTTAGAAAAAGATTGTCTACTGACAGCCTCAGTGTCTACCACGGCATTACTCCATTACTGTTAGAATCAATTTAAATCAAATTACATGCATAAACCTAATGAGCTACTTTATTTTTTTATAGAAACATGTCTTTAGAGCTAAAAAAAGAACAAAGGATAATCGGAGTTTTCAGGTGGGGAGGTATCGGCTTGAAAAACCAAGATGATCACATGTTGCGCTTTAAATTTTTAATTTGGGGAAATTGGAAACTTTGTGGCAATTAATATATTTTAAACTTTTTTTATTTGTTTATTTGACACAGAGAGAGAGAGAGAGCGCGAGTGAGCACAGCAGGGGGAGCGGCAGGCAGAAGGGAGAAGCAGGCTCCCCACAGAGCAAGAGGCCCGATGTGGGGCTCAATACCAGGACCCCGGGATCATGACCTGAGCTGAAGGCAAACGTTTAACCGACTGAGCCACCCAGGTGCCCCGTATTTTAAACTTAAGTAATCCTTTTAACTTTAGCGATCAGTCTGTGCCTACTCAATATGAAAGGATCTATTTATCTGGTGAAAAATAAATGTCAAATTGATCATCTCCCAGGTGGTTAAAAAATAAAGGTTTCATTTCATTATCCAAAACTGGAGAAACAATGTGACCATACCTGCTTGTTGCTGGCCATAGATGAAAATAGAAAAAATATTCAGACAATTACCTATCTTGTGGAAATGCCTAAATTTCTGACAGGAATAATTAGTTCTTATATCTAAATACAAAGGTGTAGTAAAAAGATACACTAAAGATTATTTTTCATATTTTATTAAAATTAAAATCTGCTTAATCTGTATTAAACAAATTGAAAGAAAACTCACATTTTTTAATCACTTGATGGCAAACTTAGTATTTTTGAAGTTTTTCTTATTCTCCTCCCCTTCATTTTAATGTATCAGATTGCATTTCAGACTCCTTAACGGTGACTTCTTGTTAGTCAACAAGAAAATTTTTTTGATTAAGCTAAATTTAAACTGTCTTAAACTAAAGCTGATGCACTTCCTGTATTTCATTTAATCTCATATTTTGTATCTACATTTTTTCTATTATCTGGGAATGTACAACCATACTGTGGATAAGAAGTTCAAAGAAAATTGTTAATTACAACAGTATATATATTTAAATTTTGATATGTGCCTACAAAAAAAAGAATCATTCTGATTTTATTTCTACCAAAGTATAAGTGTATAGAGTTGTTATATATGCTTGGTCTAAGTTGTTGAAGTCAAATATATATCTCATTGCTGTACTGGTTATTGTTTATCTCTTGTTTTTGTTTTGTATTATTTTTTGTTTTTATTGTTAACAGCCTATAAAAGCTACTTTAAAAAAAAAACTTTTCAGTAACTTTTACTCATTACATATCTCAAGGGGATTTTTAGTAAAGCCAACAAATCTTTCCCTTTCGGCTTTCTAAATGCAGGTATATGAACTATCATTCAACCCACAAATTCAAATTAAAAAAAAGATCTTTCATAGATTTAATCAAGGATCCCAAAACTAAAAGGTACATTTCATTTATATTTTCAGTTCTTTTGGGTTTGCGCAATATCTTGCAAAATAGTAATAGCAAAACTCTAAAATAGATATCCCTTCATGCCTACCTTCTGATTTCCTGACTTACGTCTTCAGTCTGCCATGGAGGTAAACACGACGTATTATTCTTAAATACTTATGGGGATGTTAACAAAATGAAATAGGGCATTGCTCCAAAAAGAGGGGAGGAGGGAGAAAGAAAAAGACCTTCTCTATAATGCTGCTAGCAAGGCTTTATCTTTATGACACTAACGATAATCCCTTGTGTAATTAACTGTAGAGTGGTTATGCATGCAGCATGCAGCCCATGACAAGCCTCATAGAAAATACATCGGTATTAGCCACAGGTGAATTCGTTTAGAAAGATTAATGACTGCACCTGAATTTTAATGTCTGAAAAGGGATGGAACACTGAATCCTTAATTAAAAAGTTGAATGACTGGTATGGTTTGTTTAACATCAGAAATTTCAACGGGAGGGTTTTGTATTCAAATGAAGTATGCAAAAGGAAACTTCCTTAGAAAGTGGCAAAGTAAGGGTGAAAAGCAAAAATGTTTTATGTGCTTTACTTTATGTAAATCGATACATGGATCAGTTGCTTTGATATGGATCAAATGTGATGTAATTATGGCTCTTTTCTGTTTACAGTGAATGTGAAGCAAAGAATTCTTACAGAACATGAAGCTGGCATTACCCTCAAACCAAGAGAAAGTTCGAGTAGGGAAGCAGTAAAGCCGAAGAGTCATCTTATTCTTTCCTTAATGGGAAGCCGTTTCTTCTTCATTATTATTTTACAAAGTTTTTAATGAAGAGAAAGTAACCTTGAAAAACAACTTCGCAATGCCATTCCCAGTAGAGTTTTAACTCTGCTTTGCAAACTCGTTTACTGAGTATGTTAAAGCTTGTCACAGACAGAAGATTTTTCAATGACAATTTTAATCTTCCTTTTTAGGATTTAGGAGGGGGCCAAGGGAAGGATGACTTGGGCATGCTTCTATCTAGAAGAGAAGGAAATGACTCCGATTAATCATTTGTCCTTCAGGTAAGAATAGCCAAAAGCAGATGTCTTAGCAAGAATGACCTGAAGTATTAATTATTTTGGCCACGACGCTTACAACTTTAAAGTTCTTTTTATTATTTTCCAGTTAATCAAAGAACCAGTGAACATTTGAGTATCAACAAAATCCAATAAGGAAAAAAGGAGAAGAAGAAGATATATAAGGAAAAGACTGACATCATACCATTGATCTATCCAGAGTTGAGAATGGACATATTGAGTGTAGATGCCTAACCAAATGATTTTTTCTTTAAAACAAAACACAAAACCTTAGCTTTTATGGTCATAATGTAGCACTCTAAAAAAGAAAAGACACCCCCCCCCAAGAATATATCTGGTAGCTTTGTACTAACACAGTTTATACAATTGTCTGTGTTTTCTGTTTGTTCTTTTCCTGAAATGGGAATTATACTGAAATTTTACTTTAAAAGTTATTAAAGCACATGTAAAATTCCTTTGCCTTTTCATTTTCTAGGTCAGAATGCTGCTCACATCCATGGCAAAGTAGATTTTGATGCTCCTTAGCTTCACACATTGCCAGCTGTACTACTTTTTCTGCCAAGTAAAAGCATGACTTTTAGTTCTGTCCGCTTTCCAAGGGAACACATTTTTAATGAAATGTCATTTAGGAGTATTTGTTACTTCCTGTAAAAGCTTCTTTCATGGTTTTGTGTGTGTGAAGAAAAAAAAAAAAAACAACCCAGCCTCTTAAAATGTTGTAGTTGTAACTGTTCCCAGTATTCAGAACACTAGAGAGGAGAAAAAGAGAAACGCCAGTTCTCACAAATGTATCAGATGTTTTTAATAATGGATTGAAAAAGCATGTGTTCCGTATACGGCTAACGTCTCTGGGATGATTACAGAGCAAGTTTATCACTGCCGATTTCCATTAGTTATAATTACCTGTGCCATAGTGTGAGGCAGTGTTATTGGCACATAAAGTATAAATATTTTTCAGAGACTGGATTTAGTTTTAAAGTAAACATTGACATCTTAGCATAAAGCCAAAACTGAAATGTAAAGAAATGCTAATGCTTTGGCAGCCCTTGTCTGCTGAATTCAGTTAATCCATTAGGAGTCAATCTGTGGGATAAGGTTTGAGGGGGCTTAAGGATCTGGTATTGTTAATACCAGTTAAAATAATTTACAAAGGTGTCCATTAAATCCGTCAGCAAAGTGTTGACGGACAAAAATAGGTTGAGTCTGGATCCGCCCAGAGCTATTCACATTAAATGTCAGTTAATAATGTCTGTTATAATTTTAGTAAGTGAATATCTGAAAGTTCAGTCTTAGAGCTTTCTCTCAGTTATGTACCTAAATCTCTTTCCAAACTTATTTAAATCCTCATCACTAAAAGTTAAGCACCGTCTCAATGGGTTCATAAGCATTGCTGGGAGAGTCCTTGTAATTTTCTTAAACTCCAGGGGGTCATGTCCACTGCTAAACCGATTAAATCTGGAAGAATAAGCAAATTTCAAATTTAATAAAAATTAAAGGATTAAAACCAAAAAAAAACATTTAAAGTTGCCTCTTAAATATTTTATTGCTGTTAATTCAAAACAATAGTTGAGAGTGATTGTTAAAGGGGAAAAAGTGATGTGATTCATGAAAAAGACATTGGACTAAAATATCAAATAGGACTAAAACTCATATTCATAAGTAAGCCTATCATTTACATACATATATATGTATATATAAAATACATCGAATTTCTATATATAATATATATTTTGTATTTATATATTATATATTCTATATATTATAACATACGGAACATATATAGAATTTCTTCTAAAGATCTTGTTCTAAATTTACTAGGTCCTGCTAACTCTGAAAGGTAGAATACAGCTCTCATGATATGTGGTAAATTCTCACATCTGTGGCATCTTACCCTATTTATAAATCTGCCACATGTAATGCCTTAGTAGATAGAATTTGAACCATTTTCCTTGCTCAATGAAGGGATAATATATTTATGTGTAGGTCTCCCTCCCTCTCTCTCTTCCTCAAGCGCAACACAAACTTTTGACATTGAATCCTAGTATATACGCTACTTGTAAACATAGTTTAGAACTCTTTTAATATTTATAATTGAACTGGAAGGAATACCTATATATTTTGATGAAATAATTTTAAATACATTTATATATGTGCGTGTGTGTAATCCATATGGTTATTTATTTTTTAGTGATATAGTATAATCGCAGTAAAATTGTCCCTGAGAAACAAGAACAGCACTAGGAATCCAATACTAATATGTACTGATTATTTATTACATGGCAGTCACTATATCACAGGCTTTAATTGTTATCTCATTTGGACCTGAAAATATGTTTGTGAGAGGCACTGTATTAACCACATTTTGTAGATAAGAAGACTGAGGTAATGGTTCTTTTAAGTTTAACACACTATGTTGTGCTAAAAACACAAAGACTTTTTTTTTTTAAAGATTTTATTTATTTATTTGACAGAGAGATAGAGAGCACAAGTAGGCAGAGAGGCAGGCAGAGGGAGAGGGAGAAGCAGACTCTCCACCGAGCAGGGAGCCTGACGTGGGGCTCGATCCCAGGACCCTGGGATCATGACCTGAGCCGAAGGCAGCCGCTTAACCGACTGAGCCACCCAGGTGCCCCAAAACACAAAGACTTTTTAAAAAAATTTGCCACTTCTCTGCCCGCTCTATTTGACTATCTACCATTGACTAAATTAAGAGCCATTGTCTTCATTCTAGAATTCTAGAATGTCTGTCCTCGAGTTTGTTTAGAGATTTGTTATGCAACTAGTAGACGGCCCAAGACAGCAAATGCATAAGTAAGCAATTGTAGGAAACTGTAGCTGCTTCCTGGCCCCAATTGTGATAGAATTGGATGTATTACAGCTCTTACAAACCATCGTTATGGGGCTGCCCCTAGAAGACTGCAGGAGATGTTGGCAACATTTATGGAAATCCAAGCACTTGATAAAGCAATCCACTAACACCTATTTTATTTAAGAGCACATATAAAATTTTCTGTTTCTTTGGTTTGGGTTGGGGGTTTCATTAAATAGACAGGATACACAGTTCCCTCCCTTCCTGTCAAACTTTCACTGTGTTTCACTCCAAGGCTGAAGTCCTCAGAGAACTAGGAAAAAATACAAATGACACTTTTCTTCTTATGGGAGGACTCCTTTTCATTACATACTTTTCATATCTGTAAAATAAAAGCCATTTAATGATTAAGAAATAAGATACACAATTTTTTTACACACAAAAATCTTAAAGATACAATACAGTAAAATTCTATTGCAGAATCTAAGTAGCAGGAATATGGATGTTTACTGTACAATACTTTCAAATTTTCTGTGTTTTTAAATTTTTGTAATAAAATGTTGGGTAGGGGAAGCTTTAGGTACAGTTAAATACAGTCTAAAATTTACATCAAACTACTAACAGTAGTTATTGCTGTGAAGAGTAGGAATTAATGAGACTTTCATTTCCTCTGAATTTTTATATTTTGTGCAAAAGCTTGTATTATCTATTAGGAAAGGTTATTTCTATTTTATATGTAAAATAAAATTTGTAGAAAAAATTATCAGTAAAACAGAAAATGGAGGGGCGCCTGGGTGGCTCAGTCGTTAAGCGTCTGCCTTCGGCTCGGGTCATGATCCCAGAGTCCTGGGATCGAGTCCCGCATCGCCCTGCTCTGCAGGAAGCCTGCTTCTCTCTCTCCCACTCCCCCTGCTTGTGTTCCTGCTCTCACTGTCTCTCTGTCAAATAAATAAATAAAATCTTTAAAAAAAAAACAAAAAACAGAAAATGGATCACTGAATTGCTTTAAAATTCTGTTTCCTTTTGATGGAGAGTGAAAAGAAAAATAATGTCACACATGTTGGAGAGGTTCTTTCTTTCCATGCGTTGTGCAAGAGGAATTAATTTTTAAATGTAATTAGGATCCAAATAATAGAAAAATCAAAGAACAACCACAAATAGAGTATGTTGACACTCTATTATGCGCAATACCTCATTGGAAGTATATATATATATTTTTTTCCCTATCTTCAAATTACATATGATTTAGTTGGAGAGACAAAAATAACATTATGAAAGAAAAGACATTTTAAATCAAACTCTCAAACAGAAATTCAGAGAAAGGGACTTGAATAGAGTGGTTAGGCAGAATTAATGTATTTGAAGAAACTACAGGCAAGAGTCTGGGAATTGAAAAATTTTCCAAAACCTGTAGATTAGTCATATATATATGTACATATATATATATGTGTGTGTGTGTATACACATATATATGTACATATGTATATATATGCATTTAATCCATTTTTAAAATAAATATATATAACATGAGAATTTGCACGTATCATTAAATATTCTTGAAGGTATGACTTTTAATTGGGCATATCTTATTTTATTCTATTAATCCTTATTTTGTGGATGGCCATGTTTGGTCAGCAATTAGCTAGTATTCTAAATAATGTAAAATATCCTTAGATTGAACATTTTCATATTTTTATATAGCTAAATATACCACTCTTTTCAATTATTTTTGGTTCTTCATTTGCTTTTATCTTTGAGGTCTGAGATAATAGATGATTTTAATACCATAGATGAGATCTAGCAACAGGTGCTCTGAGTTAAGGAAAAGTCACATAAGAAAATCAATTTCTGTAAAAGATAAAACTGTGAACAAATTCTTCATTTTATATGAATGGTTTCCCATAGCTTCTCTAACTACAGATGCGCTTAAAGTGTACTTGTATTTATAGCATTTCAGTTTATATGCCTTAGTACCTAAATTTGTGTTGATATGTATGTTGAGTTTATTTCACTAGAATTTCGATACCTTTCCTAAAGGTAAAATTAATTGATACAAATACCACAAACTTTACTTTTAAGTACTTTTTAAGCTGTTTTTATTAAGAATGAGCTTCAGTGTATTTTATATCAACGTTATGCTGAGAATTATTTTAGTTCCATCCACAAGCTAAAATATTGGTCTCCAGCATATCAGAAATTCTGATGTTAAGATTTTATTGAAAAATAAGTGATTCTTATAATGCAGAGACTAAGTATTTCCAGGATGGAATGTATTATTGCCACTTTTCTGGTAGTGTAAGTATTCCGTTTTCTTTACAGATTTAATATTTTTCCAAATGTAGCTGTATGAAAAAAGCTAAAATACAGCACTTCCCATGGAACCATTTGTCATTTACCTACATTTACTGTGTTTACTGTCCTCTGTGTATTGCTAAACTTCACTTTTAATAGGAGAAAATAGGCCTTAAAAGGGAAGCAGTATTTTACTGCTGAGCAAGAAACTATTTGTATTCCTGTTTCAAAGCCTGCCTAGGAGCATGTAGAATGCCTCTTGACCAAAGGAGATGGTATGAATATTCATGTGTTTTATGAATCACAGAGTTGAGGCCGTATGGTTTTCCCATTTATCAATTACTGGTTTAGGATTACCCAGCCGAAGAGTTGAACTGATTAACAACGCTCTTTTTGTTTGCTCCGTGTTGAGGTGAAACAGCCCGGTGACAACTGTATTATTTCTTGCCTCTTCAGCTGTCCACACTTGTGCAGGAAGCTTAACATCCTGTCAGGTTTCATCGTGTAGCCTCTTTATTACGACGTTGTGAGAATTTGTATAGTTGTAAATCAGAACAAGTTTTTAAAGTTCCATTTCTCATTGCGATAAAGAGCCAACGGTTCCTATGGCTAATCGTGCCCATCATAAGTGATCTCAGGTATGCTTGGCATCTGACTGGAACACTCAAGTTTTAAAAGTGAATGCCACAGGCAGTTGAGAACGGCAGCTGCGGCAGCAAGAACCTGACTGGGACTGCAGAGGAGTTGGAATCCTTCCGACAGACTCACCTGGATTGACTAAGTTAGCATATTTGTTTGGGTTTTGGTTTACGGTTGGTGTTGTTTTTTCTCTCTCTTTTCCTCTAACCTTCTCTCTTAGCTCCTGTTTGAACGGTCACTCTGAGATTTCGACTAGGACTACCAATACTGTTAAATGAAATTAGCAAAAACAAAACAAAACAATGAATTCTTTAGTGGTTTGAGAACTTGCTTTTCGGGAACTTTAAATTCTAAGCTCTTCAAAAAAGAAAAAAAAGGTAGTTAGAAACCTAGAGGCTTGATCCTCCTGTCCTCTCTACCCGCCCCCTCTGTCTCTCTCTCTCAACCCCCATTGCCCCCTTGGCCTCCCCTTACACCGCCCTCATGTTTACTTTCATTAGTATGCGCTGGTACCGTTTAATTGGGTAGTGTGAAAATAGTCAAAGCCTAAAGGGTCTTTCTTGACGCTGAAGTAGCAATTTCTTTTTCAAGAGAACAATGAACCTGCTCATCCAGTATTTAGCGGCTTAGATTTAAATTCAAACTTTTGTTTTTCCATTGTTACATATTGATTCCCACTTTATCCCGTCTTCTGTTTCTTTGTGGTTTCATGTGCTATCTTTGACTAGGGTCATCTGTTTCAGTTTGTGTGTGTGTAAACATCCCATGCTTTGTTCTCTTCAGTGATGGGCAGCCGGTTTTAAATCTATAAAAGACTATTTTTTATATAGTCTGAATTATTTCTTACACTCCTCTATTATTGTAACTATGAAGGAAATCAGGTGACCCCTACCAGCTACCGAATATCCCAGTGCAGTCTGGATTTGCTGTCATTTTGTTCTTTCTTCATGTACACAACTTTTACTGTTAACCTAATTGAAAAGGAGCCGGGGAGAAGAGAGAAACTGCCCTACACTTTAGTTGTGTAGAGCTACTGTCTTTGCTGTAGTGTGAGGGAATCTAATTTTGTCTGTGAACCTGGGACTACACCAGAGGCAAGTTAGCCCCTTCCAGCACTTAGGAATCCCTCAAACAGCTTATGCTGACCTAGAGTCTGAGTGATTGAATCACCTTAGCCTACAAAAAAACCTGATACAACAAACAAACAAACAAACCTGCATATTTTAAGTAGATTTAAAAGAAGCCTACAGTTTGGGAAACCAAATAAAACTTTTGCGGGGAGAAAAATCCATTTGCCACATAGGACTCTGTAACATCAAGACGGTGTCAGTGCTGTTGAATTTCTTCTCTCAGATCCAAGCATATCATTCTATGCAGAATATGAGCCTTTGGCTGTCTGGGATTCTGAAAATTCTGTTTGTGAAGCAATGAACAGTGTCAAATTCTTTGTTCAACATTCTGAACACCAAGTCTCACATTGTGAATTCTGTTTTCTGGTTTCTAAATCGTGAGTGGTTGCATGCAATATATATGTGGGATAAAGATTAGAAAGATTCTCTCTCTATAAATTCTTACTCCTTCTAAGTATGTGTTTGATTGGGTGAGTGTGACTCAAGTATATCCATGCTCATTTTTTTTGATGAGTAATTTCGATTCTTTGATTTACATTTTATCAAATATACTTTCGACATTAATACACAGTCTAAGGCTCTAATACTGAATATCATTTCTGGTTTAGATTTGGTGTCTTCTAGATCATGATATGACCAAAAGAATCTTCATTAACAAAATGGTGAATAAAACACAGGGATAGATCATGAACACGTAAGAAAGAGAAAACCAACAGTCTTCAATGGTGAGTTTGTTTTTCAGTAAGATTGACCTCCCACTTAGTACAATGCTCTCCTTCCTCATATATATTTCTCTTCAAGGTCGTTTCTTTTCCATTTATACATAAAAATATCAAAAGCTAGAAAATTATATTTCTGCATTGCCATCTTTAGAATTCAAAATCTTGCCAATTAAAGTCATTCATCCAGCTGTTCAGGCTGAAAAATAACATATAACGTTCTTATAATTTTCTGCATGGTGATTACAACTTCAGAGAAAGCTGCATTCAGCAAACAACAATGAAAAAAGTTGGCTTAAGACTTTTAAATTCACTAATAAGTGCACTTCACAGAATAAATGATGGCAAATATAAAATCAACCTGAATCACGAAACCAAATCTCTCCCCTTTTAAAATGCAAATGTGTCATCTCTGTTTATATAAATGGACTATTACTTTCCCCCTCCTTTGTAAATAGACTTTATTTTTTAAAATAGTTTTAGGTTGGGCGCCTGGGTGGCTCAGTTGGTTAAGCGACTGCCTTCGGCTCAGGTCATGATCCTGGAGTCCCTGGATCGAGTCCCGCATCGGGCTCCCTGCTCGGCAGGGAGTCTGCTTCTCCCTCTGACCCTCCCCGCTCTCATGTGCTTGCTCTCTTTCATTCTCTCTCTCTCAAATAAATAAATAAAAAATCTTTAAAAAATAAAAAATAAAAAATAAATAAAATAAAATAGTTTTAGGTTAACAGCAAAATTGAGCAGAAAGTGTACAGAGTTCCCATAGCCCCCTACCCCCACTCACTCGCAGCCTCCCCCACTATCAACATTACACACCAGAGTGGTACATTTCTTGCAGTTTATTTTTCTATTTGTTAGTGAGAAGAGACAACTCTTGGGTATTGAATCCACTGACACTCTGGTAAAAAAAGAAAAAGAAAAAAAGAAAAAAGAAAAATCCCATCTTTAGCTCAGTTTCACCTTGCTGAGGTGCACTCTTCCAAGAGACAAATAATAATACCCTGAGTGCTGCTAAATTCGTGACAGTAAATGAGTTACTGAGGATATATTGTGTTCAGTGCGTGATACAGAGAGGATGCTAAAAGTAACAACTTGGTAAAGATGTCACTAAAAACACTAGCTGGTTTTTAGATGGAAACTGACAAATGCCTGGCCAGAGATGAACACTGTGGCTGCAGTACAGCCATCGTGGAGACTTCTCCTCCTTCTGCTACTGGCAATTGCTTCCACCTGTGTGTGGACAAAAGTCCAGATGTAATCATTCCTGTTTCCTCGATCTGCTTCCTAGTGGGACTATCAAAATGGAAGCTCAGCAAAGAAATTAAAATGAAGTTGCATATTGTCTTAGGAAAAAATAAACTAATTTTTAAGCCAAACAAATCTCAATTTGGGAGAGCAACAAAATAAAGAGCAGAGACTTCAGAGTGGATTGGACCATCTGAAAGAGATGATAAGTGGAAGTCATACATTCTTGGATAGCCTGGGTGTTTTCAGAGTGTCATAAGCTTATAAACATGCTCTGTCTGTAAGTCAATGGGGGATCTTTCTAATAGCAATCCCAGGATGGATACCGATTCTGAGCATTAAATACGGTGTGTTGCAGGTGCTTGCTAATGAATCGCAGAGTATTTACCCTGTTTGTTCATCTAGGTCTTGAATATTAAATAGGAAAGCCTTAAAAACTTGGTTCCATAAGCTTTTATTATATTGGAGACAGATGTATATTTAGTGAATTAAGACTATGAGTATTGATTCTATCAAAGAGTTCTGGGAACATTAACAGAAAAGATATTCCCATGACATCATGTCCCTCAACATAATGTGTGCATATAATCCACGTGGGCCATGTATATTTTATAAAATTATTGATGAGGAAAGAGATTCCTTTAAGCCTTTACTCTTTAAATGGTGTTTCTCCACCATCCTCTTATCTTGTTGCTTTGAGGCTTTTCTAAGTGCTTGCTGGTTCATGTATCTACTCAGCTTTCCCACCAGCATCTTCTTAAGAATTGTCCTAAAGCTTCAGCCAGCCCTTATTGTGCTCTCCCTCTATACAGCTTCCCATCTTACCCTAGTCCCACAAACCATTTACAAATAATTATTATTTGAGAGTCAATCAAGCATTCATGATACTCCTACTTTGCAGGAACATTGGCAGTGAAATAGAAAAGCTGATGCCATCATCAAAATATTGTAACACTTATGATGGAGATTTCAATTTCAAAGCCAACAATATATAGCCCAAAATAAGTTATATTTTTTACTTCCTGAAACTACTTTCTTACTGCGCAATATCTATGGAGTGCTAGTGGTATTTAAGTCATTTCTTATAACAACAACTTATTTCCACTTTTATCTTCATCATTTCTTAAATTTTGGATAAGCAAGATCATTGATGTATCAACCCTAACACACAAAAGATGCTCTATCACTACTCATTGTATGAATGAATGAGAGAAAGGTTTCCATTTGGCTTCTGGGGTTTTCTTTTCACAAATAAAGTATTTAATGAAGTAAGTATGGAAAAGCATTACCAAATCCTTATGTATACTTACCACAAAATACTTGGATGTTACTATTTCTTTAAGGATTAGATGTACTTTTTTTTTTTTTTTCTCCAGTGTGCACAAGATAGTAACAGGTCTTCTGTATCAGCATAAAGTTGTCAAAAATGCAAGACTGTAGATAAGAAAAGGGGGCCTTTTCTTCGTAGTGGCGCTCTGACAGAAAGAAGGGATTGGTGGTTTCAATCTGTGTGCTACACAATTGAAGGCGGGCAGTTACTTAGGGCTCATTATGTGTGGTTTGAATGGCTAAGAATAGATATGTTCAAAGCATAGATATCAATGTCTTAAAAGCCACTCATGGGATAGACAACAGCTTCTTCTTTAAGCCACTTAATTTTTTTGTCTCGCAATTAATATTTCATTATTCCTCAGAGCACTTGACATGGTCTTTATGGTTTGAAGATGTACAGCAACCACCATACAAACTAATATTAAGCTGCGTCTTTAAAACCCATCGAGAAGGTGCTACAACTAAATGCTTTCGCACATAACTGCAGTAATTAACTGTGGGAGACAGATTTAATGCTATGACGGTTTATTTTAACCAAGGACAAAGGTAGAGAAAGGCAGGGCAGCAGAAGAGATGGATACAGTGGGAAAGTAAAAAATTAAAGAAATGTCAGTGTTACCCATGTCAGGAAAAGTGGTTCCCTGCTACTTTCTGAACTATCATGTTCAAAGCTGTTGATTTAGGCTCCTGCTGGTAAACAGGTTTTTTTATAACCTCAACTCATCCATATTTCACACAAGAGACTTCATAAAAGAGACAGATTTATAATTTTCTGTCACTGAATTCAAGATTACCAATTATTTCTTTATGGAAAATTTTGCATCCTTTACTAGAATAGGTATTCATAGCTTTATAGACCTTTTCTTTTTTTTTCCTCAGTCACTCAATTTAGATTTATGAAGCCAAAGAGTTTTCTCCTGTAGCAACTCACAAAAACATTCTACTTCAAACTCACAGTGCCTCAATCAATGTCATTATTTCCAGGCACAAGCCACAAGTTTTAGAATTTATATGCTTTAATAATTCTATATTCTTGGATTATGACATGATTTTGCCTGAATGGAAAATAAGGATTTTTGAGGGCAGAATATATGAGAATATTTAAAGATCGCTTTGTAGATTAATTGTACATATATATTTAAAATTTTAACTTTTCTCTGTGTACAATCCAAGATTTAAAACTCTCCAAACCGTATCTGGGGCGCCTGGGATGCTCAGTCGTTAAGCGTCTGCCTTCGGCTCAGGTCATGATCCCAGGGTCCTGGGATCGAGCCCCGCATCGGGCTCCCTGCTCAGCGGGAAGCCTGCTTCTCCCTCTCCCACTCCCCCTGCTTGTGTTCCCTCTCTCGCTCTCTCTCTGTGTCAAATAAATAAATAAAATCTTTAAAAAAAAATAAATAAAACTCTCCAAACCATATCAATAGCATACTTTCAGAACACTAATTATGTTGATGTTTGCAGAAATAGCAGAGAATTTCAACCCAAATAGTATACAGTGAAACTGTCATAATGGGGATAAAAAAGTTTATGAAATGTGTGTAATCTTTTGACCCTGAGAGCTTAAGGGCAGTGTCCACAAAAAGATGAACAGCATGTTAGACCATCCTCTGTGGGCACTACACTCTGTCTTGTTGATAGAGTTTTGTCCCTGGTGCCGTTCGCGTATGTGGTGGAATTTGTGGGGGTGTTAGAACAATATGAGCAGGCACAATCCCTGTATTATAGTCTGAGAAATGGTGAGGACCTAGAGGAAAACTATCTAAACTGTGTCTTGAGGAACCTGGCATTTCTTAGAGGGCCAAGAATGATGATGCTATTTAGCCTGAGGAGATGAGTGGTGGTCCCAAAGGAAGGGACTCAGAGTTACCTCATTCTTTGGCTTTTGAAGACTGGGAAAAAGAGCCTCCAACTCCAAACAGAAACAGCAGCTCCCTCTCTAGGGCATATTTCCTTTTTAGTTTTTTTTTTTTTTAGTTTTATTTATTTATTTTCTCCATATTTTTATTTAAATTCCAGCCTGTTAACATACAATGCAATATTAGTTTCAGGTGTAGAATTTAGTGATTCATCACTTACATACAACACCTGATACCTGGTGCTCATCACAAATGCCCTCTGTAATATCCATCACCTGTTTAACCCATCCCCCTGCCCACCTCCCTCCAGTAACCATCAGTTTGTTCTGTATGCTTAAGAGTCTGTTTCTTGGTTTGCCTCTCTTTTTCTCCCCTGATGTTTATTTGTTTTGTTTCTTAAATTCCACATATGTGTAAAATCATATGGTATTTGTCTTTCTCTGACTGACCTATTTTGCTTAGTGTATTTACTCTCTAGCTCCATCCACATCATTGCAAATGGCAAGATTTGATTCTTTTTTATGGCTGAGTAATATTTCGTGTTATACCATATATATATATGCCATATATATTTTTTATGGCTGAGAAATATTTTGTGTTATACTATATAACTTCTTTATTCATCAGTCACTGGACATTTAGGCTGTTTCCATAATTTGGCTATTATTGATAATGCTGCTATGAACATCGGGGTGCATACATCCCTTTGAATTAGTATTTTTATATCCTTTGGGTAAATAACCTAGTAGTGCAATTGCTGGATTGTAGGGTAGTTCTACTTTTAACTTTTTGATAAACCTCCATACTGTTTTCCAGAGGGGCTGCACCAGTTTGCATTCCCAATCAACAATGTAGGAGGGTTCCCCTTTCTCTGCATCTCTAGGACTTACTTCCTGAGGAACAGAGAGAAGCCTGAATCTCATCCCTCCCGGTGTTAAGCACCTAAAGCCGGCATCTCTCGATTAGGTTCCAGGCAGTTCAACAGCGAGGACAGGTACAGAAAGTGAGACCCAGAAACCTATTCTTTCCAGACGTCCCACCTGAAACACTCCCTAATGAACACCTTGGCCAATGCCCATTGCTCAGAATGGGAATATTAAACAAAGGTTTGCAGAATAAATAAATAAAATAGAAGTAGATGTCTATAAAAGCGGAAGAACCACAGATTACTCCTAGGAACGAAAATTATTTGGATCTAATACTATGTGTCTAGCTAAGTACTGCTCATATAAACTATATATACATGCTTATAGTTGATTTAATCTTCATGTTGGAATCTTCACAGCAACCCTGTGAATAGACAGAGCCCAACATTTTAATCCAAATTTTCATATTAAGAAACAGTATAGTTCAAAGAGGTTAAGTGGCTTGCCTAAAGCTACACAGCCAATTAGGTAGCCCCACAAGTAGAACTCACGGTCTGAATGCAAAAAAGAGACAGTGAGGGTTATTGAGGGTCACATATGAGAAACATAATATTTTGGATTTTGAGAAGATCGAATGGAATGATTATTTTCAGCTTTTGCTGAAGATGGTTGAATAGGAGAGTCCATGGAAATGATGGAAAGGTCTTCCACAGCTGTGTGAATAGTTCTTTTTCTGGTTTCCTTTATCTTTCAGACATTTTCCAAATACACAGTAACTCACATTGCTGTCACCATGTTTCTCAGTTTGTTTGGTTTGTCTGTGAATGTGTGTGTGTCTGTGAGGGTGTGTGTATAATTTGATGTTGTATGCAGGACTAATACAGTGAAGGAGCTCCAAAATAAGATACAAGAATAAAGATTTAAAAAGAATTAACTTTTTTGGTGAAAATTGCTAATAAAGATTATTATAAGAAAGTTTATAAATAGTATTATAGAATCATTAATGATCATTCTCATAGATCAATTTTGATAGGGTATTCTTCAAAAAAACAAAAGCAATGAGAGTCTCACATGTAAGTGACTCCTCAAGTCATTTTGTTCTCTTGTGTTTGTCCAGAATTTTTTTAATTACATGAAAATCCCAAATTAAGTTAGATGGCCTGTAAGGCTACATATTTTCTTAAAATGTCATGAAATGCAAGTCTTAAAATTCTTGAGATTCTAGATGTAGTAGAAGAATTGGAAATATTCTGTTTTATGAGTGATATAAGTGTACTGTATGTAATGTCAAACAAGCCACATTGCAAATGAGTTGAAATTGTGCAATTCTGAGTTTTTGTTTATCCTCAAGGGTGGATTGTTTTTATATTTTAAAAACATAAATAAAAGAAAGCACAGTATCAGAGCCCCCCTTTATAGAGTCCCATTTAGTGGTGCAAACTCTAAGTTGCTATAATATCAGAAACACAGTATAACTTGAAGGTAACAAAGCAGAAAAACAAGACAAGAAAAAGAAAACATGCATTTTATATAAAATATTTTGGCTTACAGTATTCTAAAGAGGGCAAAAAAGTGTTGGACTATAACATTCACATATTGTTTATGAACATACTAACAGCAAGATCTGGGATTCACAAAACCCGTCTCGGTCCATTTATTTTTCATCAGTACTTCTGTCCTTTACTCTAGCCTCTAAACAATATATTGAAAAGAGGGGACATATAATCAGTGGTTTTCAAGATTCATTTTGATAGAAATAAAATCAAGTAAACTTGCTTGTATTTTCCAGTGGTGAACCACACCATATTGTATTCTAGCTTCTCTTAATGTATTGTTGTTATCCCTTGTCAGTGTGGGATCACTTTAAAGAAATAATTTTGTAACTAGTTTTAAAGTAAAAAATTTACATCTCAATTTTCATCGTTTTTGGTACTTTAGAATATGAAGCAATTTTTAAATACTGTAGAAATGAGACACATAATAATATAAAATGAACAATGAAAGAGAAATCTGGGTAGTAAGAGTTTGATATGTCAATAGATTAAGAACTCTTTGGTTTCTGATGCTACATTTTCAGATTTTTTTTTTTTAGGAGAAATCTTCTCTTACTTTCTTCCTTTCTCTCTCTTTTTTTAATAAGATTTAAGAAATCCTCCCAAGATTCTGCAAGCTCCTTTTGGGGGCTTTTGATAATATAAGAGCTGCAGGCTGTTACTTCAGGTGACTGTGAAATCTTCTTCATAGAAGTCAGTTGAAATTATGCTCGTAGTAATCATCCTGAATTTACTCTGAGAATAGATAGAGCAAATAAATATGTATAGGATCAATTTTTTCATTCAATTAAATATTTGCATTTTGCTCAAATAATTAACATGAGGATGAAAATGATCTTGTGAAGCACATTATACACATTTATATAGCATGCAATACTTTACCAGGGTTAAAATATTATCATTATGCCTGATATGCACATGTGAAAGCAGATCTTAGGAATGAAGCATTTATAGTAAACATCCATATGTTTTAGTAAACACAATTGCATGCTTCCCAGAGTAAACAAATGTGTGAATTCCTTAAATGGTATGGAAGAATTAAAATAGTCACTCTTTTTATATCCCTAAAAGAAAAAAAAAAACAAAACAAAAAACTAAGTAGCATGCTTTGAGATTGCAACAACAAAATAGCAATGATGAAAATAGTGGCAAGCACTTATTTGGATTTAACCCAGACACACACACACACACACACACGCACACGCACACGACCATCATACCAAGCCTACAATTTAGATCCTATTATCCTCATATTTTCCAGAAGTCACCTAAGAGAGAGGCAATTTAGTAATTTTTAGATGATAACTGACCTAGTAGAACATAAGATCTGGTCTTGAAGAACTAGCAAATTATAACAAAGCTAACGCTTTCAGAGTATTTGCCAATTCGAGACACTGGGCACTTTCCTAAGTGTTTTCCATATATTGATTCATGTAATCTACCCTATTTGGTTGATTCCATTATAGTCTTCATTTTCCTGATGAGGAACCTGAGACATGGAGTGACTAACTTGACAAAGACCTTGCAGCTAGTGAATGACAGTAGGAATTTAAGTGCAACCATTCTAGCTCTGAAGTGTATCTTAACTGCACTTTGGCCTAGATGCAATTTTGTTAATTTAGGTGGTTTTAAACTGATCTGATTCTAATAATTCACAAAGCCTTAATTTATAAATACTCCCCAAAATTAGATGTCACAGGATTCTTTTAGCTGTGCTTCCACAGGGGAAGGAGGAGTCTTCCTTTACCTTTCAAGGTCTTCCAACTGGGTGAAGGATTAAATTTACATGAGACAGATTAACAGGAGAAACAACAACAACAAAGTTTTACTACCTGCATACAGAGACCCAATAATGAGATTGAGACCCAAGAAAATGACCGAGTCAGGAAGCTTTTTTATACATTTTATACAAACAGACAATAAATTTGTAAGGAATTTACAGGATAAGAAAAACAGATGTTTGGAAGTTTTAATCAATAAGGAATTGCAAGTGGAATTTGGGCTGAAGTAGTAGATTAGTAAAAAAGGTAACACAGTTTATTTCTTCTTTTTTCTTTTCATTATAAAACTCAATTAAATTTTTATTTTTTTTCAAACAATCCATTATGTAAAATTTATTTTTTTCTTTTTCAAATTCTTACTTAAATTCTAGTTAGTTAACATATAGTGTAATATTGTTTTCAGGAATAGAATTTAGTGATTCATCACTTATTTGTAACATCCAGTGCGATTTCTGTACCTTTCTAGACTTTAAAGTCCCTATCTCTGGTGATAAGAATGTCTTTTTACTTCTTAGCCCAGATAGGGAATTTTTCATATGGGATATTAGTTTCCTGCTTTCAGGGTGACAGGAGAGGCTTTGAGTTTTCTTGCACTGGTTGTTTTTCAAGGAGCTTCAATTCAAAGTAATCAATACACCATTGTGGTACATTTTGGGATGGCCTACACTGGGCAGCTAGGCTTCCCTCTCTGTACTGGTATACTGGGATTCCCAGTGGTAATAAAAAGGGTGCCATTTCTCCCCTCTTTCAATTAGGCACTTCATTGTCATAAGACCCTTCACATTTTCAAGACTTCATGATCTCATCAACTGGGGGTAAAATTTTGCCCTTTGTTAAAAGTTTACTTTTGGGGTAGCTGTAAGTAAGGCAAATACTTTTAAATTGTTAGGCTGTCTCTTAGAGAGAGAAATCACAGGGTATACAAAAACATTACTATGAAGAGTAATGAAAGTACTTTGCATGAAAAAGTCACAGGAACTGAACTATGGCTAAAGCAAGAAAAAAGGAACTATTATATGAACTCAATTGCTTCATTAGTATCCTCCCAGTATCTCTGGCCTCGCTGCATCCTTAGGCTAGGAATTAGGGGGATCAGGACTCAGGCAGAAGTTCAGGAATGTACCACCAGGCTCTAGCAATGCCTTTCCTGCCTCATATGAGCAGCAGGGTCAGAATGCAGGTCACTCTCTACACCCTCCCCGGGTAAGACAGGCTCGGGGAGCATCACAAAACCAATCATTTTAGGTCGTATGGGGATTCATTTGTCACATGCGTCACTACATCATTTATTACAGCTATAGGAACAAACTCTCTTAAATCTCTTTCATGTTTTCTTATGCAAAGCAAAAAGCCTAAAGGAAGAAAATGGCTTTTTTATACCAGTGACTAAATGTCTTCAAGCTTACCATCAGGGCCTTTTGTCCCTGGGCTGGGTTTCATCCACAACTTCCAGCTTATGATTTTTGAATTGCATTCACAGTTAGCCTCACAACTCCACACCTTGGTTCCTGATATAATCATTTCTTCAAAACTCAAAACGCTGAAACTTCTTTTTCACTGAAATTCTGTAATACCTTGAGCATCTTTTTAAAATTTTTTTTATTTTTTATTTTTTGAAAGCACCTTTTAAACTGATTAAAGTGGATACTAACTTTTTATTTTTTTAAGTTTTTTTTTAAGATTTTATTTATTTATTTGACAGAGAGACACAGCGAGAGAGGGAACACAAGCAGGGGGAGTGGGAGATGGAGAAGCAGGCTTCCCGCTGAGCAGGGAGCCCGATACGGGACTTGATCCCAGGACCCTGGGACCATGACCTGAGCCTATGGCAGATGCTTAATGACTGAGCCACCCAGGCGCCCCAGGATACTAACTTTTTAAATAGCTGTCCAGTTTTCACATTCAAAGAGTGATGTTTCCCCATAAGGAATATGTGAATGTCCTCATAAGAGCAGGAGTACGTTGCGTGTTAATAACTGTTGACACAAGCTCCTTCACTCTTTTGCAAATTTTAAAATCTTGGCCAACTCTAGACATTTCTGGTTCACCTATAACAAATTATTTTTCCCTTAAACTGAGGGAATATTGTCAAGCATTGTCAACATTTCTGAGTATAAAACTAAATTAGCCTTCAGGATGCTCTAGCAACTTGGTATTTTTGATGTATAAATACCAAATGTTACTGTCATAGGTTACTAGTAAAACAAAACAGAACAAAAACCTCTTAGTTACAAGTAAAGATAAGATAGGTCTATGGAATAAGGCCTGATTTTTCCTTAATGTTGAGAGGGACATCCTGTACATTTCAGTCAGTTTGAGGCTATGTGGAAAGTCCCTTAAAGCCCACCAATGGGGCACAGAACATTCTTCAAGAATTATTGTGGTAGACTGCATTTATGCTTATCTCAAGGGAGTAGAGTTAAATGGCCCACCTCCATTTTATCTCAAGTTATACTATTTTTTTAAACAATAGAAATTGCTTTTCATGTCTCAGAAGTGTTGTGGACTTTATGGGGAACACAAGAAGATAACATATCTTCCAAATTTTGAAAAACTTTCCCTTGCACTCCAGCTGCACTCCCCTGACTTTGCATTCCTTGTTTGGTGAAATAACACCATTCACACAACTATTCATGTGCCAAACCTCTCTTTTCTTCTTCTTCTTTTTTTTTTTTTCTCTCACATGAGTGAATACTGTCACCTCTACCTATAGATGTATCTCAGATTTACTCACTACCAAGTTATCCAAGCCCTGGTCTCCCCTGGGTGCCTGCAATAGCTGCCTGATTAGACCTTCTATTTCTCTCTGTGCTTCCTTTCTCTCCCTGCCCCACAGAATGATCTTTCCAAAATGAAAATCATATCATAATACTTCAGTGGTCTCAACCACCCATGGCTGCCCATGACACAGAAACCCATATCCTTCCCCATCAGCCTCATCTCCTAACCTTGTTCTCCTCACTCCCTCATGGTAGGGAGTCACATGGCCTCTTTGCTATTCTTAGAACAAACCAGAAATGTTCCCACCTTAGAGCCTTTACCCTTGGACTTTTCTCTGCCTGGAATGCTTTCCCTAGGACTATGGCTTGCATCTTTGCTGCATTTGTGTCTCATTCTTATGTCAGTTCCTCAGAGATCTCTTTCCCAAACAGCCTATCCAACATGCACTCCTGTCACTCTTCATTCCTTTACCCCACTTCATGTTTTTCTGCCTAGCCCTTGTCACTACGTAAAATTGTATTATATATTCAATTCCGTAAACGTTTATCAGCTGTCTCCTCCACTACAATCTAAGTTCAGTGAGGCAGGGACTTTTTATTTTATCTCTGTATCCCTCATTCCTAAAAAGAGTTTCTCATATAGAGAACATGCTCAGCCAATATTTCTTAAGTGAATTAATGTCTATATTTACACTTACACTTAGGTCATTGTTGGGATTGATTTAGATAACTGCCTAATGCCACATTCAGGTAGCAAATTACTGGAGAGTTTCTCTAGAATTCTTACTCATTTGTAGTACGCTTGATGCTTTCCTAGACTCCCTGAGACCCAGTGACTTTTTTCCAATCTAGCATGAAACTAGGAGGACGGGGGAGGGCCGATTTCAGTTTCTCTCATCCACAGCTAGCTGGACATTTAGCTTTCCTGATTTAATCTTTTATTAAAAAAAAAAAAAAAAAAAAAGCTATCTCCTCACAATCTCCCCACTCAGGCACACTCTCAGAGATTTGAACCTCCAACCAAAGATGCCCCATTCATAATTCTGAATGACCCCTATTGTAGCACACTCTTTCCCCTGATTTTGCTGCTCCTGGGGAAGAAAAACAATGTTTAGGAGCCCAAAATTTTAACCAGCCTCTGCTTTTATTTCATATGACGCTTTGACTTGCTAGATAGAAGGATTGCAGATTGGAACTGAATTATATTTTAAATGAGCCAAATATATTCCAAGAGGGGAAAAAATATTTAAGAGACATATCCTGGAAAAATCATGCAAATCTAATCCAATAGGAACTTTTTCAACTTTTCAAAGTAAAAGAGTTTGGATTTTTTAAAGATCCATAACCACTGTTATAAATAATTTTACTGAAAATAAGTTGAATAATTAACATCAGAATATGTCATAATAATTGGAAACATGGAGTAGGAAATAGGAGCATTTTATGTTTTTATATTAGTGATGACAATAATAAGAAAGATAATACTAACTATAATACCATCTGACAGAGAATGTTTCAAGCACTTTATAATCACTCTCTTCAAACTTGAGGCTGGCAGCACTGTCTCTTGTGTGGATTTATTCCAAGAGCTTCGCTATCTGGTCTATCTGCAACTGCCCTTGACCCCTACAACCTATTTTCAGTGTAGGTGCCCAATGACGCTTTAAGGAATAAGTCATACCATATCACTCTCCTGCTAAAAACTTTCCTGCTTTGATGACTTTCCATCTCTCTTAGAGTAATATGACAAACCCTTATCATGTCTTGCTAGATCCTACATAAGGCGGCCCCCAGGACTTTCCTGAAAAATCTCCTCCTTGCTCACGCTGGCTTCTGGGCTGCTCCTTAAACCTGCATGGCACACTCTTAACCCCCTGGGCCTGGCACTTGGTATTCTCTCTGCCTGGAACACTTCCCCCAGATGTGTGCATGACTGCTCACTTTTCTTCCTTCAGGTCTTTGCTCAAATGCCATCTTCTTCCTAGCACCTTCTTTGGCCACACTCTTTACAAATCGCAGTCCCCACTTCAACATTGTTCTGCCCTCAAGTTTCTTCCCCACTGGCATTTATCACCAGCCTCCATATACATTCACCACTAATTTCATTGTTTCCAGCCTCCACCAACTAGAAGACAAATGGGGGGGGGGGCGCTTTTTTCTTTTTGTCTGTTTCATTCCCTCCTGTAACCCCAGTCCTTAGAACAGGGACTGGTACAAAAGAGCTAATAAATATTTTTTTAAAAAATAAACCTATTAAACAACAATAAGATATCATTATCTATCTCTTTGAATGGATACCATCCAAAACACTGATTTGACAAACACAGCAAAAGGTGTGAAACAACAGGATCACTCATTCATAGCTGGTGGGAATGCAAAATGGTACAGCCACTTCGGAAGACAGCTTGGCAGTTTCTTACAGAGCTAAACATACTCTTACCATATGACCCAGCAACTGTGCTTTTATCCAAAGGAGTTGAAAACATGTCCACACAAAATCCTACGCAACAATGATTATAGTGACTTTAGTCATAATCACTAAAACTGGAAGCAACGGACATGTTCCTCAAAAGGTGAACGAATAAAAAAAACTATAGCACATCAACAGCAATGGAATACTATTCAGTGATAAAAATAAATGAGTTATCAAGTCACAAAAAGTCATGGAAAAACCTTAAATATATGTTGCTAAGTGAAATAAGCAAGTTTGAAAAGGCTACATACTACGATTCCAACTCTATGACATTCTGGAAAAGGCAAAACTATGGAGAAAATAAAAATATCAGTGGTCGCCAGGGCTTTTGTGGAGGGAGGGAGGGATGAACGGGTGGAGCCCAGGACATTTTTAGGGCAGTAAAACTATTCTGTATGATATTGTATTGGTGAATACATGACATTATGCATTTGTCAGAACTCATAGAATGGTAGAACACAAAGGATGAATCCTAATGTGAACTATGGGCTTTAGTTAATAATAATGTGCCAATATTGGTTTGTCAGTCATAACAGATGTACCACAGTAATGCAAGATGTTAATAAGAGGGGAAACTGGGGGCAGGGAGTACATGGGAACTCTCTGTACTTCCTGCACAATTTTCCTATAAACCTAAAACTACTAAAAAAAAAAAAGTCTATTAAGTTAAATAAAGAAATACATTTATGAGGTGCCTGGGTGGCTCAGTCAGTTAAGCGTCCAACTCTTGATTTTAGCTCAGGTCATGATCTCAGGATCATGAGATAGAGCCTTAAGTCAGGCTCTGTGCTGGGCATGGAACCTGCTTAAGATTCTCTCTCCTGAGGCTCCTGGGTGGCTCAGTCGGTTGAGCATCCAACTCTTGGTTTCGGCTTAGGTCGTGATCTCAGAGTCCTGGGATGGGGCTCTGTGCTCAGTGGGGCATCTTCTCCAAATTCTCTCTCTCTCCCTTGCCCCTCCCATCCCCCTTGCACTCTCTCTCTCTCTCTCGCTCTTAAAAAAGAAATACATTTAGTTACGAATTTGGTAATAAACAAATAGATTAACATTGTTTAATCCTCACAAAATCACTTTGATGTAGTTTCTTTTTTTTTTTTTTTAAAGATTTTATTTATTCATTTGAGACACAGAGATACAGAGAGAGAGAGAGAAAGCACGAGCAGGGAGAGAGGCAGAGGGAGAGGGAGAAGCAGGCTCCTCGCTGAGCCAGGAGCCCGATGTGGGGCTTGATCCCAGGACCCGGGGATCATGACCCGAGCTGAAGGCAGACGCTGAACCATCTGAGCCACCCAGGCGCCCCATTTGATGTAGTTTCTATTGTTGTCTCCACTTTGAAAATGGGGAAATGCCCTTGCCCAAGTTACCTGACTCTTGCCCAGGCTCATATGGCCAAACTTGGAGGCAGTGTGTGTGGAACCCAGAATGGATCATCACCAGAAGCAGCACTCTCGATTTTACTCTCACCAAAGGCATAAATCTACAAGACAAATAATGCGATAAAAGAAGAGCTCGAAGACATGGAGGCTGCAGGGGTTTTCCCACCACATGTGCAGAGATGGTCTGCTCCTTGTGGTCAGAGTGAAGGCATCTGTACGGAGTAGCTGCGCTGAGAAGAAAATTACCATTCAAGAAGGAAGCCTGATAGTTTGTTGTCACTGCTTATTATCTCTGCTGTTGCCTTTGAAAACAATTTGATCGCTGTTGACATACATAGTCTTGATGATAAATAGGAACATTTTCTACAGTACTGCATAGATCTCAGTACAAACAGATTCAGAGACACATCTTTTCTATTTTGATTTTTAATTCATCTGTGGTCCTAGCATGTGTGTGCTATAGGAGGAACGATGGGTTATCTAATTTTTGTAAAGGGCTTTTAAATATACCTGAGGTGACATTTATGTAGAATTAAAAATACGGCAGGACGAGTCACTGAGTGTGAAACAGAATTCCAGTTGACTGATGAGCCCCCCAGGCACATCACTGAGGGCTTTATGTTATTCTTCTTTAAAGCAGTTTCCAGATATTCTGTTATCATGACAATCCTCCTCAAAGTCTGGATCTTCAAAGTGACCTTTTCCCTGCACTGCCCAAAATAGAAATTTCACTCCATCTCTGCCTGTGGCAGTAATAAAACAACCCTGATATTCAGCCTCTTTCCAGATTATACAGTTTATAATAGGATATCATCATAACTTCTTTCCAAAGTATAATATCTATCCAATTAACCTTGAATATTTTTAAAGAAAGCTCACAATAGAAAAGATAATTGCATAGTTGTCAAAAATTATGACTAACCAGGTACAATAGGGTCTGTAAAATAATTCCTATCAAAAGATTAACATTTACCATGTTGCACTAATGAAACATATTGTAAGAGATTTAAAAATAAGTAATTGGAAAAAAATGGCAAGTAGTGATTGCATGCAAAACATACAAACAAAATGAACTAAAAAGGTAGAAAAATACATTCAACATAAAGAAATACATTTTCTATATTTGACATAAGACTATGTCCTGCCATATAGAAATAGAAATTATTCACCCTCAATACTTGTTAAAGAAAGAACATGTGAAATAAAATGCTTTTCTTGACCGTTTGTGGTGTCACGAGGTTATTCTATGAAACTTTCTACCGTATCCCCTTAGTAAAAGTCAAAGCCTTTAAGGTACAGTCCTTGGTAAGAAATAGCAAGGAAACCTTTCACACATATAGAATGGAGAAAATTGCTAAAGAAAGAGAAAAAACCTCCCTTGACAGATAAGCAATAGCTCTGCTTACACAGTAATTTATGGTAATATCAGAAAGCTTTTGATAAAATTTCACACATATTGCAGGGTAGGACATTGGAGAAGATAAAGGACTCAAAGAGATAGGGGAAAATTAAACCATTTATAAGAGGGGGAAGTATTTTGTAAAAAAAAATTTGGCAATTGGTTTTGATAGTCATAACAATTTATGTAATTTCTGTGTGCATTAGGTACTTGCTGCCTGAGAAAGTGGCAGCCTAACATTTCCCCCATTGCTACAAAAAGTAATTTTTGAGAACAATAAATATGGAAAGCTTTGAAAATACACACGCACACATGCACACGCACAAAATGATAGTAACACATTCAGGAATGTTTGTGAGCAAAACTTCCATCATTTGACTAGTTTGGGCCTTTTAAACACTTATCTTTGTTTTATTTGATATCAAATCAATTTTCCCATAAAATAATTTTGCCTTTGGGGTAACATAATGAAAAAACCATTTAAAATATATTCCTCTAAATACCGAAAAGTGTTGTCATACTAGATATACAGTAAATAAATGAAGAAATAGTCACACAAGTTGCTACTTCCCTTCTTTTTATCGGAAAAACATAGTGAGCCTTAAGTTACACATGTCTCCATCAACTCCTGAAGCTCTTATTAGGGTCAGAGCCTGAATATAACGTATTTGTCATTCTATAGAATTTTATACTTTGAATTTTAAAGTACCATTTGATGCTCTGATTTCACCAGCTATACTAAAATATATAAATGGCATCATCAAGCAGTTTTCAAATGTATTTTAAAAATCTTCTTCAACAACCATGTTCAGGAAAGTGACTCTGTCTTCCTCTGAACTACAGTGTATTTTTGACTTCTGATTGTTATTCTTACTCAATGATTTCTCAACTCAGTTTCTGACCACAGCCGCTATGGAGATCTTCACTTTAGGCAACATAAAAGATTCTGTCGTTCAAAAAAAGCATATTATGAGAACTCTGTTCTTTGTTTTTGAAGAATACTAACAGGAAAATTTGGAAGAAGAAATGCCAGCCTGTCTCTGTTCTCCCTAACACATTTCTCCTGGGGCAGAGCTTTAATGAATAGTTCTGGAAACTTCTTAAACAATATGTGTCACTGACCAGAATGGTTGACCCTTTCAAGCTGGCTGATTCTATTCAATAAAGATACTATCAGAATCTGAAGTAACTGCTTTGAGTTTTTAAGGCATTTTGAGGAAATATTTTGTAAGAGTGGGAAGCATATTTGAATGCCATTCCCATGTTTCTTTGAGAATGAAAGCTGATCTGCAAGGGCGTTGAAAGTATTACGGGCTCATTTCATTGCAATTTTGGGAGCTGTGAGGGAGGCTGGGAGAATCAGGAGTTGGGTGGGGGTTCAAGAACATTGAGGTGAACACTATTGACCCTCTGGAAAATTGCTAAGTGCTGGAACCCACCCTAGAAGGCTCATGTTATGAACTTTTAACAACAATTGTGCAGCTCTCTTGAAAATTTACACTGTCATTTTATTTATAGCAGATGTCTCTTAAAGCAAATATTTTTACTTTATACTATACAAATCTTACGGAGAATTGCAAACATAATGTGAGTTTTGGTCATGCTGTAGAAATCTACAGTATTTTCTATAATGGATTGTGAGCAAGGGGAAAAAGCTGATACTGATCTAAGGCTGAAGGATAAAGGGTAATCAAAACAAGGCTTCTGTGGATGCTTTTATGGAACGTGTTTTAAAAGAAAAGGCAAAAGTTGAAACTGTGGATTAAACCAACTAAATTAAATCATCTTGTATTCAAAATACATTCTGCACTTCAGAATAAAATGACCAGAAGTCAGTGTGAGCCTTAAGAAAGAAATTCAGTTGCTTAGATAAATCCCCTGTCTGGGCTGTTTAAAAAGAAGAAGGAGAAGGAGAAGAAGGAGGAGAAGGAGAAGGAGGAGAAGAATGAGGGGAAGTGGGAGGGGGAGGGGAGTTTGACTTGGATTTTCCCAAGTAAAACTTTTATTTGTTTCTTGTGTACATTCAGTGAAAAACAAAATCTAAAAATGCATTTTATTTTTCTAGCTAGTTCTGAATTGTAGTTATCCTGTAACTCAATGTGGGGTATAGGTACTTAAATATATGTCCTGTGGCTGCTTAGCAGTAGTTCAACTGCTGATAAAGAAGTTGTAACATTCGAAATTCAGCTTTTAATATAAAGATATAATGTGCAATTAAAGGAGAAAGTAAATTCTGTTTGGAAAGTCACACTAGGAAATAGAAATAGGAAAAAAAACAAGGGATATTACAATTTTACAGAAATAAATGTCAGCAACTTTAATTTTCCAAGGAATAGTTGATCCAGGTACAAATATTTACTCCTATATTTGTTTTCCTAATTAGCAGAAGTTAAAAATAGAGAATTATATAAATTTTGGAAATTGAAAGCCAGATAAGTAAAACCTGTATTTCTGAGAATACGCTCTTCATTATGCAGGGTTTGTTACAAGACAAAAAGTAAGTCATTAAAGTAATGTGGCTGTTATGTTTTCACAGGACTTTGTGAGAGTTTGAACCAATACAACAGCATAATTTCTCTGGACTTTAAAAACACAAATCCGTGACAAGGACATAAGATTGATAGAATTAGTAATCATATATTTTTTTACTTACGTAATAAATTTATCATTTCAAGGACACCATTTGAAATGACACCCCGTGCATTACAACGTGTGGATTCCTATGCTGTTTTGCATTAATATGTGCAGACAATTTTTACACTCTTAACAATCTGCCATTGGTGTTTCATTGGGCTACTTACTATTATTATTCTGGTCACAGATGAGGGTTAAAATATCTCTAACCTTTACAAATGTATTACGTGGCACCATTGACATAGCTTTTATTGCAGATGAAATCTATGACAAATTTTCGGTATGACAGAAGAAGAGCATGATTTCATATTAAACTCTGATGATAGAGACATATTTCTCTGCTTGTACTTCTGAAATGTTTTGGGTATAGTAACAAGGGGCAATACTTGCTCTTCCATTACATCAATAAAATCTCAAAATCCACTTCATTTTTATGGGTCCAGAGCTTCAGTAAGTATTTCTTAAACAGAACTGAAAAACAGTGCAAAAAAATTGTTCAGAATTTGGCTCACTTCTAACCTTGCTGATCAAAACAGACAAAACATTCCTGGTTAGACATAATGAGAAGCAGAAAGAGGAAGCCACAAAAGAACCTAGACATTGAGTGTTGCCATGAAGGTGTACAAAAGCTTGAGCAAAAGTTTCTCAAATACAAGTGTCAAGATAATGGCAGGTCCCTCTGACAGTCATTTAAAAGAAATCATAAAGCCTATTATAGTAACTTTATGGAGTTATAAAAGCATTTGAGTTTTAAGGGAACCACAGACTTATAAAATGTTTCTGACATTCCATCAAAAAGTTGGTATTATGACATTTTGTCATAATACATAATCATATAGTCAAGGAATGATTAGAAGTAAATCCATAATAGCAGATTTTTTTTTAAAATAAAACAATCTCACATTGCATTCCAGACATCTTTCTCTTCTCTTTCCTTAGTTTTAATGAAGAGAAAGGTAGAGAGAGAAGTCCATTGTTTCTCCTGATCCCTTTCCCAGACAATCCCTTGGAAAAGATGCGACTTCTAATTGGTCCATAATTTTTTCAGGTATTGGATTGTGAAGAAGCTCAAATAAGTCCATGTCTGATGACCTAAACTATCCAATATTATACTGAACACCCCCCTCTTCAAAGTTACCTAGTTAGAAGAATGTGTCCCTTTAAATTGCCAAGATGCCTCACAGCTAGATCAAAAACTGCCTGGATTGTGTTCAAGGTTCTGAGGATGTGCTGAACCTGAGTCTCCATCCACTGCTTTCTCTGCATGGCACTAGAGACTGGCCCTAGACTATTTTGGGAATAGGTCTTTAATCATAAGATTACCTGAAACCAGACTCAAACTTAACATATGGAGTAGCCAATAGTCACATGAACATGAATATGGCTCTCCCTGGCCCCCAAAATGTAACATGTGGCTTTAATTTTATTTAATTTATTTATTCTTGCAATTTACTTAAAAAAAATCTTTGCCCATTGCCTAAGCCTTTGGGCACATGTGTATAATAAAAAACACTGCTGAACATAAATAATGTATATTAACTTTGTCTATTAGGATTCTCCAGAAAAGTCCATCAAAGTGACTTATTTTATAGTCAGGAGTCTCAATTGAAAATCTATTAGCAAAATAATTCTATTAAGTTGTATGATATTTCTAACATCAATTAATTACATTTATATCCAGCTCTATAGTGTAATGACTTCGCGATATTAATTTCGATTTTAATTTAGGAAGAGAATTTGTAAGTTTGCCTCAAGTTTTAGTGTTTAATGGATTTTGTACACTTAGACTGTCCAGAAATTAAGACTTTTCTCCATTTTTTTTCTAATTGAACAACTGGTCATTTTAAACTTTCTCTTTTATGAGTTTTTTTTTTCTGAGTTAAACAACTTAATTTGCTTTGGGACAGTAAAGAAACTCAGTAAATAGACAAACTAAAAGTTCCTACATAATAATGGTTCTCTTTTGCTATGTACCTACCACTATGTGACCAGTAACTCATATTCACAAATACTGGAATTTCCTACAATTGAAGATGGACAAATGCAATAATCTGATTTTAAAATAAATATGTCATACCTGACATTAGTTAATAAAACCAACTAAGATGTCTATAGGTCAGCACTAAGTTGATTCTTTCCCACAATAAACAAGTTTTACATCTGGTCATTTCAACCAATTAAACTAACTCTGAGATTACCTGCATCCTGATCCCAGCTCCTCCCTAGGGAAGTCACATAGTTGTCTGTGAATCTTCTTTCTTCATTTCTAACAAAAAAGTTTGATCATGAAATGAGGTAGTAGATGAAAGTGCTTAGAACAGAGACTCCCACAAGAAATCAATAAATGTTTGTTACTATCATTAACATTATCATTCAACCTAATATTGTTCAAGCTTTCGCTTTCAACGTGTTACACTCCTTGCCTGACATGATCTGCCCTTCCCGTCTTGTCCTTGTAAATTAAATATTTTCTTCATGCCTCAGCTAAGCACCAGTCCAACGTGATCTCCTCTTCTTGGAACTCATGTCACCCCTCTCTCCCCATCACAGCTTAGGATATGTATTATTCTCTTAACATTTCTTATATTCACAAACATGTACGAGTTGCTTTAAGAAAGGAATACTTGCTATGTTTCTTGTGCCTAAATTTGACATGTAATACATGCTCCACAACCAGGTCACAATTAATGCTGCACGAATCCAAAGAGTTCACTAGCCACTCTTTCAGACATCAATTACTTGTCCTGGGCAAGTTAGAGAACCACATTGTATCAGCGGAAATCTAGCTTGTTTTGTTTTTGTTTAAAAATAACAATTCATGGGCGCCTGGGTGGCTCAGTCGTTAAGCGTCTGCCTTCGGCTCAGGTCATGATCCCAGGGTCCTGGGATCGAGTCCCACATCGGGCTCCCTCCTCTGCGGGAGGCCTGCTTCTCTCTCTCCCACTCCCCCTGCTTGTGTTCCTGCTCTCGCTATGTCTCTCTCTGTCAAATAAATAAATAAAATCTTTAAAAAATAAAAATAAAAAAAAATAAAAATAACAATTCATATTCCTTTAATGGCAACTCCATAGCTGCCTTTGGACTACAAAACACAGACTTATGCACTAAAATTCTTTGGATTGAGTCCAACAAAGCCCAAGATGATACAGTTTCTCTCTATAATGCAGAATTTCCAAAATAGCTTATAATGTCTTATGTTGCATTATAGAATAGAAATAGAGATTCTTGGATATATCTGTCAGGATCCTTCGATTCCCTGAAGCCAAAACAGATACGTCCACTATTATTGACTCAGTTCAGGGTTACAATTATTGGGCATAGTGTTTATACACTTGCAATTCTTGTTATCACCAATGGGAGTTTCAAGTATTTAAGATTTATACAGGGATTTCATTTGAGTCCATTAATTGGCTCGGATGAAGGGAAGGTAGTTGTTTCAATGATAAGATGCCTAGAAGATGATCTTTTAAGTGTTTTAATGTCCTCGCATTACTAAAAAATCTGTTTGCATATTAAAATGAGACCACCAAAAATCTGATTTCATTGCTTATTTTGTTTTGTTACTTTGCTAAAAACATAGCTCTTATCTAGTTGTCAATCTTGTCTTCTCATCATAAACCAAGTTCTTTAATTCTTCCACTGTGTCATAAAAGATTCAATAAATTCTGATTTGCATTTCAAATTCAGGTCTTTCTTTAGAAGGACATCGGATTCAATGACAATTACATCACTAATCTCTTTAGCACTGACAGTGGGAAGCCAAGCTCAGGCGCCTGCTGACTGAAGTCCCAAAGATGGAAGGTCATATAATGTTCTTCATCAGTAATAGTGATATTTTTGTGTGAATTCTTCATTTCATTTTTCAATCAATATGTGCTCATTTAAGCCATTTGCTTGGGGTAGATATTTTATACTGTCTCCTCATTTTATTAAGAAATGTGTATCTTATTATTTTTGCTACAGAAAGAGGAAACTTTCCAATATTATCGGCCACGTTAATTTTTTCATTATTTTGTTCTTCTAAAAATATTACTTGAGGAAATTATTTCTATATAATTTTAGGGAGATGTTTTTCCATTTTGGTTTTGTTATTGTTTAAACAATTAAAATGACCAAAAGTTTTAAGTACTCATATATGAATGTGTATATGTTTGTTCATGTGTGTGTACACATACTATCTATAAATATTTTGGCATTCAGTACCAAGGAGAAAGCTAAATTTAGCCCTTGAATAAATGCTCTGTGAATCAGTCATTGCTACTCCAGATTCCATATAATTTTTTCCTCTACTTTCAAACACTTGTCACAGTTACAGCAAATTTTATGGCAGAAACTATACACAGTTACAGAAATTGTATTTCTAATAATAAATTTTTCTGATTCTGTAAATAAATAAACAATATAAATGCACATGGAAGTCATTATAACAATTTAGTATAAATTAATAAAGTGACTATCAAATATAGTGTTATGCACATAATATGGGCAATGGATAGAAACGAGAGAGGAATTTTTAAAAGGAGGTAATATAAATTTCCAAATTATTTAAGTCACAATTTTAAGATGTTTGAGTTATCCAGACAAAAGCTATTAACTAATAAATATTTTTAAATTCTAAATTTTCATCAAATAAGATACTTGCATAAAAAGTTTATTTTAGAAAGCATAGGGATAAGGTTGAGTGGAGAAGTACACCCAGATCACAAAAACAAAAAAGCATAAATGTCATTTCTGTATTTTTAAATCAATATATCTGCTTTGACTGCATTGAAACTTGTAGTTAACCCAAACAGCTATTGCATATGCATATCATTTCAAATATAAAATGGGTACTTAATAAACACTTGTTAAATTAGATTAAAGGGGGGAAAGTCAGTAAATTAACTTATTGTGACAAAAAATTCCATTATTATAACAGAAAAATCTAGTTAATAGCCTAAAGATTTGGTTTTATTCCATAAAATGGGGTGTGTGTGTGTATGTGTGTGTGTAGACTCAAGTTCAGAAAATTTTAGAAATAGTATCAAAAAGAAATCCAAATAAAAAACAAAATCCAGAGGCGCCTGGGTGGCTCAGTCAGTTAAGCGTCTGTCTTCGGCTCAGGTCATGATCCCAGGGTCCTGGGATCAAGCCCTGCATTGGGTTCCCTGTTCAGTGGGAAGCCTGCTTCTCCCTCTTCCCCTCCTTCTCCCTCTATCTCCCTCTCCCTCTGTCTCCTTCTTCCTCTGCCTGCCACTCCCCCTGCTTGTGCTCTCTCTCTCTCTGTCAAATAAATAAAATCTTAAAAAAAAATGACCATGTAAATACTTAGGAAGTTAGAAAGAGAGGAAGGAAATTTAAAAATTGATTAAACAAATAAATATTCATTTATCAAAAATAATATGTTGATACTAATGATGTAATAAACAGTAACTTTTCTTGATAAAGAATACTTATAATCACACCAATATAAGACTAAGTAAATGTTTCTTTTGTCCTCCCCTTCCTGTCTAAATGCTTTAATTTGCACATTTTATAAGAAAATTAAAAAATGAATTTTGCAGCTACTATTTTTATATATTACTGCATGATAAAATAAAATAATGTTTATTTGTTAAAACAGTTTTATGAATATCTCTATTACTTAATACATAGAAACTTATAAAAGTACATATATAAATATATACATATAAAGATTTATTGATTGTATGACATTTAGAATAAAAATAAATCCGTGTGAAAAAAATAAATCTGTGTGATCAACTGAAACTAACTTTTTATTTCTTAGAATCAGTCTGATTATAGAAAAATATCAGCAATGTGGTCTCAGTGAACAAAATACTCTCTAGGTGTTAGTAGCAAAGCTGTGACTACTGAAACCAGAATAACTAAATAAAAAAAAAAGAGAGATCTGTATCATTATTTAAACAATACCCATTCATCCAGATATTAAGAAGCAGTTGTTCAATATCTTCTGATTAAACAAATAATCAAAAAATGGTGTCTTGTCAACTAAATAACTGAATGATTTGACTGAATCTTTCATCAGGATGTTTGGGCATTATGTGGACATAAGTACTTGTTAAAGACCTGGATGAGTTCCAGAAAGTTGTTTACACACACAAAGATAACGCAGTTGTATATGACTTTATTACCATATATGACGTGAAGAAATTTAAGTCTGGGGGAGATTAAAAGTTTTCTAATTTTTAGGGGGAAATGTATAAGTATATTCTTGTTCAGAATTGTCTCCTTTCCTTCAACCTATGCAGCTACGAAAAGAGACCAAAAAATGTCTCCTGTGGAAAGAGACTAATGGGAGGGCATAGTTGGCAAGCAATGGAAGAGATGGTTGACAGGGCATAAACAGAAGAGACCCCAGGGCAGAAAGTGTGTGGGAACAGTGTTGCATGAATGAAGGAGTAGGTGGGGATTATACAAATTTAGGGAAGACGGAACTGTACTGAAACTAGAGCGCCTCTAGTTCTCAGACCGAAAATGTGCACATTCACTTGCCCTGGTTTTCTGGAATTTCAATATTCTAGACATAGACATTACCACGCTGCTTTGAAAAAGTGCAGAGATTAAAACAGAGTATGCATTTCATTTACTGAATTTATCGGAAAGCTTTTGCCTAAATAACTACCCTTTCATTACAAGTATAGGAAAACATCGTTTGAGATGTATATTCTTAGGCAGAGGCAAAAATCAAAAAGCAGAGGTTTGGTTAAGATGCCACGGAATCAAAAAACTATTTTAGGGCGCCTGAGTGGCTCAGTCGGTTAAGCGGCTGCCTTCAGCTCAGGTCATGATCCCAGGGTCCTGGGATCGAGCCCCGCATCGGGCTCCCTGCTCGGCAGAGAGCCTGCTTCTCCCTCTCCCTCTGTCTGCCGCTCTGCCTACTTGTGCTCTCTATCTCTGTTAAATAAATAAATAAAAATCTTAAAAAAAAAAAAAAAAAAAAAAAAAACCTACTTTAATGCAACTCCAGCTATTCACTTTGTGATTTTTATGGACATGTAGATTTAACCAGAAAAATAAGTAACTAGAGAAAGAGAAACCCATCGGTTGTGTCTTCAAGAGAATCTGAGAAATTAGACTCAGAAATAGGTTTGTATAGACAGACTACCTTGGTAATTCCTGTGTTTTCAAGGAAGAGTGTTGGAATTACGTATGTCCTCATCCACATCATATTTCACTCTGTAGAAAGAGGTAAGCATTAAAAACCATCTTTTAAATTCCTGAGCTTCTGCAAATCCTGCCATCACCAACTAACCACCAAGCTTTCCTCCAAAAGTACTGCCATTGATTTGCTCTTACCAAAGTCTTTATATTTCCTGGGAAGGATCTTTAATTGTATGTAAATAATAAAGAAACACAATGAAAATATGAAGTGAAATACAATGTAACAAAGTTCTGTTAGGCTACCCATAACCCTTAGCAACTTTTTTTTAATAAAAATTTAGGCCTTTCCCTTATGGTCTTAAATTCACATTTTTGTACTTAAGATACCTAGGGAAATTAGTAGACAACTGAATGCTCTAAATAAACCCAGAGAGCAGAAAATGTGTTGGACTCTATTGTAAAAAGGTGTCAGAAAAAATTCTGAGAAGTGTGGTTTATTACAGTGCTCAACAGTATTTAAATAAATTAGTTATAAAAATAATAATAATAATACTGAACATATTGAACTGATTTGAGTATAACAGTTTCAAATGTTTTCAGCCAGGCACTTGTCTGACATTCAAGTAAATTTCATAGACTTTGCTTTTTGTTTCCTTTGCTTTTCATACCCCAAGGCCAATGCTTAAAATAACTCCAGACTCAGGTTCCCTATATCATCCTCATCTGTGTTCCCCAAGACATTTCTTCTATCCCCTGTTCTACCTACATTTCTCATCCATCAAAAGAGCTATCCATGTTGTTTTCATTTGCACTACATTCTCACCATGCTATCCTTGAAATCCATTCTATGGGACCATGTTCGATGTAAAAGTGTTATAACAAGATCCTTCGGGTTCATTTGGTAATAAACCCATCTGGATTTGATCCAACATGTACTAGTTTGATAGCAAATCTGACCTACTAGGGCTAGAATTACACTAAGGGTCTATTCCACATTGTTTCTTAGTTAAATTATGATCCAGTCATCAAGGATTTTTTTTTTTAAGATTTATTTATTTATTAGAGAGAGAGAGAGAGAGGTGGGAGAGGGGCAGAGGGAGAGAGAGAATCTCAAGCAGACTCCCCACTGAGCACAGAGCCCGATGCAGGGGGCTCCATCTCACAACCCTGAGGTCATGACCTGAGCTGAAATCAAGAGTCAGGTGCTTAACCGACTGAACCACCCAGGTGCCCCCAGTCATCATGGATTTTAGGCAGCAAATTATGAAAACTAAGTTTACACAAAGATAATTTAAAGAACACTTTACTAAGTGTGACTTTCCTAGAGCCAGAGACAAAGACAACCTAGTTTGAGGTGTCCTGCTAATTAGAATAGTAGCTTTCAAATTGTTTTGACCTGCACTCATTTCAACAAGGCAAATGGCCCTGAAACTCACTTAATTTTCCTGTTCTTAATTTCCATTGAAAATATTACTCCATGATGACAGTGAAATATCACTCACTGTACAATTAAATTTGGGGGAGGAGGTTAGGATTAGATAATATAGATGATTCATATATGATTCAGAGTACATACCTTAAAGTCAAGTTATTATAAGATTAGAGGACAGAAAATTAGTAGCATAATTATGCTTTAGAGTTATAAATCTCACTATAGAGCACGATTAAATAAATACACAACAATGTTGTTCATGATAAGCCTAAACCTGAAGGAACTTATACATAAAAGCCAAGAATAATAATTGAAAATCATCACCAACATAAGATAGGCTTTGCAATATTTCTACACGCAGCCTTCCTGAGGAAAAAGGAAGGCCACTCATCTCTAGAAGCTTCTCAGAATCTCCAAGCTGTGTGAGACAACCGGACCACTTAGTAAAGAAAGAAATTCAGCAAATATAAGATTATACAAATTTTGGCTTATAAACACTAAATCATGGTCACTCTGAATAAATTATATAGTATTTTACTGGTAAGTAGGCTTTAATTGTACATTAAAATGAAATTCTATGGAATTGCACGTCATTGCTCCAAAAGAACAAACGAAGAATTTAATATATTGTAGTAGTTCAAGACCAGCAGTGGACCAAGAAACTTAATTTAAAAAAAAAAAATCTGCTGGATTCCTGAGCTACTAAAAATTTAGATGTATGTGTAGTATGGTAACCTAACCATTTCTCAGGAATCGTACTGTGAATCATCGGGATGAAAACTCCATAACCAAATACTGTAGCTCACTTTTGGCTCCCAAATACACATTTGTGTTCAGGATGTCACTGGATCAAATTGCATCCCTTTAATTGTCTAAGGCTAATGAGAAATGTGCATCATAGACAAATGAAAGGTATCTTCTCAGAAAAGCCCAACTAATTTCATTTGAAATCCTCAGGAAGATTTTTCTATAATTTGAATATAGAAAATGGTGAGCAAATTAAGTCATAATAAGTGATAAGCTAGTACTGGCATTCCAAACTCAGAAGAGCTTGATTATCATTTAGGTTGTAAGCAGCAATTTAAGTTCCACAAACAACTTCATCTGTCCATTAAATTAATGATCTTAATTTAAATTTTATTAGTTTTGTAGTTTTTATTGGCTTGAACTTATAAAATTGTTTTTCTTATACATAGTTATATAAAACCGATAAGCACACAGAGTTTATACCTATTTTTATGTTTAAATGTGTTTAAGGAATACTATAATAAGAATAATTAAGTCAAAGCTTGGGGTCATTAAAAACCTTGGCTCTTAAAAGGGGCCTGCACAATATGCCCTGATTTGTGGTAGAGAGAAGCAGCTATTCGGCCTACTCACAGTCTGTCTCAGCTAATTCCCAAAAGAACAAAGACGAAATGAATGGAGCAGGCTGAACCTAAGGAGAAAATGGGAACAGAGATTAGGAAACATTTCTGTAATCAGCTGGGAGGATTTTAGTAGGGAACTGCTGAACAAAAAGCTTCCCCATGCCCTCTGAAAATTTCTAGAATATCATCTCCAAGGAAACCCAGCAAACTGGCACTTCCTGGTTCTTCTAAGGACTTCTAAAGGCCCCAAAACATCTTTCTCAAACTTTCAGAAATATCACAGTTTGCAAGTTCCCACTTGTCCTCACATCAAATCAAATCCCCGGCCCCGTTTACCTCTACACTGTGGCCTGGGAAATTCTCCTCATCATTTCCACTGTCATTAACCATGGTCAAAAACAATGATTTCTCCCTCAGGAAAACAAAGGTAATCCCTCCAATGGGTCTTTAATATGAACTCTTCCTCAATTGCAAGTAAATGCAATTTACATACCTTGCAATATTCCCACGGCAAAGTTCAGATCAGTTTAGTTGCCTGCTCTAAAAGCCATGAATGTTCCAGATTGCCCACTAAATTAGGTATTCAAGGCAATCATCCTAACATTCAAAATCTTTTATGATCTGGCTTCAATCTCTCTCCCCAAACATGTTCCCCAATACATCTAAACTCCAGTAGTAAATTACTAAGTATTCATACCTATCACTTTCCCTCTGTGAATCTGTACAAGCTGTTTCCTTAAAAAGAAATATTCTCCTACCCAAGTGTCATAGGACAGATTCCCTAAAAAATGGGCTCTGAGATTCCAAAATGTATAGATAGGGGTTTAATTGGAGAGTGCCCTCTGGAATGGTACCTATAAAAGAGCAAGGGAAATAGGACTGTTCAGGTAGAGGTTGAAGTTCAAGTTGGATAATTTTGCAACAGGAGACTCAGCAAATCTTACAGAGAACTAAGAATCTGTGGATGCCTTTCAGACATATCCCCAATCTAGGTAGAGGAGCCAGGCAGGCATTTGTACCGCTATGCAAACTGCCCTGGAAATGGGACATAGACTTTAACAAGGCAGCTTTCTTCAGCTGAAAGGAAGAGAGTGGGACGTAACTAGGTGTAAACAGTCAATAGCCACCAATCAGGTAGATCTTAAAAGCAGATCTGCATAAGACAACACACTCACTTCGGATGACCACTTCCTTGTGCCACTCGGAACTACTTTCTTCATAGAGCAGGTTCATCCTACCTAGGAAAAGCTCTAGAATTCTGGTTGGTCTCTTTTCCTGGGGCAACTCAGGAGAGGCAGGTTAGTGGGACAAAGTGGAGCCCAAGACTACATCTAATATTCATTGTCCTTCGTCCAGTATCTGCTATAGATTCCCCAAACTCTAGTCTAGCACCTCTGCTAGTTTATAGGTTACATGTAGGGTGAACTAAATCCTAATCCCTGAAGAGTCTTGTCCCCTAGTCACCAATTTCTCAGACCATGGCTGGTCTACTTTTTTTTTTTTAAAGATTTTATTTATTTATTTGACAGAGAGAGAAGACAGCTAGAGAGGGAACACAAGCAGGGGGAGTGGGAGAGGGAGAAGCAGGCTTCCCGCTGAGCAGGGAGCCCGATGCGGGGCTCGATCCCAGGACCCTGGAATCATGACCTGAGCTGAAGGCAGGCGCCTAACGACTGAGCCACCCAGGCGCCCCTTTTTTTTTTTTTTTACCATTAAGTTATGTAGGGGAGTTCCAAGAAATGCCCCAGTGGATGACCTGCTCTATTGTTCCTTACTCACATAGCAGTCCTACCTCCTCCTGATTATAACATTACAACATTATTGCTCTCCTTATCTGTAGTTCTCTTGGCAAAAAGTATCTGATGTGAATGGGCAGGAGCCATCACATAAAAGATTAATGGAATTCATGAGATCTCCCCTGAGGAAAATGTTCCCCCTCTAAGAACTATAATTTCTAGAAATACAGAGCCTAGAGTTACAGTTGTGGGGATCACAAACTCCCCAAATAGGTCCTTGTGAAAAATGGGAAGTAAGACCACTTGTATTTCTACCCTTGATTCCCAGACTTATGTATTCCACATATCAGGGCTAGGGCACCCTATAATGCTAATTTATTTAATTGAATATTACATTCCACGGGGTGGTACATATCCACACCAGGTATTAGCAGCAAATTGGCACCTCTGTTGTACTTTCAAGAGACTATTCGGTCAGCAACAACTGGGTGGTGCAGTATTTGACAGGACCAGTGTATTCCATGACCATGTGCCCACAGTCACACCTCCATGGTTTAAAGCTTCTTTGATCCAAAAAAATGTTAGGATTCTGTGTTCATGGGCCAAATACTCTCAGGTAATAGTGCTGGCTGAGCTTCTGCAAGCTGGAAATAGAAACCCATACTTGGACTATATCATGATTTTAGGCATATCAGGAACAGCTTCTTCCAGAGTAAAAGGAATCCTGTGAAAGGAAGTCAATCCAACTTTGAAACACATTGAGCCTTTTTTTTCTCTTCCATTGCCTGGTCATAGTCCACCTCTTGTGGACATAGGTGTAAGGTAAGTAAAAGGTGACAATGCAACTGTGATAGATGATACGGAGTCCTGGGCAACCTGTTCAAGCCTCTTCCTTGTACCCCATGGCTCCACTCACACCCCATCCCAGATGAATCACTTCCATCTTATAATGGTCTATGACTTGGCCTGCCCAAACTTATGACTCAGTGGATCTGCCAGAACTCAGCTCACAATGGTTGTCTCTGGACCCATGAATATTTGATGTTTCAGAGTCAGATTCTCTACAGCTACCAGAATTCAGGAGTTCACAGGGAGTTGTTTATTTGAATAGTGTATAGCACTATGCTGTAGATGGCATGACTGGCACCAGGTAACAGCCTGTCTCTATTGTGATTCTCTTTTGGAGTTTTACCCACCACAGATACCTATAATACCGGAGGATGGGCCAGATTGTATAACCCAAGCAGCAAGGCTGCTTGAATTGCAGCTTGGATTGCACAGAGCATATTCTTTAAAGGTGGCAGCCTTCCATGTCACTCAGTAAGTGGGTTGGATATTCCTAAATGTGAATATTCTGCCTCCAGAATCTGCAGAAGCCTACCAGATACCATATTTACTTCTAGTGGTGGGAGTATGAGATGCAATCATTTGTCTTTATTTTAGAAGAGATGTCCTGGCATACACTGGTCCCCTAAAAATTTCACTAATGAGTTGGTACCTTGACTCTTTGGTAGATTTCTCTCCAATCTTTCAGAGTTCACATACTTACTAAGGCCTTCAGTGTACTTGCCACTTTATGGTCAATTGATCTGATTAACATGTATCGTCAATATAGTAGTCCAATGAGCTATCATGTGGCATGTATGGATGACATATTTAAATCTAGATCCCTTCTGATTATATTCTGCTAGAAAGCACAAGATATGGAGCAAGACAGTAAGGAAATATTCTTGTCCACCTTATGAGAATTCACCTTGCTTCTAGTCCTCTTTCCTGATGGATATTGAAAAGAGTACACAGTCCAATTCAGTGGTAATATACCACGTGACTAAGGCCATGTTAATCTTTCTATTAAAGACAGCACATTTGACATAACAGTTTCAATTGCTGTTACTATTTGGTTGAATCTGCAGAAATCTGTTGTCATCTTCTAGGTTCCATCTGTTTCCATGGAAACTAGGCTGGTGAATTGAATGGAGGGTATTATGAAGACCACCATCCCTGTATCCTTGAGTCTTTAATACTGGCACAAATATCTGTCATTCTTTCCAGGATACAGTATTGTTTTTGATCGACTGTCTTGGCCAGGGTTTTGAGGGAACAGTTTCAAGGCTTCTGCTTGACCTTCCCTGTGACAGCTTTTACTCCATAGAGTAAAGGAATCAATGTGAGAGTTTTGCCCACTACCAAGTATGTCTCTTCTTGGACCTCATAAACTCCACTCTAACAGGTATCCTGGATATCAAGATCACCTGAGACCTTGTATCCAAAAGTCCTCAAAATGTTCAATGGCATAGGTGTTTAGTTAAAAGAACTAGGGTGTTAGTTATTATATTTACTTGCTATAGTATTTGCAGGGTCTTTCTTCCTGTGACTTCTTTAGTCATTGATGACTCCAGATCGGAAAACAAATGGTCATAGAAATAGAGCAAGGGATATGATTTATTTATGGTAGCTGCCCTTGCAGTCCTGGTTATCAATTCTTTTTTTAAAAAAATTGCATAAATAGACAGTACCCTTGATGGCTGCGCATTTACCTAGAAATAACATTATCTATTAATCATCTCCATTTGTCTCAGCAAATCACACATGGCCTGGTTACACATCCTGGTTACAACACCACCTTACTTTCGTCACATCTTATGTTGCTTCCAAAGTACCTAATATTTTGGAATCTTTATATGCCCTTTGTTATCAAGGTATAGTTCTTTTTGTCAGTTAGCAGGCTCAGCACTTATGCACTAGATTTATTATTGTGATTTGACCTTATTTATTGGCCTGGTGGCCAGGAGGGAAGGTAGGGTTAGATCCAGAGGGTACATATGCTGTCTTGCAAAGCAGAAATCTCTGCATCATCTTTAAGCAGAAGCCTTTAACTGAGAGCAGTGGACCACTTCTGTAGTCCCAGAGAGTTCAGAGAATCTAAGGATTCGAGAACTTTAGAACAGAAACTTAGATATTCTTAACCCATTTCTCACCTTGGCATAGCAAGTTTGCTAATACGGAGAATTCAACCTTTACACTTAGCTTATAACTGGCAATTACTCTCAGCCTTCCATTGGCTTACTCCAATATATAGATTCCCCCAAGCAACAGCCATCCAATGCCACAACACTTTTAATTACAATTTTCCTCAAACCTCTAAAACACCTGAAATATTGCACCCACTAGTGCATTCCTTTCCCTCAATATCCTATCCTAAGTCCAATTTACTGTTGGACTGTTGAAAGTGTTAACAACTGCCCTGCTTGTATAGGATGTCATGAGCTATCCATATTCCAATCACCACCAGTGATGGAATCCTCATGTCTATTCAGCTCCAAAATTCCATTTTGTGGTCCACTTTCTAGTACCACTCCCAATACCAACTGACTCAAGTTGGGTCCTCCAGGAAACAGACACTGAGATCCTAAGATTTGTGTGCAGAGGTTTATTGGACAGTGTTTTTGAGAACACCTGTAAAGAAGGAGAAAAGGAAGTAGAACTGGGCAGAAAGGAGGAGTGAAAATGTGATATAATTGCAAATATGGCTTCAGCTGATCCCCTTAGAAGCTCTGAAACAGATGATTTTTAGAAGTTACCTCAATCCAGGCACAGGGGCCTGATCTTTATAATGTCACATTAACTAGTCCCTGGTTGAGGGCTCCCCTCAACCCTGGGAGGTGGTGTAAACTTGGGAATGATGTGGTCCTTTCAGTCAAAAGCAGTTATTGGAGAGGGAGAGGGCTCTGAGCTCTTAGCACACAATACTCATTCACAGAATCTGAGGGAATAGAAACCTTGATCACCAGAGATTTGGATGGTACAACCCAACATTCACTACACCATCTCTGAAAGCCTCCATCAAATTCCATCCTTGTTCTTCTAAGATGGAAATATCCTTATTTTTCTTCTGAACTCTCACTGAACTTTGCTATATATTTCTTAATGACACTTTCTATCTTCTACTATATTTATAGATAAATCTAACTTAACCTTTTATATTTAAAATTCCTTGGGTGCAGAATTTGAGTCTGATTTATCTTGAGTTCTTTGCTAAGTCTATTTCTCTTTCTCATTGTTTAATCAATATTTGTTTCATCTTGTAAACTTCTATTCATCTTCAGATCTCCGCTTACAAATCATTTCTTCAAGAACTTCCCAGCCTCAGAAAGGTTATCAGCGTTCATAACATCTTGTACATGTCGATCATTGCATTAATTACAATTACACTTAATTTGTCACAGAAGTAGTTGCTGATAGAAAAAAAATCATGAAGGCAAGATCTATGTCTCCTTTGTTCACCATTTTATCTACAGAAATTAGCACAGGGCCTAGTGCATAACTAGTTGCCAAGTAAATAGTTATTGAGTAAGTGAAAGGTTGAATGAATTAATGAGTAAAGAGAATTCCCTTCAGGATGAAAGTCCCTTGGTAAAGAATGGAAATTAACAGTCATTATTGAACTGGTTCATGAGCTTTCTTTCCTCCTAAGACCATGCCAGGATCAGCAGCACCAAGGAGCTGCTTTGATGAGGAAATGAAAAGATCAAAGTATCTCAGGCATTTTGATTTCAGGGCAGAGCTGAGTGAAAGACTCCAGAGAGGTTGGTCGTCTGGAAAGCATGAGGACCTTGAGCCTCTGAGGTTATAGATAAGATAAAGGGACAGTTTGCTATGAATCAGGAATGTAGGAAGGAAAATAATACAGTTGAAGCCAAACTTTGTCTTCTGTGCTACTTGACCACATCCCTCCACCAATAGAGGACTACATTTTAGTATTATTTTATTTTAGTATTTTTTTAACTTATTCTTGTAGAGGATGGACTTTAATGTCAGAATATCTAGGTTCAACTCCTGTGTAGACCATTTGTAAAATGAGCTATTTTTGAAAACTCACTTGGGCTCAGTTTCCTCATTTATAAAACTAAAATTAATAGAAAAAGTTACGTCAGAGCTATTGTAAGGAACACACTTAAGAATCCATACAAAAGCACTTTGTAGGGGATAAGTCACCACCCCGATGATTAGCTCTGATAGTGACGGGCCAGGGTCAATAAAGAACATCAAGGCACTTACTGATAAGGTTATGGACTTCTTTTTTGTGGATACTTTATTTGGGGCAAGTTAAAAGCACCCTCATAATCTAAATGATTATTTTAAATAATAAAAATGCTTTAGAAGGAAGCACTTAGTATTAGCAGGGTGCTAGTAAACTCAATGACTGCCTGCTGACCGATTGGTTGATGTTCATGGGGCACATTTTCAGTTGTTGTCAAGCCAGGTAATTAGTAAAATATCAATTATAATGTCTCATTGTATATTGAGATTTAGGAAAATAATCGGCTTACTTCTCCAGGTCAAACTATTTTCAGAACTTGTCTTAGTTTTCTCATAGCCAAATATAACGTATTTCTTATGTCATTTCTTTATGAAAAAGTCTTGGGGTCTACAGGTCTGATTATGTTTCTGCTAAAGAAATCTGAGTAAATTTGTGACTGCAGGTAGCCCCTTGCCTTTTTGCCCAGATGACTGTACTATAGAGCACAGGCTGAGCATCAGTAAAGCTCTCTTTTAGCCCTAAATCTTCTAGGTAGCACTACGAACTTGGACATGCCAGGCGTGCCTGTGTTCTCCTCTATAAAATTAGAAATCTAGTTCAACTAATATTTCTCAAGCACCTACTACAATCAAGAAACTGTGCAGGGAAGAGCTTGTGATTCTAGGATGCCTTCGATTGTCACACAGAACCTAATATCAGTGGCCTATTTTTTGAGTCTTGAGGTTGCTTCCTTCCATTTTCAACCCATTTTCTTCACATTTCTCCTCCTTCCATTCACTGCCTTATAATATATATGTACATATATGTGTACATATCTTGTTTTCCACTCAAGTAAGAGCTCCTTTGAGTGCAGGGACTCTATGATAATATTATTTTTACCTCCTATTCTCACCCTTGGCTTTGGCAAAGCAGTTAGACATGGTAGACACTAGATGAACTTATAAATATATAAAAAAAGCAATAGCTATTATCAAAGGGGACCTGGCAAATGTCATAATGGAAGTTTAAGTAATTTACTCTGAATAAGTGGAGTTTATTAAACTTCTAATGCCATTATCTCAGAAGGCAACTCTAACCAAACCAATGTGAGTTCACTTCTTGGTAAGTCAGAAACTGCACCAGGTTGAGTGGTCACACAAAGAAGACTTTATTTGCAGCAAATAAGGAGATCATGGGGAATGGCTTCCAGAGCTGTGACTCCCTGCGCAAGGGTGGATGAGTTCCTTTTATCTAGGGTTAGGATGAATATTTAGATAGGGAAGACTTGTCATCAGATGTAGAGGGGAGCATAAGGTCAGGTCACACATGCACCTTAAGGAAACATGCCTATTCATACATTGTATGGTATATAAGTGAGGCTTGTGCTCCTCCTTGGGTGGAGATTTTAGTGTTATAATGAAGTAAAGGTAGTCATTTGTCATTCTAGAGGTCACTCCATGGTCCATCTGCACAGGCATGAGTCAGGAGTTAAACTCAAACTGTCTGGGTGGTCTGGGCCAGCTGGAGGACTTGTCATGGCAGTCAATATTGCTCAAAGGCAGTTTCTCTTTACATGTGCCTGAGTTAAGATATAAGCTGTAGGGTCGCCTGGGTGGTACAGTCGTTTAAGTGTCTCTTGTTTGATTCCATGGTCGTGGGATCAAACCATCATGTCAGGCTCCTTGCTCAATGGGGAGTCTTCTTGAGATTCTCTCTCTCCCTCTCCCCTTCCCCACCTCCTCTCTCTAAAATAAATCTTTTTTTTTAAAAAGATATAAGCTGGAAAGAAGAGCTCAAGGGAAAATGTAGGACACAGGTGGGTGACTACAAGCAGGTGGGCAGTAAAGGTCAGGTCTCGGCATCTAGTTGGTGACACAACTTCATGAGATAATTAAATATCCTTATCTTGTATATAAAGAATTCAAACTCAGAGTAACCTGATAATTTGTAGATCAATCCTGGATTCAAACAAGGGTTTGTCCAATGTTAAGTCCTATAATATTTCTACACCATCATGTTTTCCAGGGTATTACACATGAGAAAGAACATATCTTAGAGGGAAGGATTGGAAAGAGTTTTCCAAAAGTGATGATATTTGAAATAGATACTAAGATTAGATAGGATTCTGCAAGAGAGATAAGACAGAAACATGTTCAGCAAAGGGAATAATACAGGCTGGAAATTGGGGAGCTTGGCGTAGGATTAGAGAAATAGTAATCCAGGTGAGCTATAGTTATGGTACATGACTAGTAATCAAAAAATATTGTGATTGGAATATGATGCAAAATTATTCATATACTTTTGCTATTTAAAAAATATATGTAACAAGTTATGTTAGTCCCCTGCTCAGAATGCTCCAAGGTACTTCCATTTCACTCAGAATAAATCCAAGACCCTTTCCACATGATCCCCATGGCTGCCACACCAAATTCAGTAACTACCACTTTTTCTCTCTCACCTACTTAATTCCATTTATACTAGCTTTTTTGCTTCTTTTTCAACCCACCAAGGCCTCACTTCAGGGTGTCTACATTGGCATTTTCTGAGTCTAGAAATTTCTTTCTTTGGACAGTTTACTTAATCTCTTGATATAGCCTAGTTTCTGTTCAACTGTCATCTCCTCAAAAGTTGGCTTACCTAGCCATGCTATCTGAAATAACAGCCTCCTTTACTCTCAAACCATTTACTTAGCCTATTTTCCTTCCTATTAGTTGTCTCTACCCAACATTAAAATAACTGTCAAGGTCATCAGAAACAATGGTCATCTGAAAAAATGTCACAATGAAGAGGAGCCTAAGGAGACATGACAACTAAATGTAATGTGGTATCTTGGATGGTATTCTGGGACATTAAGTAAAAACTAAGGAAATCGGAATAAACTATGAACTTAAGGTTAATAATATATCAATGTAAGATGTCAATAATTAAGGAAAACTATGTATAAGAGCTCTCTGTACTTTCTTTACAGTTTTTCAATAAATCTAACTAATCTAAAATAAAAATTTATTTTTAAAATAGTTGTGTGTGTGTGTACTGTTTGATTATTGCCCATTTTCTTGGAAACTTGTTCACTGCTCTATTGCCAGTCTTAGAACAATGCCTGACACATAACAGACATTTGGTAAATATTTGTCTAACTAATTCATCAGTTAATTATGTCACTTATACCTCACATGAACCCTATGATGGGCTCAAAGATCTTCAATAATATTTGCAAGGTTATACAAAGAGCAAGAGTTAGAACCAAGATTTAAACTCGGTTCAAGCCAGTTCCAAAGTTCGTCTATTTAACCAGAATCTGGGACTGAAAAGGGAATTCGGAATACTGAATTTGTATTTAGTGTAGGTGCAGTAGGGAATCATGGAAGGTTTTGAGCAGAGATAGTAGCAAAGTGGATCTTCAGAGTGAAGAATGAATTAAGAAGGGTAAAGCCAGTGATGGGAAGGTCAGTTTGAAGATAATGACACTGAGGCAGAGGAAAAGATATGATATCTAAGCCAGATGGCAATGAGAATAAAAAGAAATAGATGGGTGTAAGAGAAATTTTGGTCTAGGAATATATAGGACTGACAAATGACTCAAGGTAGTAAGCAAGGAGAAAAAATAGAAATTAGACTGAAGTTATAAATCTGAATGACCAAAAAAATGCTAATACCATCAACTGGAATGCAGAATAGTAATTCCTTTCTGACCTTCCTACATATCTACATACTTCATTTGGTTTTCATAAGCAGTAAATGAATATAAACATACAAAAATAAGAAATTCTTTGAAAAAGTTAAAAACATTACGCAAAATGTAAATTATTTTTGAAATGGTTTTCTTTATAGGATTCCTAAGCAAAAAGCCAGAACAACAGAGTTTATAATGCCATATTAGTATATGTTTTGCTTTATCTGACAGTGTGAAAGGTTTTAATTTATTCATGTCTCAGGTATAAAACTTTGTTAATTAAAAAAAAAACAAAAACCCTGTAGAAAGAATTCTGAAACCGCTGGACTTCACATCAGTCTTGGGGTTATTAAATGATCATTATAACTATTACTTAATATCTGAGTCTAACATACATACAACCTACAGAACAAATGAAAGATGTTATGGAGCAAAGTAATTTTTTTTATGATCAATAGTCTATCATTAGCATAATGTTTATTTTACACATCTGCAGATTTTTGTCACCTGAACTGTGGTTTATAAGTATTAACCTATTGATTTTGCTGCTCTTCCATCTGCTATAAGAGTTTCTGATAAACATCACCACTTCTTTTTTTTTTTTTTTTTTTTGTAGGTGAAGGACAAAACAATAAAGCCAACCTCTAGATATCTGATGACTGGACATGGTTATAGGAGATTCAGAATCCAAGGTTGTCTAACCACATAAATTCCTCAAGCTATCCTAAATGCTTACATTTTAGTTTATCCATAAAATTCATGCTGATAATATGTTCCTTTCAGTGCAAATCTAGAATGAGTACAATAAAATAACATACATATTTTACCCAGCATCATGACTTGTGACTTACATATGCTTCATAAATTATCAAATAACAGGCTGAAAATGTACTCAGTCTGTTTCACAAAGATCTACAGCCATTTATTTTCTTTTGTATTTTTTTTTTAAGTTTTAGCAGAAATTTCTTAAGCAAGATATCCTGATTTCTTCCCTGGAAACGTGTGTTTCCATTCTTTGGGGAGTTCATTACACTGGATAGCAATCTGATTTCATTTAGGCAGTGAAGATCTGCTCTTTGAATAACCAAAATAATGTATCCTTAAAAATAATAAAAGAATACATTTACAGGAATCTAAGAAATCCATTACTTTTCCTAAATTTTTTTTTAATTCAGTTTGTGTGCATTTTCCAATAGAAGGCTTTATCTGGTCCATTTTTTCTCTAATTTATTTTGCTAAAGTAAACCTGACACAAGACTGAGTCCTGGGACCAACATTTGAGTTATATTTAATGAAAATTTAGAGCACAAAAGCACTTCAATTATTCATATTTCCTGACTGATACTGAAAAATGGGTGCATATATGTGTGTTCTTTTGATAGGGTTCAAATTAGCAGTGAGCTTTTGAAAACTGGTCCTTAGTAACTTCCACAAATGTCTTTTTACCAGCTTATCTTGAGCAAAACAGAGACTTTTAAATCAAACTTCTATTTCATCTATTTCTTTCTTTATTACTGAAATGAATAAAGTAATTTTGCATGGAAACTTAAATGCTTATCAAAATTGGGAAGCAATAAGTACAACAATAAAGCCATTTGTTAGAGGCTTCATATATTATTATATTATATTATCACGACTAGAATGATACATTTGTCTTTTCATAGGGAGTTACGTGGATTTTTTAAGCTGTGAACCCACACGTCATGTCTGTGCAAGGCAAAGAACCAAAAATTATGTCCAGTTGAACTCACTGAGATTTGTTGATGCAAAGAAACTTTCGAACTAGGAACCAACAGCCCTCATTTCATCACTTGCAACACAGAGCAAGACTCTCAATCATAGGCTTGACAAATCCACATTCAGGCCCATATGGTCATTTATCCTCCCTATGTCTTTGAAAATAAAATACTGTGAAGGCGGCATTTGAGTTTTTGGTGACAAATTACTTTTCTCAATGGAATCAAAGGCTGTGGCCATCTGCAGTGAAATAGATGAGCCACAGCTGGCTTTCACAATAATCAATCCTGATTGTGGCAGGACCATGGCACTTCCGGATTGATTGTGAGGACCCTCTGTGACAAACAATACTGACCAATTCAGCCACATAGGCAACCAGTTATTTCTCATGTTTAGACGCAGACTCTACCTCATGTCATCAGAGGGGAGGGAAGAGATGAAAATCATCCAATATACTTTGGTCAATAGTGGAAACCCGAAAATTCAGAAAATTCTTAAATCATATTTGGAGATCTGAACTGCCTACAAGATATGCCAATAGTGAGACTAGATGTATGTTATGGCAGTAACATGGGGAATCATAGTTGACTGGGAACTTCCACCATGCCTCCTCAATCTACACATGCATCCTAAAGAATACTTCCTTATGAATAACTCCTGCTTTATGCATGGTAATTCACTTGATCTCATTTTTTCTCTTACGTCCCCCCTGGTGCAGCTGATTCGACCAGGGTTGGACACCAATGAAAAGGCAGGCAGTTCATAAGCATGGTAGTGACCTGTGGCCCAAGCCTATCAGATCCCCTTTTGGGAATTTGGAATGGAGCATCTAAGACACTGTGTTAGTTAGCTGTGAAGAATTAAGCTTAAAAGCTACATAACCTCTAAGATTGGGTAAACTGGTATAGGCCAAGAATCAGTGGCAGAAAAGGAAGAGTAACAACGGCTAACAAATGTTGAATACTTACTCTATGCCAGACATTATGTTGAATATTTATCATCCACTACCTATTCTAAGCCTTATATCACTATTAAACCTGTTGATAGATGCTGTCTATATCCCTATATAAATGATGACAATTCTGAAATTTGGAGAGATTAATTAAACTCCCCCACCATGTGGATGTAAAATAAAGCCAGACTGAAATTAATAATTCTATTAGAATTAAGTCCTCTTGACTGTTCAGCTATAGAACTGGGAATCTTGGCAGGAGGAGGGGATGGAGAAAGAGAGAGAGAGAGAGAAAACAGAAGCAGAAATAGCCTTATTATATATCCTTGAGATAGTGGTCTTCTCTTTTCATAGCTTCTGAGCTGCAGTTCCCCTAGGTCTAAACATTCGTTGATCTCTGTCCTTAGGTCCCCATGGCTCCCCACTGTGTCTCTAGATTCATGTACAGTACACAATACTTTAGGTAGAGCTAATCGAGAGAATTAAAACAAAGGTCATATTTGTCTTCATTTCTTCAGATATCCATATCGATGTTTGGTAATTCATTTTGATTTCAAAGATTTGACTTTAGTATTGTGTGTTTTCCTGAATACAAGATAACCAAGTAGTGACTGTGAGTAAATGTGAAATTTGGTTTTTTTTCAACAATTTCTTACTTTTCAATTTATAAGGAATTCCCAAGACCAAATCAGAAAATGTTTATTTGTTATTAATAATCTACATGATTTAAATATACATGTGCTTCCTCTTCCCTATAGAATCATTTTCATGTTGCGATATATTAAATCTGTTCCAAATGAGGAGATCACTAATGGTTTCAGACTATTGTAATGTTTCAGTCTTGGAAATAAAACCTCAATTTGGAGATAGAAGAACTGGTCTCTTTCTCCGCTTTTTAGCAACTAGTTAAACTGTTACTCTAAGGTATTGAGGGATTTTTACCCAATATTCTTTTCTCAAAGCCTGGAAAAGAAGAAAGCATGGATGAGTCAGATAGCCCAAAATTTCTGAAGAAACCTGCTTTCTTATGTAGGAGCGACATTCAAAGGAGAACAAAACTTCTTTATGATGTTATGGCTTACATTGTTTGTGCATTTCAGTTGCCTAGATTTTATTATCTTTATTATCCTTAACTTTGTTAAAGATGGGAGTTTTAACTTCATTGCCCAGTTGGGTTAATTCAAGTTTCAACTGTTAAAAGGCAAGATTCTGCAAGGGCTCCAACACCAGCTGCATGGCTCAGTCTGGGCCAGGCCTCCATCCTGTCTGGGGGTCCATCAGCATCTGTGTGCTCCATGTTCCACAAGCAGACAGCACAATCACTGTCTCTTTTCCAGAGAGCCGACTACTGCTATGTTTGGCAGTAGTTAACTGTTTAAGCAAATGTAGAATACTGGAATAGCAATTGAAGATGTATAATGAGACACAGAAATAGTTCCTTAGCATTTTCCACTACTTTCATAATGCTTCACCATCATTCTCCCTAAAATTGTTTCTCTTTGTTTTATAGGGGGGAGGAAAGAAAAGGTTATTTATTGCAAAAATGTAAAGACCCCTCTATTCTCTTTGATACTGTTCACAAATTCTGTGTCATTATAGACAAATTGTTGAGAAGATTTGCAGATAATCTTGTCCCAATTTTCTTAAACTCATTCTACTGTATTTTTCCCTTAGAGTAATGTCCTCACTGTAACAGAATTTCAAATATATTAGCAGATATTGCTATTGATCTTCCTCCACGTTAAATGACTATTAAATGTATACGTTGTATTCATATAAATAAAAGTGTAAAAATCATTCAAATATATACATTTGTATTTTACATAATTCCACTCATTTCTATAGCATATTTTTGAGGATTAATGATCATTTTGCATTTCTTTGAGTTGTAGGGCTTTTGCTACACTGGAAAGTTCACACTGGGGCAGGAAAAAACAATTCAGCAGAGTATATTGAAAGAGAAATTGAGAAGAATAATAAACTTGTGTGCTACTTAAAACCCAACAAGATCCAACTCCTTCATTATACACATATATTGAAATGTCTAATCAGGATTAAACCAAGGTATGCTGGCTAATTTTATATATATATATATATTTATATGATATATAAATATATCATTTTTTTAAGGATTTTATTTATTTATTTGAGAGAGAGAATGAGAGACAGAGAGTACGAGAGGGAAGAGGGTCAGAGGAAGAAGCAGACCCCCTGCTGAGCAGGGAGCCCGATGCGGGATTCGATCCCAGGACTCCAGGATCATGACCTGAGCTGAAGGCAGTCACTTAACCAACTGAGCCACCCAGGCGCCCCTATATATATATTTTTTTTTACATATAATTATATATATATTTACACACACATACATACATATGCACACACAGATACACACACGTGCACACATATATAAGAAGAGTCTACTGAAGTAATATTACATGTTCACATCGAATGTTTTCAGAAATATTAAAATGTCTGCTTATGATAAGTATTATAAAGATAAGACAGAATAAGAGGGCTAGACAGTGATGGAGGCATCACATTGTCACGCAATCAGGGACAGCATCTGTAACAAGGCACCATTTGAACACCAAACTGCCAAACAGACTCTGTTTTCAGTTTGGGGGAAGATCATTCCAGGTGGAGGATGCAACAAAGTCATGCTGGTTGTGTTCAAGGACCAGTGAGGGGGCTGGGGGCGTTGGAAGGGCTGGAAACAGTAAAGGGTGGTAAGACTTGTGGTCAGAGAAGGACCAGGTCCAACAGTGTCTCACAGGCAATGGAAGGGATTTGCATTCTACTCGGGGAGAGAGGGGCGGATAATAGGAGAGAGTTCTAAGCAGAGGAGTAGCATGATCTGATGCATATTTTTAAGGCTTACTCTCTCATGTTTGGGTTTTTTACTTACTGTGTGTGTTGTGAGCTCGGGCAGGGCATGCACTGCCCAATTGGCTGTAATGTACTATGCTTACTCCATTGTCTAACATGAGGCCTGCTCCATTCATTCACTTTACCTTCTCTTTTATTTTATTGAGGTCAAATTGGTAGACATTATATTAGTTTCAGGTATACAACATAATAATTCAATATCGGTATATACTACAAAGTGATCGCGTCAATAAATCTAGTTACCATCCAACACCAAAATGGGATCCCCTGAACCCATTTTGCCCACCCCCCCTCTGTTTGAAAACTACTTATCTCTTCTCTGTATCGGAGTTTTGTTTTGTTTGTTTAGTTTTTTACATTTCACATATAAGTGAAATCATATGGTATTTGTCTTTCTCTGTCTGACTTACTTCACTCAGCATAAGGTTGATCTGTGTTGTCACAAATGGCAAGATTTTCTTCTTTTTATGGCAAAGTAGTATTCCATTGTATAGTATATCACCTCTTCTTTACCCATTCATCCATCAGTGTATACTTCGGTTGTTTTCCCATCTTGGCTACTGTAAATAATGCTTCAATTAACGTAAGGGTGCATATATCTTTTTGAATTAATATTTTCATTTTCTTTGGATAAGTACCTAAAAGTAGAATTGATGAATCAAATGGTAGTTCCATTTTTAACTTTTTGAGAAACCTCTGTACTCTTTTCCATAGTGACTATACCAATTTATATTCCCACCAACTGTGTATAAGGGTTCCCTTTCTCCACATCCTCTCCAACACTTGTTATTTCTTGTCTTTTTGATAATAGCCATTCTAACAGGTGTGAGGTGACATCTCATCGTGGTGTTGATTTGATTTTCCTGATGAATACTTGCTATTGAACATCTTTTCATTTGCCTGTTGGCTATTTGTATGCCTTCTTTGGAAAAATGACATTTAGATCCTCTTCCCATTTTTTAATCACATCGTTTTTCCATTGTTGAATTGTTTGAGTTCTTTATATATTCTGTATATTAACTCCTTACCAGATGCATGATTTGCAAATATTTTATCTCATTAAGTAGGCTGCCTTTTCATTTTGTTGATGGTTTTCTTTCCAGAAACTCTCTAGTTTGATGTAGTCCCACCTGTTTATTTTTACTTTTGTTGTCTTTGCTTTTGGAGTCAGATCCAAAAGTTCAATGCCAAGACATGTCAAGGAGCCTGCTGCCATGTTTTCTTCTAGGAGTTTTATGATTTCAGGTCTCACATTCAAGTCTTTAATCCATTTTGAATTAATTTTTATGTATGGTATAAGATAGTGGTCCAGTTTCATTCTTTTGCAGGTGGCTGTCCAGTTTTTTCAACACCATTTATCGAAGGAACTGTTCTTTATCCACTATATTCTTGGCTTTTTTGTCACAAATTCATTGGCCATATATATGTGGGTTTATTTGTAAGATCTCCACTCTGTTCTATTGATCTATGTGTCTGTTTTTATGCCAATACCATGCTGTTTTGGTTACTATAACTTAGTTGTACAGTTTGAAAGCAGAGGCTATAATAACTGCAGCTTGTTCTTTCTCAAGATTACTTTGGCAATGTGGGGTCTTTTGTGGTTCTGTACAAATTTTATAATTATTTCTTCTAGTTCTGTGAAAAATTCCACTGGAATTTTGATAGGGGTTGAACTGTAGATTGTTGTGGGTAGTACAGACATTTTAATAATTTATTCTTCCAATCCATGAGCATAGAATGTCTGCTCATTTATTTGTGTCTTCTTCAATTTTTTTCATCAATGTGTTAATAATTTTCAGTGTACATGGCTTTCACCTCCTTGGTTAAATTTTTTCCTAGATGTCTTACTCTTTTTGATGCAATTGTATACACAATGATTTTCTTAACTTTTCTTTCTGACAATTTGTTATTAGGGTGTAGAAATACAACCAATTTCTGTATATTAATTTAGTACACTCTAACTTCACTGAACTCATTTGTTACTTCTAATAGCTTTTTGGTAGTCTTCAGGGTTTTCTATATATAACCTCATGTCACCTGCAAATATTTCTTCCTTTCCAATTTGGATGTTTTTTATTTCTTTGTCTTGCTTAATTGTTGCAACTAGGACTTTCAACACTATATTGAACAAAAGTGGTAAGAGTGAGCATCTTTGTCTTGTTCCTTAAAGGGAAAGCTTTCAGGTTTTCAGCATGCAGTATGATGTTAGTGTGGTTTTGTCATATATGGTTTTTATTATGTTGAGGTACATTCCCTCTCTACACACTTTTCTGAGTTTTTATCATAAATTGATGTTGAATTTTGTCAAATGTATTTTCTGCATCTATTAAGATGATTATATGATTTATTTTTTTAATGTGGTATATCATGTTGATTAATTTGTGATGTTGAACCATCCTTGCATCTCTGGAATAAATTCCATTTGATCACAATGTATGATCTTTTTAACATATCGTTAATTTCATTTACTAATATTTTGTCCAGGATTTTTGTATCTATGTTCATCAGGGATATTGGCCTATAATTTTCTTTTCTGTGGTATCCTTGTCTGGTTTTGGTATCAGGGTAATTCTGGCCTTGTAAAATGACTTTGGAAACATTTTTTTCTCTTCAATTTTCTGTAGGAGTTTGAGAAGGCTAGCTGCTAAATCTTCTTTGAATGCTAGGTAGAATTTACCAACTAAGGCATTTGCTTCTATACTTTTTTTTGTTGGGAGGTATTTGACTGATTTAATCTCTTTACTCATAATTGGTCTGTTCAGATTTTCTATTTCTTCATGACTCAGCCTTGAAAGATTGTATGTTTCTAGAAATTTATCCATTTCTTCTATGTTATCCAATTTGTTGGCATATAATTGTTCATGATAATCTCTTATGATCCTTAGTATTTCTGTGGTATCAGTTGTAACTTCTCTTGCATTTCCAGTTGTATTTATATGAGACCTTTGTCTTTTTCTTGGTGAGTCTAGCTAAAGGAAACTAAGAGCTAGAGCTAAAGAACCAGCTGTTAGTTTCATTGATCTTTTCTACTGTTTTGTGGTTGTCATTGTTGTTTATTCTTATTTTAGTCTCTCTTGCATTTATTTCCACTCCAATGTTTATTATTTCCTTCCTTCTAACTTTGGGCTTTGTTCATCTTTTTCTAGTTCCTTTTGGTGTAAAGTTAGATTGTTTATTTGAGATTTTTCTTGTTTCTTGGGGGTAAGCCTGTGTTGCTATGAGCTTTCCTCATTGAACTGCTTTTGCTGGATCCTATAGATTTTGGATTGTTGCATTTTCATTTCATTTGTCTCTAAGTTGTTTTTCTTTTAATTTCCCTTTTGATTTCTTTATTGGCTCATTGGCTATTGAGTAGCATGCTGTTTAGACTCCACATATTTGTTTTTCCAGTTGCCTTCTTGTAATTAATTTCTAACTTCATACCATTGTGATTAGAGAAGATGCTTCATATGATTTCAATCTTCTTAAATTTACTGAGACTTGTTTTGTGTCCTAACATGTGATCTATCCTAGATAATTCCATGTCCACTTGAGAAGAATGTGTATTCTGCTGCTTTTGGATGGAATGCTCTGTATATATCTATTAAATCTATCTGGTTCATATGTCATTTAAGGTCAATGTTTCCTTATTGATTTTCTGTCTGATCATTCACTTTACCTATCTCACCCCCAGTGGCACTTGGATTTGTGACTCTTATTCCAGGCTCTTACAATTTCTGCCTTTTGCCACATAATAGGAAACTATCCTTAAAACATGAGCTCAAGCTGCTACCCTTTATGTGTCATTTTTTTTCTTTCAATGCACCAGTTTTCCTCAGACATTGCCATATTCACATTCTGAATTATAAAATAATTCTAAAACTTCCAAGTCTTCTGGGATTTGCTGTGGCATTCAGAATAGTTTAGGCCTAAAAACTAGACATACCAGAGATCTTGAGCTTGTTACCACCTAGAGACCACATTGGTTCTAAAGATCTTTTAAATTTCTCTTGAAAAAGAACTGGGACAGGACTCATACCTAGACAAGGTTAAGGTCATCCCTAGGGAATGAGGAGGTCAGCCATAGTGTCTCATAAAATATACTCCTTGACTCCAAAACATACTGTTATAGAAATAACAGTTGAAAATTCGCTTCCAATACAGACTTGCAGAGGGAAAGAAATATCCAAAAAGCAGACTAAATATGTTTAGAAGTGGAAAGAAAATGGTATCCCTTTCTTCTGGTAATGACATGTGTAAGAGTCAAGTTGCGGGGAGGGAAGGCAGAAAGAACCTCAGGTTTATTTTTCTTACAACATTCCCTCCATTCAGCTTTCTTCTTGGGTACCAAGCATGTCAGTAGAATTCAGAACTCTCATTACCGTGCACAGGACCTACAAGACACCCCAATTTAACATTTCACGGAAGATCAAAATGTCATATGTTAGCATTTAGTTTACCCTCATGGGATTCCTAGCACTGGCTCAACAATACTCTAGAATTGAGCTCATAGAGTCTATAAAATTGTCCAAGCAAATTTAATTTTTATTTGCTCTGTTTAATATGCATTACCAGTTAGATTTATTAAGCATGTACTATGTGTCAAGCACTCTGGGCTCTGGATATTAGGCCTTGGGTATAACAAGATTAATAAAAACTATTCTTTCCTTGATGAATGCATGTTCTAGTAGAGTAAACAGAACTATAAATAGATAAATGGTGATGTAGTCTATTAAGTGTTATTACTGAAGTAAAAATAAACTGAATACACAGAGGACACTATCTTGCTGAAGAAAGATCACATGCAGAATTGAGCACCTCACTTTTCACTTGTCATTTTACATCTTAACTCATACTAGCATCCAGGAAAAAATAATTTCATGTATCACAAATCCTATAAGGTATTTTTTTTATTATTACATTATGTTAATCACCATAATTACATCTTTAGTTTTTGATGTAGTGTTCCATGATTCATTTTTTGCGTATAACACCCAGTGCTCCATGCAGAACGTGACCTCTTTAATACCCATCACCAGGCTAACCCATCCCCCCAACCCCCTCCCCTCTAGAACCCTCAGTTTGTTTTTCAGAGTTCATAGTCTCTCATGGTTCATCTCCCCCTCCGATTCCCCCCCTTCATTGTTCCCTTCCTGCTATCTTCTTTTTTTTTTTTTTTTAACATATAATGTATTATTTGTTTCAGAGGTCCAGATCTGTGATTCATCAGTCTTACACAATTCACAGCGCTCACCAAAAATCCTATAAGGTTTTAAAGGTAAGATAGTAGATGGGCTTCAATAACATCTTAAAGACACTGAACTGCATGCTATAGCAATGGGAATCCACTGAGAGTGTTTAAGCAGAAGAGATACTTGATTGTAATTACATGACCTCATTTATATCCCTAGACCAGGCCTCTCCTCTGAGCATCTGATTCATATGTCCAACAGCTTATATTACTTACTTCTCTATTTGAAGGTATCATGGATCTTGCAAACATAACATATTCAAAATTCTTGATTTCTTTCTAATCTAGTTCTTCCCTGAATCTTCGCTGTCTCTGACAGTGAATGACATGACCATCTATGCACTGCCTTAGAAGCCATTCTGGAGTCTTCCTTTTTCCTCATCCTCCATCACCAAGTCTTTTAATTTTTCTACTTCCAGGTTGTAATTTAAATCTGTCCATTCCTATTTTATTTCCATCACTATCACCCTAGTCAAGCCACCCTCATGCTACATTTTTACTATGACAAAGACCTCCTCCTAGGTTTTTCCACTTCCACTTATGCATCTCTCCAGGACATCCTCTATAGCAGCCAAGAGTCCTCCTCTTATTTATACCATAGGGCCTAATTCACATCCTTCATAAAACATATTGCAGCCTATAATTAGATAGATGATAGTAATGCGTGATAGATAGCTAGATAGATAGACAGAAAGGTAGACAGATAGGTGGCTGTTATTTGCTTCTTTAATATCTGACTCCACCATTAGACCAATATACTGCAACCTCCATGGGGTCTCTTTTATCCACTGGATCCTCAACATCAAAGTGCTCAGTGAACTTTCGTTGAATGAATGAAATACACCTTTCTTTTTTTTTTTCATCGTTTTCCTTTGAACTTATGTAACTAATTTTCATATACTTCCGAGTTATTTTACTTAGATGTCTAAAAATTCCCTCCCCAACAACTTTTTACTAGGCACAAAGAAGAATAGAAGAGATAACATTTTATCTACCCCTTTTCACTGCAAAGCCCTAAGAAAACAATATTGCAGGGCATTTTCAAATACTATAAATGTGTTTTTTTAAAACTCCCACTGATCACTGAATTTCTTGTTTTCCCATACATGACCAATTTCCAATTTGCTGGAATTGGATATTTAAATAGATATTTGTTTAATCTACCATCAAAATGAAGCAGATAGTTAAGTCTGCTTCTCTATTGTTCTTGTCTTGAGCAAAATAAAAAATAAAACAATTCCACTCAAACATTGCTTAAATATATAAGCATTATAGGTAACTTTTCATTGCAAATACACATAAACATTTTTCTTGTGTTATTTCACTCCCAGCTTCTAGCCAAAACATTTAAAAAAAGACTATTCTTGCAATCCTTGCAGAATTTCAAGCCTTAGTCAAAGAAGAAAATCCCAAAAATCTTTTCAGAAATCCTATTTGGGCGCTATTCCCAGCCTAATTTTGCAGACCAAGATGTTTGGGCAGTCCTGGTATGCCAGGGATAAGCAGTTGAGGATTTTTATCTGAATCAAACCCAAACTCCAACCGTAATTAAAATACCACAACACTATTAACTCCTTGACTATGTTAGACGTTGGTTTAGTTGAACTAATTCCACTTCTGGAATATAGCCTCTCATTTATGTTCCTGCTGATTGCTTATATTTTCATTTCAGCACTCCCATTGCTTTTCAAACGATAGAAGTATTGTCTCAGTTTTTGTTGCTATGCAAACATCTCTGGAATTACATAAAGAAAGCAAAATTACTAAAGCCGGATAACATAGATATGGTAACAGAAACTTCTGGAGCCTTCTGTTTTATCCATTTTTCTTCCTCTGATGACTGAGAATGGTGCAAAAGATGTCTTGTGACACTTTATATTGTCCTGTATATTTTGGAGAAAGGAATACTGACTATATATATATATATATATATATATATATATACGTATATCTGCAAGTGCATTGATGTTGACATTTAAGTTCATAGCCCCCTGTGTAGGAAGCATGAACTGGCAGGATCAGTGCAAACTCTTTATGTGTTTATACAACCAAGTATATATGTAATTGATGCTTAGAAGTTGCCATTCTGTAAAAATATGCCCTAAATTCTTTGAAATACCACCAAAGAAAATCAGCAAAGGACACATTCTCTGTCCCTCATCCCAAGACCGCTTTACATGCATATCCACCTTTTGATCCTGTTCCCTTCAATCCTTCTTTAAGCCCCTAAATTTTAACTTGCATTACCTGTTGCTAGCACTGCTGCTATTCCATTACTGTTTCACTGGGAGTTCTGGAGCCTGGTATGAAGTCAAATATAAAGTGACAAGAGAAAACCAAGGGGTTTCAAAGTACAAATTGTATATGATCTTCTTGCCATAACAGAATAGTGTCATTGTCCTGTAAAATTAGAGAATCTATGCTCTTCTACTCCAGAGAATTAGCAGTATGAATGCTATTCGACAGCTAATAGGAACTCTGGAGAGATTTGGAAATGTTCCCCAGTAGCAGAAGTAGGAGTTCCTAGATTTCCCATATACTTTCCTCAACTCATAAACATATCATTTATTAAAATAAACAGTTATTTACTGGCCATGTCTCCTAAGTGCTGGGCAAAAAGCAATGAGAAAAGCTCCCAAATTTCTCTCTTATGGAGCTCATATTCTACTTGAGAAGATAGTTAACAAACAAATGAATAAGTACAATATATATTAGCTCAGAGGATAGCAAATGCTGTAGAGAGAAGTAAGTCAGGATAGGGGGACAAGATTGAGCTGAGAGTGGAAATGTTGGGCAGTAAATGGAATTTTAATAAAGTGATCACTCTCTGCACTCACCACATAAAAGACATTTCATAAAAATCTTGAGTCATGCAGGCAAGGTATCTGGGGGAAGGACATGCTAGCTAGAGGGGACAGTGAATCAAAGGACTTGAAAAAGGTACATGCCTTTTGTGTTGGAGGCACATCAAGTAGGCCAGAGGTCCAAGTGGAGAAGGTAGGGAGAAGGTGTAGGATATGATTTCAGAGGGGTCAAAAGTAGGGGGGGGCGCCTGGGTGGCTCAGTTGTTAAGCATCTGCCTTCGGCTCAGGTCATGATCCCGGGGTCCTGGGATCGAGCCCCGCATCGGGCTCCTTGCTCTGCAGGAAGCCTGCTTCTCCCTCTCCCACTCCCCCTGCTTGTGTTCCTTCTCTCGCTGTGTCTCTCGCTGTCAAATAAATAAATAAAATCTTTAAAAAAAAAAAAAAAAGTAGGGGGAAAGGAGTCCAGGGAGGGACTCGTTGGTCAATGCAAGGACTTTGGCATTTATGCTTTAGTCTGAATGAGACAAGGAGCCCTTGGAAATATATTGGTTTCTAGGACTGTCTTAGCAAATTACCACAAACTAAGTGACTTAAAACAAGAGATATTTATTCTTTCTTAGTTATGGAGATCAAAAGTCCAAAATCAAGGTGTGTGCAGGGCCATGCTACCTCCAAAGATTCTAAAGGAGATTCCTTCCTTGTCTCTTCCTGCCTTTGCTGACTCTAGGCATTCCTTAGCTTGGGACAACATCAACACAATCTCTGTCTCCGTGTTCACGTGATCTCCTCTGCGTCACTCTGGTGTCTTTTCCTCTTCTGTCTCTTATAAGGACACTTGTCATTGGAGTTAGAGCCCACCCAGATAATCATCTCAAGATCCTTAACTTAATTATATCTATAAAGACTTTTTTTTTTCCCAAATAAAGTCACATTCACAGGTGGCAGAGGTTAGCATGTGAACATATCTTTTGTGGGTCCATATTCAAATCTGTTACATGGAGTTCTGAGTAGAGGAGTGGCAAGATCTGGCTTGTGTTTTAGCAGGTTCATTCTAGTTCCCGTGGTGACAATGGACTAGGGAAGAAGGACAACAGTGCAGTAGAATCTGACAGACCATAGGACACAAAGCAAAAATTCAGGTGAGTATGTGGCCTGTACCTGAACAGTAGTAATGGAGGTGGTGAGAAGTGGTTGGATTCTAGACATATTTTAAAAGTAGAGATGACAGAATTACAAAAGATTACATGTGAAATGTAAAATAAAAGGTAGAGTCAAGGGTGAATCCAAGGTCTTGGGCTTAGATATTTGTGAGTTACTTTTGATGGATATGATAGGAATGCCTCTGTTTCTATAAAGCTTTTATATTTGGGGGGTCAAGGTCATTAGCTAGCTGCTAGTCCTCATCCATCAGGTCTCAGGATGGATGTCATTTCCCTCTGGCAGCCTTCTCTGACTTCAGTAGGTTAGATCAACCTGTCTCTATGCTCTGCACATTAAGTTTATCCTTATTATAACTTTTCTGGTCATTTATTTTAGTTTGCTTTTGCAAACTACCCCCAGAAGTTAGTAACTTAACACAAACAAAAAACATGTATTTAGCTCACGGTTTTGCAAATTGACTACTGGCTTATCTTGACCATGCTTCTGGTCTGGGCCACCGACTGAGGATCTTGTCTGGACTTGCTCATGCATCTACAATTATCTAGCAGGTCAACACGAGCTGGCTGACTCATAAAGGCCTCAGGTGAGATGACTGTGATGACTGGGGTCTCTCTCTGTGTGGTCTCTCATCCTCCACAGGCTGGCCTGAACTTCTTTACAAAGCAGTCCGAGAGTTCCAAGAGTGTGAGAGCGAAAGCTGCAAGGCCTCTTGAAGCCTACTACTTTCAGAGTTGGCACAATTTCTCCTCCATTTTTAGTCAAAGCAAGTCACAAAACCAGTCCAGCATCAAAGGATGAGGAAATAGACTCCCTCTACCTAGCGGAGAAGTTACTAAATATTGGCGCGGTTTTTGCAATCTATAGCGTCATTTAATATAACTGCTTGTTTTTGTGTCTCTCTTCCCTGCTAACTACCCTATAAGCAGGGACACAAGGCTCTCCTGTTCACAGCTGTATCCCAGAACAATAGATGTGGAACACATATTTTTTTTTAAAGAAATGAATGAGTGAAAGAATGAGTGAGAAAAAAAAAATCTGAACTAATGTGGGCATTCGCAAGAAATGGTCAAAATAAGCATTTTTTCTAAATTTTTTTAAACACAATACATATTTGGAATAACTTTTTAAGGGAGCTTGATACTCGTTGGCTTTATATTAACCTAGAACAATGATTTATTTTAGATTGCTTCTGGAATAGTTGTATTTGTATATACAAGTTAACAATACACTTACCTCTTGACTTGTAGCGGGTGTTATAAAGAGCCATTTTTCTTTAAGGGTTAGAGTTCAGGTAAATCTCATCTTTGCATAAGTCACACGGGTCTCCTTTGGAATCCCTTGCAGAAAGCAAAGTTTTTCAAAAGCACCCTTTTGTTCTTCACTGATGTTCATCTTAGAATCTCATACAAAGGATTCATTAATGGTGATGTGCCTTTCTTGTTAAACAATACTATTGTCTGGGAAACTCCAAGTGTTTTACAAATGGAATGCAGAGGCAAGTTGCTACCCTTTTGCAGTAGAAACATACAAATGCCTTGGTGACAGAGATAACTACTGAATTTAAAATCTCAGTGCTCAGTCATTTCCACTAATGACTTCATTCCCAAAGCCCCATCCGTTTTTCTCTGTTACTGCATGCATCATAAAGAATTTACACTACTGAAGGAGAGCAGGTTTTGTCACCCCAAAATGTCTCCTTGGCACGAGGATTATTTTGAGTGAAAGGCAATCAAACCCAGGAAAAGCTCTTTATTTCCCTGGCAACTGCTTAAATTTACATTGGAAAGGGGCCTGTACCAGGAAGATAGCCATCACCAGAGACAACTTTTTTACTGAACATCTTGTATCTTCATAACAGGGCAACCTTTGCTTTCCAAACACCTCCTCTGCCTTCCTGTAATGGCTTTCCTTCTCTTTGTAGCCCCAATCCTCAACTCCTTTCCTTAGCTCAGGATGTTATATAAGCCTCAGTTGCCTGACTGCCTTTGGGACTCACATTTTTATGGGGCTCCCATATGTAGGAAATTAAATTTGGCTAATCTGTCTTGTATCAATTTAATTATTAGCCCATCCAAAGAACCTAGGAGAGAAAAAGGCAAAGTTTTTCCTCCCCTACACTACCTATCTCCCTTACCCTAACTCCTTTTAGACTCTCTTACATCTTTCAAACCTTCCTTAATGTGAACTTCTTTCAGCACTGAACCTGAATGTCTTCCAGAGCCTTATTGATCTAAATACATCAACATGTTGTTTGTGCTGATTGTCTGTCTGCTGCAGTTAGCCTAATAAGCCTATTGGACTGTTCAATTCTGTGTTTGGTAGCATCGTTGTGTTTTGTACTCAGTACGTCAGAGGTGTGGAAACACAGTAGGAATCTGAGAAGCCATTCCATGAGAGCAGCTCCTGGAGAATCTTCAGCTCTCCAAAGAATCTTTTCTTTTTCCAAGAACAAAAACAATTGGAAAGTTAAAACACAGTGAGGAGCTTTCTAGGGGTCCTATCGATAAATGAAGAGTAAGAGTTCAGTTCTTCGGAAATTGAAGGGAATAAGAAATAAGAAAAAAGAAAGAAAAGTTGGTTCTGCATCAAGTGAATACATTGTGGACTATTAGGAACTTGCATCTGCTGCGAAGCGAACACTGAGAGGAGTTGGGGGTCTAAGACGTCTATGAGGGACCCAAGCCTGCGAGAGTCAAATGCCGGGAGAGGCAGGGTTGGGCAGGGAAAGCCTCAGAGGAGTCCTGCACTGGGCAACACAGCCCGGCCTTCAGAGCCCCATTACACTCAGTCATTGTCCAAGAGCTGCCTGAGGAGGGGAACTGGGTGGGTGCTAATGCCCGCTGGTTGTCAGCTCCCTTCCCCCCTTGCTGCAGAGCCCCAAGGTTCTCCCTGACGGGAGATCCAAGTGGCACCCCTCCTTGGCTGCCAGAGAACTGGAAGTAGTTTGAAAATATTGGGGAAAGGGCTGAATGCTGGACTAACCAGAACTCTTGTCACCTCCACTGGGTGGGTGGAAGGCAGCACGAAGGCAGCAATCGAAAGATAATTTAAAAGAATCCTAATGTATTCAGTCATTCTGTTAATCAGCATAATTTTTCAATCATTTGTGGTTTGCGTGCCCTTTTTGGAGGTCTTACTAGTCATTGTGTTTATGGGAAATTGACAGTTATTAATTGTTTTTAAGCTTGAACCAGTCCTTATTAGAATTCAAATATATTTCCCACTACTGGGTCCAATATCTATGTAATCATTTATCTTATAGTGAATTTTACTGTAAGTGTAATATTTACAAGAAGCAATTTGTCATTCTTGGGTTAAGTATAGAAACTTTGATATTTTCTGGATAAATGTGTCAAAATAACTAAGATTCAAGCAACAGAAGAGAACAGGAAGCTTATAATACAGCATTTTAGATTAGAGTTGGGAGGTTTGCTATCCGGTTTGACTCCGTTATCGTTACTGTTTTTATAAATATGATTTTCCAATTATTAACCATCATTAGTATTAATGGCACTAATGCTGGTAATCTGTCTCACTAAGGATTTCAAAGTGCTGTATTTTTTATATGCTAAATGAGTTTCAGGGCTCCAGCAGTGATTCCCACCCTGATTTGCTACATCCCCAAGTCTCCAAACACAATTAATTTTAATTCATAGATGAATATGCCATTCAGCACTGTAGGTTACCGTATGGGGTGGCGGCCCCTCACAAACGATTTCAGAATATTTCAATTCCCTACAGACTTAAATCTCTAATCTAATTGGCAATACATCCCCCCTTTCCTCACCGGGGATAGCACTCCTTTTCATTTAAACGTTGTCCTCTGTATGTGTTCCCAGGGCTGGGGAGCCCGGGTGAGTGCATGCACGAGGCATACGGAGGCAGAGGAGGGACAAAGGTCCAAGGCTGAGGCCCAGAGTCACAAAGGATCTGTCGTGCTTGCGCCCCGTGTCTCCTTCCTGTGACCTGCTCCTCGGTTCTTTCTAACATTGCGGTCACATCTCTCCACGTTTCCCACTCATCCTTCTATCCTCTGCTCTGAGCATACTCAATTGATTTTCCCAGCTGGTTGTCTCTCTCATGCCGCCCTGCCTCCGCACCCGTGTTCACTCGACCTGGCACACACTGCAGCCTCGCCAGCTCCCCTTGCTTGTCCAACAGCGCCCACTCTGCCTTCAGGAGTCACATCAGGCACTGCCTAGCTTGTAAAGGCCTCCTTAATCACTCCAACTGTGCTTTGCCTTCCTTGCTTTCTTCGCTCTGTACTCTTTTCCTTTGTACAGATGTCCAATATTAGAATCAGTCTGTTTCCACGCTCGCTTCCATCATCTCCAATAAAAATGAGAGCAAGGACTATCTCTTTTGAGATAGGCAGCCCTAGCTTCTTGCCAACAAAACACTCAGTGGATATTTGCTGAAGGAATGAGTGAATGCACCCTTGTTCCTTGTTCCAGCACACGGGGGCGGGGCTGAGGGGTGGGAGCTGGGTGTCGAGCACTTGCACATTACTCTCTGAGCGCCTGCTGCAGGATCTCTCACATCCTGGCGGATCCAAGCGTGCCCGAGGGCAGCTCTAGCACTTCCCTTGTTAGGATCGCATCCCCACACACTGTCTGGTATACACCAAACGAGCTCTCTCTCCACCTTCATTGAAATCTGGCTTTTCCTTGGCGTTGTTGGTCTTAGCTAGTTACTAGAAGAAAGTATCTCTGATACAATAATTAAAATAACTATGAATTCATGTGTTACTCTAAGTGTAAACTTGTTAATGTGTTAATTCTGCCAGTAGTATGTGCATTGAAAAAGAGAATGGGAAGCCAGTAAAACATAGAAATAAACTTCTAATGGTGGCATTTCAGGAAATAGGAGAGGACAGATGGGAAGATATTTCTGGACCAGGAGCTTCTGGATGCCCTTCACTTTGTACCACACAAGCCATTTCCTATTCCTGTACAGAAGGTTGGATCTGCTTGCTACAACACTCTCTAGCTCTCCTGAGAATAGTACCTCTATTTCTGTCTTTTATAAAAAGGTAGAGGCACCAGTCCTTCTGGTTGTCAGGGACCAGGAAGGAGCCTTCTTCATACAATGGCAAGAAAAAGCCAAGAACAGACAAAGAAGTCATCTTTTTTTTTTTCCTACATCCAATAGACACCGTAGTGACACTTCCCAATTCAGAGAGAGACAACCACGTTGAATGGAAACAGATTCAAAATAATTGAACAATAGCTTACACTGATTAGGTATTTACCCAGGTGCTATGCTAAGCCCTTTCTTTTATTCCTTACATCAACCATATAAAAAAGGGATTTTTAAAGAGAGAAAGAGAGAGAGCACGAGGAGGGGGAAGGGCAGAGAGAGAAGCAGACTCCCTACTCAGTGGGGAGCCCGACTCAGGGCTCAATCCCAGAACCCCGGAATCATGACACGAGCCGAAGGCAGATGCTTATCTGACTGAGCCACCCAGGCAGCCCAATAAAAGGCATTTTTTATCCCCATTTTACACACAAGTTAAGTAACTTGCCCATGGACACAAAGGCTGATAATTTTCTGAGTTAGCACTGGTGCCTAGAAAGTTGTGACTCAAATCCTAAACACACTTTCTGAAAGGTACCCCCTGGTATGAGGAAGGGGACACCTAATTAAGCTTCCATGCCAATATACAATCTAACACTACTTGCACTGTTATTATAATCCCATAATTGGCAAGACATTTTCATGGTATTTATTTTATTTCCTTTTATTTCACGGAGGTACAGAAGACATCACAATTTATGAATCCAATTTTTACTTTAAACACCTGGTATACAGAATATGAGTGCTTTACAGTTATTTCCAGTATCTTCTCTGCAAACATTCACAAAATATCTCAAATATGTAAAGGATACTTTCAAAATATTTGGGGAGATATTTTACTTATTTTTTTAATTTATTTTTAAAGATTTTATTTATTTATTTGACAGAGACACAGTGAGAGAGGGAACACAAGCAGGGGGAGTAGGGGAGGGAGAAGCAGGCTTCCCCTGGAGCAGGGAGCCCAATGCGGGGCTCGATCCCAGGACCCTGGGATCATGACCTGAGCCGAAGGCAGACGCTTAACGATTGAGCCACCCAGGTGCCCCATGGGGAGATATTTTAAAGGATATTATATGGTCCCTGACTCCAAAGAGTTTACAATCTGAAAAGTAATATTAAGACCCCAATAACCTTCCAACGCCAACCTGTGTGCAAGCTGTATCCAAATTGATATCAGAAACCTGAGAACTCACCCATCCACTCAAAGAGCAATCAGACCATCGGATATCAGAGACATAAAATAACTATTGTCTTCACCCTTTTACTTTCAAGCAATTGTTTCCTAAACACTGTTATAGTCACTAAATCTGCACACTTCAGAAATTCCAGATCTTCATGAGATCTCATGAAAATGTGTGTTGGCATTTTCCCTTAGATTTCTTTTAAAGTATCACTTCTGTCCATCAAGGCAGAGTTCCTGGAAGTAAATTGCTTTTAAATTCTTTCTCTTTCCTGACCAGATATGGGTTCCCAACAGCAGCAAAAATCTGACTGGTCCCTTTACTACTCTCTGCAAATATCCCACACATGTGTATGTTGAGAGTTTTAATGTCATTTGTTGAAATATATTTAACCAATGTCATTTGGTTCACATCAAGTTAATAATGGCTTCCCCAAGGCTATGATCAATTCAGTCAACCAACTGGTTTGACTGATTTTTCCTTTGCATTGACCTAATTGCCTGCCTGTTTGGGCATCTGCAGACACCTTTACACAAAGAGAAGGCAGGCTTCACGTTAACTTGCCAACTGAGGGTTATTCTTTTCTTCTGAGATCTGCCACGGACTTACTGAGTGACTGTTGGCAAGAGTTCCAATCATATTCCACTCCCTCTTTCTCATTTTTAAAATAAGAATAGGAATATATAAAACGCTGATGATGCTAAATGGAAAAGCAAACAATCATTGTCTGTTTAAAGATACATCTGTACTGTAGAGAAAGAAGGATTTCTTCTATTCTGAAATGCCAGCAAAAGACAACATGAAGGGGGGAAAGAAAACCCAATTAACAATCTAAGGAGATTAAAAAAAACAAAAAAAAAAACAAAAAAAAAACACCACCACCAAATTCCCTTTCAGTTGTGCATTTGGGTCCTTTCAGGGAATTAATCATTAATGAATATTCAATGCTATTTTCTTTTTCGCACTGCAGTCTATAGCACTACCTCTTTAAAAGTTAACAGGGACTAATTCTCTTTCAAAATACACATTCTCCTTAACAAATTGTCTACGTTCCTTCACTGACATACACGTACGTCAATCAAGTCAAAGCTCTGATCTCAGTCAAAACTCAAGAGTTTTATCCAAATGTGTTTACCTGGCTCCTAATAAAAGATTTTTCTACATACCATCTAAAATCCTGATGACAAAACAGAAAGACTCCTCAAAGGTCCACAAAAACCGGCTCAGCTAGAGCACCAGCTACTCTGGGTATATTTTTCCCTATGATTAACCAGTTCTTAATGACAACATTGCTTATCTTACAACTGTGACATGAAGAGGGAGCTGTAGCTCTTCTGAGACACAGTTCTGCAAGCACCAGCTTATCCACGCTCTCCGATCTCGTGTCTATTTCTCTTTCTCTCTCCCTCTCTTGCGCTGTCCCTTATTCAGTCACTCTTCCATCTTTTTGCCATTGTGCCAGCTCAATTTAAATGTATCCGCTCTGTATCTGTTCAAGTGGAGATAATCCATGCAAATCAGCAGCAGAGGTTTTCCATGCTTGGTTCACAGAGAGGACTCAGCTTGAGGAGGTCACTCGTTCACAGCCGCTCCTCCCATTATATTTTTCCCCTTATTGCAGAACTGCTGTATGTATACAGTGACTGAAAGGACTCAATTTACTGCAGCTGCCGCCTGTCTTTACTTACAACTTTTTTTTTATAAAGGAACTTACCTCCATCTGTCTCTTCAAGGTAGGAAGTCTGATTCTTCTAAAGACGTGTGTAATGCCTCCACTGTCTGCTCATTATCAAATGTCACTTGAATGCTTTATATTGTTGCTGGCATTAGGCACAAATGCTGGGATTCCAGGTGCCTCACGCTTTTGTTACTTAACCGAAGAGGTACAATTGTTTAAGTGTCGGGTATTGTAATGTTTATTTTCCCTGCAGCCAGCTTCAGTTTTACAATGTCAGAAAGATGAGTGTCCACTCGCTCATCTAGAAATACAATCCTCTCTCAAGTTTTCCTTCTTAAAAAAAAATAATCTCTCAGTATGTTTTAACTTCTCATGCATCCCGGCCAAGCATAGTCAAGGGTAAAATTCAACCGTGTTAATTTTGGGTTTTTTTTTTTTTTTTAACCTGGCACCTACCTGCAGCGTTTTCTGTGAAAAAGAACTAACTGTTGAAATGTTTTTAACAACAGCCAGAAAAAGGATAGATTTTACTTCATTCTGCTGCAAAGCAAGAAGCTGAAGGCCTTATTGCTAACAGGCCTGTCAAATAGATTTATTCTTCACAATTTACAAATTGTTATGAGGCTATGCAGAAGTATTGTAATTAGCCAGGATTCAGTTCCTGTGATTGTACATGCGCTTATTTATTGTTTTGAGATTGAAATTAGATTATAAAAAAGTTTAATGTCGCAGGGCTAACAAAAAAGCTTGTTTATACAACATTGTTTGATGTCATTTTTTTAAGGCTGATTTCAATAGCCAAATGGTTACATTTAGATTAAAAATGCACCTAAGAGGCTAACAGAATTGACGATATCCATGCTGATTTATGAAGTCAATTTCTGGACTTACATGACTTCATATGTGTTTCCTTGAAGTTACTTGTAATAATATTTTAATCATTCCTTAGTCATTCCAATTTTAAAACATACTAAATGCCATAAAATTATAGACTCGAAAATCTCTTTTTGATTAGTACAAATATAATTATAACATTCCAGTTATAATTTAGTTTTCAATAAATGTAATACGTCTTTGAAAGCAGTCCCTATTAATATAATTTTACATTTATTACCTTATTTTCCAGAAGGTTTGACATGTAGCTATGACAAGACCATTTAATCTCTTGTGTAGTATGGAATTGAACATAAACAGTAAACAAAGTTGACAGTCCTGAAAAGAAGAAAAAATGATCCTCTGGTATACTGAATAGTTCTGATGACATAAATCTTAGATTTCATCTTCCAGGTAGATACTTGTAGTTAGTGGAGTTCAAGGGAAAAAATTTATTATCCACATAAAATATCTCAGTGCCAAAAATGTGCGGTTCTTTTTCTTTCTGATACAGACTCTTCTACTGAAGAAAAAAAAATGCACTCTGATTTTTGAGTACAGTACAAGGCATGAAGCCCTGTCATTGTTAGCATAAAGAAGACATCTACACAAGCATTACTGTGCAGAGGGCAATCTTTCTGTCTCTGGCATTTGTTAGGTTACTGTACATAGAATTTAACAGATGAATATGTTCTGCTTCGTGGCATTTTAGTGATCCTATTGGTATGCAGGCTACTCTGCTAGGATAGCAACAGAAAAAAAAAAAAGGGGATATATGTTTTATAGCAGTAGTGATAAAAGCCTTACACAGGGAAGAGAAGAAGAATTTGACTTATTTTCTGTGCAGTAATTAGAATTTCTTTAAAACTCTTTGAAATACTGAGTGGTAAAGTAAACTGAGGCTTCTCCAGGAAGGGCTAATTGAATGTATCTATTCGAATCATGTAGTTGCCCATGAATATCTTCTTCCCAGACACTGTCACTGGAGGATTCCATTCACATCTTCAGGATTACAGGGAAAGAAATGGATTCGTCACTCATGGTAGAGGGTGATTCTTTCATATTTAAAACGAGTTTGAGAAGAGCACCCGACACAGGAAAACCTAAACAGATGGAAAGGTGTGTGAGGTTGTCTGGTTGTGTGAACTTGAGACTAGTGCAAAACCAAAGGATGCCCCTTCAGAACAAAGGAATGCCATGCAATACTCTGTCAGCAGTCAAGCTGAGCAGAGATATAAAAAAGTGGCCAGGGAGACCTTCTGGGGAGAGAGAAAATGCAAACAACGAGGCATTCTCTTTTCAACCAAATTACCAGTATTTGATAGGTATGACGGCATTCCCCCATGGAATTTCAACCCATCATTTCACAGCTATTTCAAAATCACATATTTTATAGACTTACACATTTGTTTGTAAACCTCCTAGGAAATTCTCCAAAGACCTAATAACTTGTATGCCTTAAATTAGGTTTTACTGTGCATCCTAAATAAAAAGGTCACAGCCTTTAACTCCCATGGGTTTCTTTTGCTTCGTCTGTAAACTTGCCATTCCTTCAGTAACTCATTCAAGCAACTGTTCGAGATAAGTTACATTTTACTCCATTTGAGTGTGCCTTGCAGCAGAATCTATAGAACTGGTAAAACCTGTAGCTATATATAATACCATGTTGTTATTCCCACCTGGCTCTTTTCTGCTGGTTTTACTGAGTGCAGTTTAAAAGATAAATTATCATCTTAAAGGGATACTATGGAGGGTGTTAATAAGTTCTCTGTAACTTCGGGAGTGTTCAGTGGTGCCCGGGAAACGCATCCCTGCTTGAGGGGAAATGATGTGCTTCATCAGCAGACATTCAATGCCTATATCATCTGTAGACGTGCAAAATTCCTCAAGAAGGACTATATCGTGCCATACATATTTTCTCAATCTTGAAACATTGCTGTGTATGGATTGATCATAATTATCAAGTGAACACTCAGCAGATACTAATTGCTTTATGTGTATTAATTTAATCTGCATGACACTGTGAGGTGGATGGGACCATCATCTTCATTTCACAGATCAAGACATTGAGGTATAGGGAGCTTCAGTGATTTAGCCAAGGCCTCGCAGTTGTGGTAGAATTGGGATTTGAACCCATTTATTCTGATACTGGTTTCAAAACATCACACAACAATGCCTCCCTGGCTAATTAGCTCAGATAACTAAATATGATAAGGATACCCCCCCCACCACCACCAATAGCAAAAACGTTTCTATTGCCCTGTTTATAGTCTTGATTCTAATATCTGATTCCAATTTTTCAACTCTCGCCAGAGCTCTTTACATCTGTCTGTATTACCATTATAGCAGAGGTTGTTTGGTTTTTTTTTAAGTTCTTTCATTTAATGCATGCCAAGAACATTACAGAACATTTGTCTTTTACCTCAAGGAGTTAAGAACTAAATCAGATCTGTAATTGACTGACTTGTCTACTGACAGCCTTTGAAGCACTGTCCCCCCCACCTTTATTTTTCATTTTTTTTTTTTCTTGTCTAAAGAACAAGATTGACATCTCTTTATATGTTTGGAATTTTTCAGTGGTGTAAAGTGTTTGGTAATGATGGAAATTAACCTGAGGCTTTATCTAACTACCTTTCCTTGTAACTCCATTGAAGTTCTGGTAACAATTAAAATTTTCATGCAAACAACTGTTCCCATCAGAAAAAAAATACTCTTCCGTCTTGTCATATCACCCTTCAAAATCTCCTGGGTAGAGGAAAAGCCTCTCTTTCTGTTGGGTACATCTGAATGAAAATTTCCCAAGTTGAAATATACCAACACATTAGAAAAGCAGATAAAGAAAACAAATGGAGTGAAAATTCATCTTTAAATGGTCGGACTCTACACTGAAACAGTTATCTGTCCTTGCATTAGAAGGTGTTATGTCCTCAAGGAGAAATGAGCAAGGACAGGTCCATACAGGGAAGCATTTGCAGCTTTACTTCTGTCTGTTTATTTGGGATAGCTTGAACTGTCTCCCAGTGTTTTTCTACGCAGTGTGAGAAGATGAACTATTATACATGTAACTCAGAGGAATCTGATTCAAAGACTGTGTTCGTTTGACCTCTGAAATATCCAATATGTAATGTAAACAAAAATCTGAACAACACCAACACATAATCAAGAGACAGAAATGTGGGGAACGTGGGTCAGTAGCAATTGAGCAAGCTACACATTTCTCGAGTAACAAATGAAAAATAATTTTGATGCCATCCTGTGATACCAGCATTCTTTTTAGATCTTATTTGAAGTATCAGGCAGATGGACTGCCCTATATATCCAGAACCCCTATCTGCTGCAGGCAGAAAGCCTGAGAACCTAGCTTTAAAGGTATTTTAATATATCAGTTTTGCCCGGATTAGCTAAGTTAGACATCGACCATTGGTACAGGAAAGGTTGGGAATTAATTTAAATTTGAGCTTACTCTTCCATCATCTCTTGCTGAGTGAGTTTCTTAGCCTGTGAGACATTCCTTTCAGATTTGATTTCTCCATTACTTGGTGGATATTCCTATTTTGAAAGAAAAGGAGGGGGCGGGAACAGATCAGGGCATGGTGGTTACGAGCTGTGTATTGATATAAGCAGTCAAGGAAGTTAAAACTGACCTAAAACCATGTGAAGACTCCGTCCCTGGTTGCTAAATTCTTCAGCTGCAGAATTGAATTTCTTATCCAAAAAGATGTCAATTTCCTGAAATTAAAAGTAAAATCAAAAGATTTTTCTCATTGTGGAAAGCATGTGATATGAGCAAAAAATATTCAGATAAATTAATTCTCAAATGTATTAGCACTGACTGGACAGTTAGCAATACATCCGAGCTCAAAAAATAAATAAATAAAAAATAAACAAAAAACAAAACTTCACTGTCTAGTAAGCTCTACAGTTTGGAAAGCAAAGCCAACACTTGTACAAAGTCTTACACCAGGATTGGAAATTCTGTTTCCAGCTGTTGTTATATATGTTACTTTCCTATCAATCCTCTTCCAGAAATATTAGTTAAGTGCCCTTCCCACAGTCACTGTGACCTCTTCCCTGTCTGTTCACTGCGCCTCCAGTTTACATTACAGAATTCAGCCTCTAACTGTGTCCTTTTCTCCTATTTCCCTGGTTGTTTTATGGGTCATAGTCTTGTATCCCCAGTAGCTTGTAAACTACTTAAGGGTAAAAATCATACTTATTCTGTGTCCTTCACAGAACTTGGCTCAGTGTGAAGGCCAGAGATCAGTCTTGATTAATATTTGAATGATTGATGGAATTTTTTAAAAATCTAGTTAGCACTAAGGTTATATATATATGTACATATATATATATATTTTTTAAATTTGTTTCAAGGGCAAAGTGAGGAACATCCATCCATTCAAAACATTTCTTAAGACCTAGCTAGATTCCAGACACTGGACCCATGCTCTGATAGCATATGATAGTTTACTCATGCTCAATTTTAAGAAAATAGCAATAGGAAAGGAGATTATTCCAGTAGATAAAATTATATCTATATATCTATATAGCATATACATAGATATAGATATATGATATATATTACATATATGTGTTCTCTCTATATGTATATGATTTCTCATTTTGGAACTTAAAGGTGCAGGTGACTGGTGGGAGAACTAAGGTGGAAGGTGAGAGCAGGAAGAGGACAAAAAAGAAAGAAATAAGGCAGAAGATGGTAGAGAAATGGGGAAGAGAGACATGTCTTGAGGGATGAGGAGGGAAGGGTTTAGAAAGTTTTAAAGAATGCAGACCTTGGCATTTCTTATGAACCACACTTTACAGCTTTTTAATTCCTATCATTAAATCTCCATACACAATAAGTGGAAGAGAAATTGTAATTAATCTCAAAGAGAAATTATTCTTTGGCCTCAAGATTTGGCTCCCTAGGAATGGATATACGAAACGGGGTTGGGGTCCTAAGGATGAAAGCAAAGAAGATATAAGATGGCTTTTAAAGCAAACTCTAAAATAGTCAATCCAACAAGAGATCCCACACAGGGAGCTTACAACCATAAATCAAATTCTAAAAAGAATTTGGCAAGCCCCGTCTTCCTCAGGCAGACATCAACACCTAAGCAGCGTGGAGATGGAGCCCTGTCCGAGGAGTGGGCAGCTTCAAAGGTGTGACCATCAGCCAGCGTGCTCCTGGAAAAAGGCTGGGGTGCGTGGAGTTAGTCATAGGATTCAGGAACCAGTGCTGGTAGAAGAGAAACAGGAGAAGCAGTTCGGGGGTCACCAACCTGGGGCAAAAGCAAGGTCTCCCATCCTTCTGAGTCCCCAAACCCAGGGAAACAAAAAATCTCCCAGTTCCTCAGAAGATTCGCTGTGATCTCTAACCACATGGCCGCCCCTCCTCACTGGGGTTCTCTGGCCTCCTGTTAGGGGCATTTGGTGGTCTCAGCGCTCAGTCATTTCATCTTTCCGCTCTTAGCCATGGAGATGGTAAAGACTATTTGTGAGATCCTTCCGCTGAGCAAATGAAAAGCCATTGCATCCTGGTTACCGGGAATCCTTTGGCTTCAGTGAGGGACAGAGCAGCCTGCAGGAGACTGTAGATGCATATTTCTGATTAATGAAAGAAATAGAGGACCATGGTTTAAATCAACATCCTTCTTGGAAAACAACAATCAAAGGCATTTAAAATCACGTGAACTGAATTTATAGAGGAAGCATAATGAAACAGAAAGAACACTAGCTTCAGCCCGACAGACCTGGGTTGGAATCCCAGCTTTTGACAATAGCGCTTCATTTCTCTGAGTTACAGCTTCCTCGTCTGTAAACTAGAAATAAAAATATGCACTTCTCAGTTATCTAGTAAAAAATTAAATATCTGCTATAGGCCCCCAAACAATGCTGAGCTTATGAAAGACGTTCCACAATACTTCCTCACATTCACTTTGTTTTCTGTCCGAAATCACATTTACATGACCCTGGACCCCTCTCACAGACACAAGTATTTTGATGTTTAATGGCTTAATTTTAATTTGTAGCTAGGAAAAGAAAAGAGATTCGTGGGACAACAAAACACTGATCCTGTTACTAAACTAGTATCTAAAGATAGTGATACTTAAAATTCTCAGGTCTTCTCAGAGGGCAGTGAGGCCGATCATAGCCACGAAGAGCAAATGTTTCAAGAAAGATGCTTCTCGTGCTGGGGGTTATATTTATAATTTGAATTGGAATTACTATTTTCACCTACCTCTGCTTCTCAGGTCCCGACTGAATATATCCTTAAGGCCTGATGCCTAATGCCCAGCATGTGTTAATTTTCACAGCGTTTTGAAACGGCCTGCGGGTGAGTGCTCCCAGGCACTCAGGTAATGGGCTCGGGCTGCAAAGTTTGCCGAATTCCTTCTGAGTAGGTTCTGTGCAGACCACTATGAGTTTCCAGTACCCACGCTCAAAAACCAGATTGAGAACTTTTGGAAGGATTGACCATGAATTAGCCAAACCTAAAATCCCTCCTAAGAGGACTCTTATTTTTAGCTTCTTCTGTGTGCAAGATGAGCACAGGGCCCACATCAGAAAGCAAGAAGCATCAGGGACATGAGAGAATCAGGAGGGCATTTCACAGCTTTGTAGGATTTTTCTGATTTCTTTGGAAACTATGTAAATGAATTCCTTAAACACAGGCTGTCATTGATTTTTCCCGATGTTCATTGATCCCCTCATCATTGCTTCATGTATGTGTTCTCCCAAAACATCTAGTATCGATATTTCTCTCCCTCAACTCTGTCCCCAATCCATTATAAGTATATCATTAAAACCTGTTTAATTTCCTATGAAAGATGATATTAAGTGCACTTTTAGTGTAATTATGTCAATAGTGGAAGATAAACATGTATTAGGCAGTGCAAAATGCTGATTATCTGTCAGGGTAAATCTGTTTATTTGAGATACAGCAATCTGACAACCCCCTGGTGTTACTCGGGAAAGTACATTCTCCTTCCAGGTACGGTTTGGTGGCATCTGACAGCAAAATGCTGTCAGTGGCCTCCTGCTGTGGCATAATCTTGGTCATATATAAACCCATATACATGTGGCCCTAAGTAATAAAATACAGACGTGCGGATCATGTGTTTTAGGCATACGTGATATGCTTACATTTGGGCATTTTTGTACAGGTAGAAAACTAAGTTGACAAGTTCGAGAGGGGGGAGAGTGGGTTACAGGATTAGCCTGCATTTTCATTTTTGCCCAGGGCAGGGTTTGCCCTCCATAATGGCAGCTCAGAACCATCTGCATTAATCCCCAGAAAAAGGAAAGAGCCGGTGCAAAGAAGGGGAATCAAGGAAGGTCGGTCTGGTAGAGGGTGTGGATCCGATTCTCAATGCAAACGTGCTTCTTTGATTCTTGTAACTTTTTCCTTGAGGTATTGGCTTCTAAATATATCCTAGAGATACCACTGCCGGCCAGCTGTGATTGGCCACCGAGTTTTTCTTTAAGGAGATAAAACAGGATAGGAAGGCGACAGGCCGCACGTGCTATGGCTCAATTCCCCCAGGTTTTTGTGCAGCAGAAAATGAATTGAAATGAAAATGGCTTGAATAGTCAGGCACAGTGTGCCAACCCCTCTGAAAAATAATTTTTTCTGACTTTATTACATTGGGATTACTTCCTGAATGCCATAAAAATGCTGAATAGAATAATAAAAATTGATATGTATATTGACATTTTAGTTTTCTAAATAGAAGCTGAGAAAATATAAACAGCATTTGGTCTTTGCAACTCTTCGGACCAATCATTCGTATGCTGACTAATTCACTTACTCTCAAATACCTCATTCGGCCTTAATATAAATGTCTTCTGAAATAATTTCTCCCCAGTAGATTATGCACATCTTCAGTTTGATTCAGAATTTACATGTGTAGTTTGCATATTTTTGCATCAGAGTGTCTGCTTTAAATTAGATAAAGGTCACTGTCATTCATAATCAAGAAGAAGGTGGATTAAAGGTCACAATTCAATAAAAAAAATCTGATTAGATGTAGAGGTTTGTTCATGTGATTCAGTATCATTGGATAAGTGGAAATCATGAGTCAACAAATTAGCCTCAGGATAATGGGTGACTTGCTTCACTGTGATCAAAAACATTCAGATTTTTTTTTTCCCCACTGTCTAACTTGTTTCTCTCTGTGTTGCAGTGACAGTTCCTTCTGTTACTACTCTTACCATTAGGTGTCTTTTATAATGTCACTTGGTTTTAGGAGTGACATGAATGGCAATTTTATCTCCAAAATAAAGTATTAAATTATAATGAATTAATAATAGACAGATGTGGATTAGGAAGTCCCTGAGGACCTATGGTTACTTCTACCATTTTTCCCCCCGAGGTAGTTCCTTGTGCCTCCACTCTTTTGAAAAGATGGAGATGTCACAACACATTTCTTCCCTTACATAACTACTTTCTACTTCTCACAGACACTGAAAAGCCCCTATAAACCCTTCCAAATTTTGACATCTACTCGGTGTTTCTGTCTGTGATTAGAAGGGATATGTATAAAATAAGTACAGCCAGTGGCAGTCAGGCTTTGTCAACTGGTTGAACTTTTCTAAGGTAGTTTGACAATGACTTGAATAAATGAAAAGCAGTTGGAAACAAACAAATGCTAAGTTGCGGGATATCATTGTTTGGGCCATACATCAATCTGCATACCTGAAGGGGAAAAATTGATAGACTTTTCATATATATTTGGAAGTTTGACATAAGTACTCAGGTGTTACACCAATGCTTCATGTAACCAAACTTACTACCAAAAAGGAAAGAGTCTGACTTGCTCATCTTAAAATATTTCTTTTCCTTTTTGCATGTGCTCTTGACTTAAGGGGAAATCTTATTTCTCCCGCTGAATTATTTGTCTACTCTGTTTGCTATATTGGCACCTTAACAGATCATCAAAAAAAAGAAAGAAAGAAAGAAAGAAAGAAAGAAAGAAAGAAAGAAAGAAAGAAAGAAAGAAAGAAAAGGAGAAAAGAGAAGAAAGATAGACAAGAAGGCACCACCTTTTTAAAGCACATTGTTTATTTTTCCAAAGAAAATCAAACATTTTTATAGGAACTATAAAGGTTAAATGGCTTAAGCAGATTATAATTAGTTAATTTTGTTAAACATATATTGGATCAATTTTACATTATTTTAATTACCTTTTGGAATAAATGGTTTGGTGAACAAATTCACTTGATGTTCAGGATCAAACAAAATTACCTTTCCTCTGGGTAGGCTTAAGTTTCACAAAATGATTTGGAAATGACCTCCTTTGCTTTCATCTAAAAATATCTTTGGATTTAGAAAATGATTAAAGTTGGATATATTGTGTTTTAAGCCAATCATATTTTATCATTTTCATGGCTTGTTCTTTCTTTAAAGAGGAGTGTAATCAAACTTCACTACACAGATGTTCCCCCTTTAAGGAGACTCTTGTAATTCATGCAATATCATGGTATTTGTAAGGTTGATTCAACTCTTATTTTTGCCAGAAGACATATAATGTATTCTGGTAAGTTTATGAAGTTGTGTTGTTTGTTTGTTTGTTTGTTTCTGATAAGATATAAGAATGAAAGCTAGATAGTCACTAAATATCATGGCCAAATCAGAAATATTCTGATTTCTGTCTCTGTGGTGTATGTGTGTGTATATACCTACACTCATACCCGGAAATAGTCAATCCCTAAATTGTAAATACTGGGTCCCAAGTTGTTGAATAGTAAGTAGAAAACCACGTAACTATCTCTCACCCACCCCAATTTAGGGCATCTAGAGAGCAAATCAGGAGAATGTAAATACAATTTGCCCCCCCACCCTTTTTTTTGTCTATGTGGAGTTAGCAAGTTAATCTAGTGCCCAAAGATAGCTATCTCTCTTTTTGCTTACAGAAGGAATTCTCATTTTTTTGTTGGGGTTGGTGGGGAGAGGTGGGTGTTGGTATTACTAACATCTAGCTGGCAGAGGTCAGGCGTGCTGCTAAGTACATGGGAGAGCCTTCCAAACAAAGGATTATCCTGCCCAAAATGTCAATAGCTCTGAGGATGAAAAACCCTCCCTTGTAAGAAAGAGGGAGATTTCTTCATTATGTATCTCAACTCTACAGCATCTCTTTTCCCATAGCCCAGTGTTCCATCATCCTGACCTGCATCTGGCTAACTTCTCTTCATCCCTCAGAACCCTCAGGGCAGTTATCACTGCATTCTGAATAGCTCTGCTGGTTTGTCATCTGATTATGATTATACACCTTTGTGTAATCACACCACTATATCCCTCTAAACTTGATTGATGCTTTTCTGTATCCCATCCTAGACCATAAATTTCCTGAAAATTGTACTTTTTATTGCTAACATCTAGCATGGTTTGTGGGACATAACTGTCTTATTAAGACTTGGTGTTGAATGAAATCAAGCTTATCTCTAGAAACCATACTGTACAGGGTGTTTGGGTTTAGCTTAAATAGCACTTAAGGTACTACCTCAGGTATTGTGGATTAAACATATAAATTGTAGTTGCTGGCTAAAAGGATAACTTAAAAAATATTTGAAGCACAACCATTTGTAAGTAGGGGGTCCTGCCTGCATATTTACTTATATCTATATAGCTGGATGTGTTTTAAAGCACAATCATGTATGTGTGAAACATGGCATAATTGCATGTATATATATGTTTTTTCAATAAGGTATACATTTTAATGAAGGCACTCCACTATATTATCATATATATACACATATGTAAATGAAGCATACTTCTACGTCACATTAGTAAACTTTCCAAGCTCTAATGACTGTTTATGCTTAATATGCCAAATATTATACTTGCAATAAAGTAGGGAAGAGCACTGTCCACCTCTAAAGAACATGGATGCCTTTCAGTCACTTCTCTCTGTTCTATGTTTTCTTGATCTCTGTGTTTTGGGTCGTGAATATGGTCAATAACAGTATCGAATTATAAAGCTACATCTGTACGATTGAATATTAAGTGTTTGGTTAATTTACTATTATTATTAACCAGTGAGAACCCAGAACTACCTTCACATCTTTCGAAAGTAATATTGATAACTCTGCATTTGGCAATACCGTGCCCTTTTATCATTCCACAAAGAGAAAGAGTGAAGTCAAAATCTGGCAAGTCTCTGATTAATAAATGTCAGCGTAAGTAGCTAATTTGGATAAATAAAAAATTTACTTCCCTAGAGCTTAGAGATCAAGAGCACAGCTTCAGATCCAGAAAGATTTGTGTTCCCTTTCTGGCTCTGCCGTGTAGAAGCTTAAGACCTTAAGCAAGTTGTTTAACTCCCTAAACCTCACGTTCATCTGTAAAATGGGAATAATGCTGACATCTACTAATACCTCATGTGGTTGTTGTATAGATAAATGAAATGATATGAAAGAAAGAATTGGTAGGTGCCCCTAGACACAATAAGTTAGTGCAATAAATGATGTCTATTTCTAACATAGTAGTAGTTACAGAAGTGACCATCTGGTAATAATAGCAGTGGTAGGGCCCTACAAATCCAGGCTTTCTTTTATAATCTGGGAAATATACCTAACAACACTTCTATAACTTAAAATTGGATTTATATTAGAAAAAAATTACAGAAGAAATACTTTTAATGTTCTTCTTACTGCAGTCATGATATCCAACTGCATTCATTCTCTGATGCTGTCTGTCTGCTTTCTCTTACTTCCATCCTTCTGTTGCATGGAACATTCATTTTATCCCCCATCAATTTTAAGATGTTTGCAAGTTTGAAAGAATTTTTAAGAGCAAGTTTCAGACTTACACTTCTCTAGTAAACCCAATGGCATTTTGTTCTCCATCTCCATGTCTTGACATGGCTCACCAGAACAACATAATTGTAAATGCAAAACCAGATTTGTTTTGCTTTGTTTTTAAGATTTTATTTACTTATTTGAGAGACAGAATGATAGAGGGAGAGAGAGAGCATGAGAGAAGGGGGGAGGGTCAGAGGGAGAAGCAGACTTCCCGCTGAGCAGGGAGCCCAATGCGGGACTCGATCCTGGGACTCCAGGATCATGACCTGAGCCGAAGGCAGTCGCTTAACCAACTGAGCCACTCAGGCACCCCCCCCTTTTTTTAAATGAGGTGCATCATAGTTAAGAGAGGCTGTGAAATATGTAAGTTTTCCATCAAACCAGGAGAATTCCATCGATTTCTCCTCCTCTGATCCCAGCAGGCCAAAGTGTCTTGAGAATAGCATTTCTAGGAGGCTGATCATAGAGGTGGAGCTCAGCAGATGCGTTTAAATGGAACTGGAATGGGCGCCTGGGTGGCTCAGTCGTTAAGCATCTGCCTCAGCTCAGGTCATGATCCCAGGGTCCTGGGATCGAGCCCCGCATCGGGCTCCCTGCTCCGCGGGAAGCCTGCTTCTCCCTCTCCCACTCCCCCTGCTTGTGTTCCCTCTCTCGCTGTGTCTCTCTCTGTCAAATAAATAAATAAAATCTTTAAAATAAATAAATAAATAAATGGAACTGGAATAATGAGCGTTTCTAGGGAATGATTCTGTAGAGCCTAAGATAATCATGAGTCCAATGATCCTGAGTTTGTATTGCATTCATTAATTTTATTTCTTGGAATAAGGCAGTAATTAAAGAGGAAAATAAGACCCATGTACCATTTTGTCTTCTAGGCCTTCTTGGTCAAATTTTTCTTGGAATTATTCTTTGAATCTTTATATTAACATATATAGCTGAACTTCTTCATAGGATGCAGTTATGATTAGACTTTAGCAACTTTTTTTGTTTTTAATTAATTTTAAAATAATGGAGACATAACACTTATTTCAAAACTTAAAGAAAGAAAATGCTTTTGACTATATATTTGGATGAACTACTACCATCTTATCAATGTATTTTAAAAAGCAAATGCTAAAATTTTTTAAAAACTTAAAATAAGTCTATTAAATTTATATGAATTCTATTACATATATCCATGATACACATTACATAATTTTATGTACATAAATTACATATATAATTTAATGTATTTTTATTTATATAAACATTTGATTTGTATAAGCTAATATATATATAATAAATCAAATACTGGGATCCTTGACCCCTACCTGGGGCTAAGAATGGGCTAAAACACAGAGCTTTATCTTTGGCCCTTGCCTTTGTTACACTGAATGTGAACAAAGAAAATACATTTATCCAGATTACACATGAGACCAACCTGAAAAGGATAATCAGTACTCTATGTGACAACAAGCAATAAGTGTAACTTAGTGTAAGATAAATGATAATTCTGAACATCAGTTAAAAACATCAAATGCACAATTTAAAATGAAGCTCTCTAGCTAGGAACCTTAGTTAGGGAGAAAAAGATTTATGGGTTTTAGTTAATCGTAAGCTTAATATGCACCAATGGTGAGATGGTATGCTAAAACAGCATACCACCACCTTAGGCTAAATTAATAGACATTGTAAGAAGGACATTGGAAAGAATAGTCCCATTAAATTCTCTAATTATTAGATCACATCTAACATACTGCAATTAGTCCTCCATATTTAAAGGAAAAAATTGGAAAACACAATGTGTCAAAAAAATGTGTCCAAGTTGGAAAGGAGTTTAAAAACTGTCATGTGAGAAATAGCAAAGGAACCAAGATGTTTGGTCTACAAAAGAGAAGACTAAGGGAAATGTAAGAAATAATTGATATAGATATCTTTCAACAAATATTTATTGACACCTTGTTACAAACACTGTGCTTAAGTGTGAGGTAAACAGAGAAAATAAGAAACTGATCTTTTATCCCTTAGTTAATGGACTTTAAAGTCAAGAAGAGGCGACAAGACTTTAAATAATCACACAAATGAACATTAAATAACAAATAGCGATAAGAAAAGAAAAGAAAAACTACAATGAAAAAATAAACTGATCTAATTGGGATGGAGCATAATGTCAAGGAAGGCTCTCTGAAAAAGTGACACTTAAATCAAATAAATAAAGGTGGGGAAGGAGGGAGGGCAGGCTTCGTTCCAAGCAGTGATAATGGCTATGCAAAGTCTCATAATCAGAGCCCCTAAGGAGGAAAAAAGCTTAGCAAAATTGAGGAATGGAAAGAGGAGAGGGTGATTAGAGCATATTAATGAATAAGGAAAAATGGTGTGAGAAGAAACAAGGGCTAGATTGTTGTAGCCCTTTGGAGGCTACAACATTATGTCTTCTATTCTAAATGCCAGGAGTAGCTGTGGAGGCATTTAAGCACAGAGGAAGGTAAGGAGATTTGCCTTTCACAAAAATCACTCTGGCTTTGTTTGGATAATGTATGGGAAAAGGGCTAAAGGTGGTGAAGGATCTACTTCAGAGGCAATTGTGGTAGAAGAGGCAAGAGAGAAGCCTCATTTGACCTACACTGGAAAAGAAGATTGAATAACACAGATTCAAACACATTTTGGGGGTAGTATCAAGCGTATCTGATGATGGATTGAATGTAGGTGCAGAGAACAAAATATGGTACTGAGCAAGACCCCTATTTTCTGATATATGTAAGGAGATAATTACTGAGAAGTGAAGAAACTTTAAAGCAGAAGTTCAAATGCCTTGGCTTGGCCACAGTAAGTTTGAGAAGCAGGATCAGTTGTTTAAACAACAACAGGGGCTCCTGGGTGGCTCAGTCAGACAAGTATCTGACTCTTGATTTCGGCTCAGGTCATGATCTCATCACCGTCATGAGACTGAGCCCCCCAGGGGGCTCCATGCTCAGTGGAGAGTCTGCTTGAGATTCTCTCTCCATCTCCCTCTGCTGCCCCCACCCCTCACTGGCACTCTCTCTCAAATAAATAAATAAATAAATAAATAAATAAATAAATAAATATCTTAAAAACAACAAAAACTATGAAGTTTTCTATTATTTGGGTGAATATCTGGTGAATTGTCAGGCAGAAGAGAGAGCAGAATTACTTTGTCTTCTTCAAAAAAACAGATCCACAACCACAATGTCAAATTTACAAGAAGGTCAGGTTCAACGCAGTCCACGAAAGAATGATTTTTAAGAACTAAACCATCCAAAAAAAATGAAGACTGGCTTGGAAGGGGGTAAGTTTCCCCTCACAGTAGGTCTACTGGCAGAGATCAAAGGACTTGGGTCTCTTTCAGTAATATTGTGTTTAATTCCAGGAATCATATTTTAAAACCTTGAGAAGAGGGGTGCCTAGGTGGCTCAGTCTGTTAAGCCGCCAACTCTTGGTTTCAGCTCAGGTCTTGATCTCAGGGTCATTGAGATGGAGCCCCATATAGGGCTCCTCACTCAGTGCAGAGTCTGTTTGAGATTCCTCCCCCTCTACCCCCTCCCTCCCCCGCTCACGCTCTCTCCCCCCCAACTCTGAAATAAATAAATAAAATTTTTAAAAATAAATAAATAAATAAATAAATAAAACCTTGAGAAGAAAACAAAGAAGATTCTCACTTAGGTCACTGCTGGTATTCAGTAAACCATTTAATTGCTGATTGCTACTGGGCATGTACCTGGCACCTTTCTACCAGAAGGATTATTGATTACGTAGAGAAACTAGTGGCTGTTTATGGAAGTGTGTGCTTAACTTTCCCTCTTGGGTAAGCTAAGGTCAGCACCATGCCAGAAATGGACTGCATAGGTTAGAATTGGAGACTTCTCTTCTGTTATGACCCTAAAATTCTCCTCATGCAAATGCCACTAATTTATTATGGCTTGCTTTCTTGCTGTACTTAAACTTAGCCTCAAGCATCCTTTTCCACCTAGCATTCCCAGACAATCAATACCTTCTGACTGACATTGTCATTTGAGATGATATCCAACCCAGCTGTCAGGAGTACTCAACCCCAGGACTCACAGCTCTTAAGGGCATCTACCCTCACAGACTCCCCAGGGAATGAGAAGCTATGATGATTTCTTCTAGGACTGGAGCATCTCACTGAGAATTAATGCCACTTGCCAGTCTGAACAGTCTTTTCTTTTTTTCCATTGGTACTGCTTCATTTTTCCCCCCTGAAAAAGCTTTGTAAATTTAAGACCATTCTGCAGTGTGGTCTGTATAAATACATGCAGGTGGACAAATCACTCTATCTTTAGGTTTGTCATAGTAACTTGGTATGTGATCCTGCGTTAAGTGGAGAATGAGAGAAAGAATTGGCCACGTAGCCAACATCTCATGATAGACACTGTACCTAATCAGAGCGAGAGATTTGAGGCAAAGCACCCCAGTCCTCAGGGGGGAAAAAAAAGGCTTATTTTTCTTTTTCATAGACTTTAGCCTTTAGTAATAATTGTGTGCTTTGTGATTGTGGTTCAGGGATAGTACCTATCACATTAGAGTTCAATTTTAATATATCTAGAGCTCTTTAATAAGACAGTCCGTTAAGACTAGGGCACTGACTGATTAATAAGTTGGTTCAAGTAGACTTTCGTTCGGTTCTCAGGAATAAGTGCTCTGTCTAGTTGATAAATTTCCACACTAAACACAAACGTTGTTATTTGTCATATACTAACTGTTTTAATGGGCCATTCTTCATGATCTTTAACAACTATCAATTGATCTCTAGAACTCAGATGTCACACTGCAATCCAGCTATGTTCGAAGAATCTAAGTTTAAGCGAACTACAATATAAAAGAAGTTAAAAAAACATATTAATTTGTTCTAAGGACAGAAATATATTAAGCACATTAATGAAGATGTGAACAAGCAGTGACTCAGGGCTGTTATTTTCCTCCACAGCAGAAATATATTCATCAATCCAGGCACTTATATCTTCAGATCCTCAGGTTTTAATAAAGGTAAGTCTAAGAATTCTACTTAGACTTTCAGACCATTACATCTTGAACCATCAGAAATAATCAGATATGTTTAAATCATCTGGGAGATAAACTGAGTGATTTCATACTTGTAAAACATAAACTCTAGAGGTAGCTTAATTTTCACATTTATCATTTGTGATCATTCTTCCAGTTCCTCCTTGCCTAAAAAACTATTATCAAATCCAGATTTCCCTTCAGCAGACTGGCAGGACTAGGCCACTTAATACAAATAAAACCCAAAATGCTGAGAAATGAAATGAGTTGTTTTTTTGGTTTTTTTTTGAAGAGGTTCAGGGCAAACACCTATGCCCCGGAGTACAAAGGGATATGCCTATTTCTTCATCTGAGAGTCTCCAGTGCTGACATTAGCACATCGATGTTTTATGCATTTCATACATAATACGCCTTGTGATTATAAAATCCAGACTGTAGAGCTGAATTAAGTTTGCTGAGAATGGAATGGGGCTGGAGGAAGAACATGTCTATTGAGAAAAATCATCCCATTGCTTTATCTTCTAGGAGATCTGTGGAAGCCTTTCTTTTGGAAAGTGCTCAAAGACAGATCAAATGTGATAATAAAGGTTCACTATCTGAGCAGGTCTGCCCTAGAAATAGTGCTTTAGAAATCTGAGGTGGGAAAGAAAGGCAGCCTGTGCCAGAAACTGATTAAATTTCAGTCATCTATCCAAAGAAGTCCCTAGTTGCTTGTAAAATGCTCCATATAATTACAGTAACGACGGGTTTTAAAGGAATTTACACATTAGCCTTTATCATAGGACTTTCTTTGTGGGTGCATTTCTACTTTAAAATCAATATCTCTAAAATAAACTTTAATAAGATTTATTAATTTTATCTATGTGGACATTTTAAAAGTCAATATCAAATATCTTTCACCAGATTCTTCTTGGCATTTGAAGAAGCTTAGATATAATCAAATGTCATGCCCTCTGTATGTTAAACGATCATTGTTCTATGACTTTGCTCTTGTATACAACGCAGCCCGATTTTAAACTTTGAAAGAGTTGTGAATCAATACAAAGACTGTTTAAAATGTATGGGTCATCCTGATACACCATCTCAGTACTGTGGACAAGGCTCATTAGTTGCTTCCTGAGCTATTATCTTGCTCAGTGTTAGATTTGAATAACCCAGGGAAGGAGTTTGATGGCCCCCATTTGACCCTGCACCATGGTGGCTAAAATCACTTTTTTGAAACATCTACACGCTCTACAAAAAACAAAAAAGGTTTTTATAAAGTTGTGTCCCAGAGAACAAGCTTACTATCTTTCATTGAAAGTAAAGAGCATTTATGGGATATCACAGCTTTCAAACCTTTTCTTTTTCAAAAGAGACTTGGCACTAGCATTTCTTCTCAGTAAACCTTGAAGGGGAAGACTCCCTGCCGACCACACACTCGATGGCTTCATGTTGGGTGGCTATAATCTTAATCCAAAGAAGAGTGGATTTATATTTTCATTGAAAGGAAGACTTCTGAGAAAGTCAAATGTTAAGATCTTCATCGATGCCAGAAGAACTCTATCATTAAAGCATAAAGGCAACATCAAATTTTGTTGTCCCCTGAAAATGAAACCTGATTTAATCTTAAATCTTAGATGTTTGTAAACACAAAACTCAGGCCAACTTCCCGTCCCTAAAAAAAATAAAATAAAATAAAAATTAGGTCTTAGTACTAGATTGGAAGCTTAATTATGTTTCCTTTTTTCTGTCTTTACCCTCATAATGTCTAGTTTCCTGAATTATAGTTTCTATGTAATAAATTTGTATACTATCTTGGAAAACTTACTATAAGGTGAATTCATAATATTGAAACCATACTGGTTAGGCACACCATAAAAATATAATTTAGTAATTAGTCAAGGTAAACATCTTATCTTTCCACTCGGATAACATGGAGAGAACAATATTTCAATACTTGAACATGGCTAACTGCCAGGGATAAAGATCACTTCCATTTCAATATCTATAGCTACCCAACTCAACAATAAGCTATCGCTAGCCACCGTCCCCTTCTTTGCACACACAGAAAAAAAGTGCTATTTGACACTGCATTGACTCAAAACATCAAAGGGTACAGATGTACTTAATTATCATTTTATAGTCTGCCCTTTACCTGGACTATTTAAATAAGGTTTTTATTTCCTTCCTTATTTGCTAGTAAATGACATTTTACATGATCTATAGAGGATCTATCAACCTATATTAGGACTGGGTCTAGTTATTATCATGTAAAACCGAATTAATAGCGGCTGAAACCACCTAATATTTTTTTCATGCAAAGGAGTCTGGAGTTAGTCTGCCCATGAATAGTATGGTGGTTCCACAGTTACGAGTCACCCATGGTCCTGTTGTCTTTCTGCTCCGCCACCCTGCATATTGGCTTTCTTTAAGTTTCTCTCCTGTTTGCAAGATAGCACTAACGCTCTAGCCATTGCATTCTTTTTCCAAACACCAGAGAGGGCAAGGGGAAAATGGCCTGCCAGATCATACTATTGCATTTTTCTCAAAATACCACCACCACTACATACCCAAAGAGTCATATTTATATCTCATTTTCCACCCCTATTTTGAAAAGAGGCTGAAAGATAGTTTTGTAGACATACACTTTGCTCTTCCCAACAATATAGGGATTCTCTTCCTTAAGAAGAGAAAGGGGATATGTATAAGATGGGCAGGTAATAGTTTCTTCCATACTGTCCTGAAATTTGCTCCTTTAAACATGCTTTCAAGGTGGCTTATTTGGGGACCTGTAATCCCAAATCTAATGCAAACTATTTTTCCAAAATCCAGATGGAGATTCTGCTAGCTAAGATCCTTTACCTTCATCTGCCTGCTTGACTAGCGTTGTATTTTAGAATTAAATGTTCCAAATTTAAACTGCAACTTTAAAATACTTTGATTTGGGGCGCCTGGGTGGCTCAGTCGTTGGGCGTCTGCCTTCGGCTCAGGTCATGGTCCCAGGGTCCTGGGATCGAGTCCCGCATCGGGCTCCCTGCTCTGCGGAGGCCTGCTTCTCCCTCTCCCACTCCCCCTGCTTGTGTTCCTGCTCTCGCTATGTCTCTCTCTGTCAAAAAATAAATAAAATCTTTAAAAAAAAAAAAAAAAAAAAAAAAAAAAAATAAAATACTTTGATTTATCAAACCCGTTCCAACCACCAACTCTTTTTTTAGGTGTCAATTTATTTTTCACTTGTGAAACTTGGAGGTGATAGGCACCTATGGTTATTTTCACAGCTTAAGAGAATCAGAGAGAAAAATTGTTGGTTTTACATTATACATGTTTTTATTCTGTTTCACCTCAAATATGATAGTTACCAGCACATGATTATATTGCTCTAGAAATTATAAACTTCACAGACTGTCATCTGACAACTCTGCTAGTGCAGATGTCCTTCTGTGGCTTTTCACATTTTCGATGATTAGTTTTTATTTTGAGTTAAGGTGAAATAGAAAAAAGAATTTCATTTTGATTAAATTGCTCATGTATAAATGGCAATGTTTTTGGTCATCCAAGAAGCTTTTTAGTTTCTAGTTGGTATTTGCCATAAGCTAATAAACTAGAGCATCGCAAGATTAAAGGGTATTAAAATATGGATTTTCCTGGCCATCACTATGATGAAGACGACCAAAACTCTCTGAAATATGCTGATGTTTTACAGAAAAAGAGGGTCAGAAGATAATCTCAAATGCTGACCCAATAGGGATTAATTCAAACAGATTTCTAAAAGCATCAATGCCACTGAATGAAGCACGTATCACCCGCAGCCTGGTCTATGACATCTGTAGCTGATAGCCGATTAAAAAAAGAGGTTACACTTTTTTATGTTAACGTGTTTGCACACTTCTTTGGAGAATATTCCACAGCTGAAGACCGTACAAAGAATACAACTCTAATTTATCTAAATTTAATCCAAAAATATCTACGATATCTTATCTGATCAGAGACAAAGAATGCTGGGGTTAATTATCTGGAGGGCTTGGATGTTCTTAGGTCAAATATTATTTTAAACCGGGATATCTTTGAAATGCAGTCAAATTAGTGGATCTTTCCTCTTATACCGTGACATTACCACTGAAGTACACACAGCTGTGAACACGTGGTGTACCTGATCATCACCACTCCCTGCTGCCAACAGATGTATGAGTCAACAATAAATATATTCGAATCGTGTCCTGGAAAGAACGGTTTCACACGTTTGGAGGCTGACATCTGCACCATGTAGAAGTGAAAAAAAAAGTGTGTAAGATCTGCATTTATTACTACTTGCTGTGTGCATCTGAGAAAACATGTAAGGGTTGCCCAAAGGATGTTTTAAGAACACATGTTAACAACTGTTATTGGTAACATTTTAAAGTTTAACGACATAGATTAATTTGGTTGGTAAGTACATACATGGCTGAATCCTACATTTCATGAATGCCGGAACCATGTCTTAAACTTATTTGCATGTCCCATAATGCCTGGCACAATGCTGGTAAATTGTAAGCTCTCAATAAATATTTGATGATAATGAGTATTTTACCTTATATCGACATCAAACCAAAACATCAACTGAAAAGGGGAAGATTTTTGAAATTTAGATCTCTTAACTTCCTCATATTCATTTCTCATTTAATTCCTTTTTAAAAAATCAAGTAGTAGGGGACTGCCCTGAATAATAAGAAATAGGCAAGAACACTAATGACAATAAATAAGTTACAGAGAGATTTTTACATTTGCAAGCAAAATGGATGGTTTGGGAATTAATTCATGTTACTAGTTTGGCTCTGAAATAATGATTAGGTAAATTTTGACCCTTTGTGGGTATGTTATTTTTTCTTTATATTGGGACCACGGTACCCGGCAATACAAATATAGACAATAATATATCAAGTCACAGGCATAATAGAGCAGTGAATAAGTGCTCATCTTTTTCACGATTATTACCTCTATGTTATATTTATTTTCCCCAAATAATTATTAGCTTTATATAAATAATATACTTTATTCCCTTGCTAGTGGAAAATGATGTTTGACATTAAGGAAAGGTCAGATATCATGAATGGGAAACCACAATGAGGATTGCCTTTAAGGATTATTGAATTAAGAGGTACATATATTTGACAAAGTATAGAAATCAAATAGCTGCCATGTTAGCAGTGCCCTTTTACTTGCTATAGATTTATTGACATTTACTAAATGTAAAAAAAAAGTTGAAACTGTGAGTGTTTAGTATGCATTATGATGAAAAACCTAATATCACTTCCCTGAAGATTATATGACAGCATTTTAACCAGGGTAAGTTCACTGAATGATTGGACATCAGATTGGAACATAAATTAAACTGGCCAGTTAATTTTAGAAAATATACACACAAACAAGAGTAGGTAAGTCACTATGCCAGATAAGTTGTAGCTGGTGACCTGAGTACAAGTGAAATCCCTGTTACACCCACATGCACGCATACTTTCCATGGGCCCGGGTCACACTGGATAGTTCAATGTGACAAATGGATTCTGCAAGTCACAAGGGTGCTTACTGCTATAGATGTCATGGTAGCAGCTTTCCAGCTCAAATGGAAAAAAAAAAAAATTGTCCAACTCCACACCTTTCATTTAAGTGCAAAATCACAATGTAGATTTTACCTTCAGAACTATCATGGGAGAAGTCAAAACAAATATTTACATTCAAGGTTCTAGAGTAATTCCTCTTACAACTTCACTTCCTTTTCCTTTTTTTTTTAAGATTTTATTTATTTATTTGACAGACAGAGAGAGCACAAGCAGGAGGAGCAGCCGAGGGAGAAGCAGGCTCCCCTCGGAGCAGGGAGCCTGACTCGGGACTCGATCCCAGGACCCTGGGATCATGACCTGAGCCAAAGACAGGGACTTAGCTGACTGAGCCATCCAGGTACCCCTATTTTTCCTGATAGATAACACACTTTTTGCCCTAAATTCTGGAGTGTCCCATTTAATTATTGGTATATTTGACAGTAAAGGAAAGATTTTTGCAGAGATTAGGGGAAAAAACCTAAGAATCTTTACAGAGTTTTCATAGTTTTTCATATGCCAGTCAAGCTGGATAAGTACCTAATGGGGCCAAATTGATTTATATTCATCAGATTTAGTGCTATTTTTATTCCAAAAGTTTAAAAAACATTAAATTTCCTCATGAAAATACAATTTAATCTCAGGTAAATATTTTTATTTGCCATTTCCTGTTGGTTACATGGCCTTTGAAACTTATACAAGCTTGAAATGTAGCCAAAATGTCAGACTCCTCTGAGGAAATACATATTTAAATGCATAGCAATAATGCTTCATAGGCAATCAAACCAAAAACCTGAAACATAAGTGCCTTTGCCTTATTTTCTCTAGTAAAACATTAAAGCAAGAAAGTTTGCTTTAAAAAGAGGGAGGAGGGAAAAAAAAAAAAAGAAGAGGGAGGGAGGAGTGCCTGGGTGGCTCAGTCGGTTAAGTGTCTGACTCTTGATATCAGCCCAGGTCTTGATCTCAGGGTCCTGAGTTCAAGCTGTGCATTGGACTCCACCCTAGGCGTGGAGCCTACTTTAAAAAAAAAAAAAAAAAAAAAAGAGGGACGGAGGTGGACTTACACATGAAATTTGAAAACACTGAGGTCAGAAGTTCTTGTTTTTGTTGTTTCATTTTATAAAACTGTATGTTTGTCTCTAGTTCTGTTTTGTTTTTTCTCCTCAGAGACAAATGAACCATCATGAGATTGTAATATTTCACAACGAAGTGACCTTAGAGTCCAACACTAGAAAGAACAGTGGACTGAGAATTAAGAAACCAGTTTCTAAAACGAACTCTACCATCATCCAGTTGTATAGTTTTGGGCACATCAAGAAACTTCTCTAGCCCTTATAGACATTGTTTAGGATGTTGTAAAGGGAGGATATCGGAACAAATTATTGAGCAGCATTTATTATGTTAGGGTTTTGTTTAACATCTATCGGCTACATAGAGGACTCAAAGAGAAATAACCTACATGCATATTTTTTATTGCCAACTGAGGCTCCTATCATGAACCTGCTCTCTTACTTAGAGAAGGTAGGCTGAAAAAGTGGAGAAATACCAGGGAGCCCTTTACTGCTTCCTTCTCAGAGCCTAAGCCAGCATCAAACCAGAGGACCGAGGCTTTTAGCGGCCTTTACCCCAGACGCCTCTCGTACCTTCTTAGCCTTCCAGAGCTAAGTGTTCCCCATGTCAGCCCCCTCCCCTGCAAAAAGATGTCATTCTCAATCCTAATGGAAAGTGAGAGACAGGAGAATGTTCTGTGATAGTCCATACCCTTGGTACATTTTGACTCTGAAATCTATCAGGAATCTTTCCTGTCTACTTTATGTCCAAGAGCCCCATTTGAGTAATATAAGTGTGGATAGAAGTTTCTCAATATTTTCAACTTGAATGGCATCTTTAGGCATTTCAAGGTTAGAGCAGAATGATTAGATACATAGCTCTACAATCAGCCTGTGCCCTTGTCTCAACTTTGTCATTCATCACCTATCCTACGGAGCAAGTTACCTCATTTCACTAAGCCTTCCTTGCCCCATCTGTGAATTGCACATCATAGGAGACTTTCCTCATAGGGTCTTCTGTAACATATCTCGTCTTTGACCCCATGTAGCCTTGACTCCATAATCCATACTCTTTAATACTATAGAGCTTCCTACCCATTGTGACATACTTCCCTCAATTTCCATAAAAATGATTCTCTTTGACATGTTTGACACTTCCTAGAGCAGAGCATAGGGGCCATATGGAATATATTTTTTTCTTTGAGTAGATGAAAACATAATCTAGGTTTGGCATACATTTGGTACCAAATAAATATTAGTTAAATTTCCTGCTTTGGGCAGCACCTAGCACAGCACCTCTCCCAATATAGAAATTTAATATAGCTATGGAGATTAAGTAAGGTCTCTACTTCCCTCAAGAATCTCTTGCAGAGGGGCGCCTGGGTGGCTCAATTGGTTAAGCAACTGCCTTCGGCTCAGGTCATGATCCTGGAGTCCCGGGATCGAGTCCCACATCGGGCTCCCTGCTCAGCGGTGGGTCTGCTTCTCCCTCTGACCTTTCCCCTCTCATGCTCTCTGTCTCCCATTCTCTCTCTCAGATGAATAAATAAAATCTTAAAAAAAAAAAATCTCTTGCGGAAGGTGGCTAAATGCTGGACTTAACATCTTCCTTAACCACAATGGCTTGCAAAAATCACTGTGGCGTGAGGTATGTTGGCCAGGAATATGGTCAAGAATGCAGGCAGATAGATCTGGAAATGATGTGGGCTTCCAGCACTCATTCATCCACCATCCTTTCATTCATGTAACAAATGCTTACTGTGATTCTATGGGACTGTCAACAATACTTTGGCCATTACAAACATTGTAAGTAGCAGAGACATTCAGTAAACAAGGAAACAAATAAATAAGCCAGTTAACATTGAATAGTAAGTGCTTAGAGGACAGTGTTTTTGAGGTAATGTGAGGGACAGTGATGAGGGTGGAGTGAGGGACCTCACTCAGGTGATGAGGTGGCCTTGAGCTGAGATCTCAGTGACAAGGAGGAGCAAACACAGGAAGATCTCAGGAAAGAACATCCCATTCAGAAAAGCAGCAACAGAAAGAGCACTTGGAGAACAGAAAGAAGATCCACGTCTGGTGCTCAGTGATCAAGGGAGGACACGTGTTAGCAGATGAGGTCAGAGAGTTGCTTAGAGCAAGACCTGCTCAACAAGGAATGACAGGTAGAGAAACCAATGTAACAAAGTAGCCAAAGCCACATTTGAGTACATTTGCTTTCAAATCTCTGATCTATCCTTTCCTAATTGTGAGACCCTGGACAAGTCGCTAAGCCTCTCTGAGCTTCGATTTCCCTCAGTTGAATGGAAATAGAGTAACTGCTCCTCACAAGTCTTGTGAGTGTTGAACGACACAGTGAATGTGAAGAGCCTAACTTGGCACCTCAATAATCAAGTACAATAAGCGCTCAACATTTACAGTAATATATCATTAAAATTCTTACTGTGGTCATGCAGTAGTGATGCCATCATGGTGGATGGCGGCAGTGGTGGTGATTTCCAATTTTCTTTTTTTCCAAGATATTTGTTACCGAAATAAGTTCAGTAAAATTTGTATGGAAATTTAACCAACTACAAAATGATTTCACTATCTCTATTTATACAGGAAAATATGAAAACGTAAATCCCTTATACTAGATTCTGGTCACGAGAAGAATACACAATACATTATTAGTAACCCCCATCCAATTTTATCTGGATATGGGTTTGCTTACAATCCCAGCCTCCAGATCTAGCTTTCATGACAGGACTGAAGAAGCAGCAAATATGGAACCTTTCCCAATATCTCAGAATAGCATATGGTTATTAGCACAGGCTCTGGAGCCCTCCAGCCTGGGTTTTGATCTGGTTCCACCATTTACCCGCTATGAGACTGTGCAAGTTGCTCATCCTCCCTGTGTCTTGGGTTCTTCACCCCCCAAAACAATACCTAGATTTTAGTAATCTTGTGAGCATTAATGAGATAATGCATGTAAAGTACATGTTATAGGTTTTTTTTTACATAAAATAAATTCTCAAAAATGTTAGCTATAATTATTATGACCCATGAGCCAGTCTTTCTACCATACTAGCTTCATTCCTTTTAAACACTGTTAATCTTAGGATGAAAGGTTAGAAAATTATTTACATGTTGCCACCTCCCCAAATTTATCCAGATATTACCATTTCAGTGGTTTAAAAGAAACACCAATTTTAGTTATGATTTTCTGGCCAATACATTGGGAAGTTACATGAATACATTTTTCCCCAAGGTCTTAATAAAACAAACAAACAAAAAAACAAAGAAAGTAGTTTGCGAACATTTAAATGGAGCCATTAAATGGTAGTAGGATTTCAGATGACTTTTACTGTATTCTTTTTTTTATATGACCCATTAACACATTTATTTTCCTAGAATTGGCACTTGTAAAAAATGGTTGTTCACCCCTGTGTTAAGTCCTTATCACACATTGATTAGCAGTCAACACCTTAGAGGGATTAGTTGCCAGTCAGAGACAGATGGTAAGAATTCCTATAGGACGGATGTGAGGAAGACAGCGGAAGATGAAGGGCAAGGAAAAGTGTCCTAGGAAAAGGAAAAGAAAAATATCAAAGGTGGCAATTAAAGGAAGTGGGGTCTGTCAAGGACTGAGACAAGGAAGAGCCAAAATATGAAACCAAATAGGTTTGAATCCAAAGCCTTATAACTGCAGTGATAACAAGAGAAAGACACATTTTTTAAAAAAATACTTGCATGTGATTTGTATTTTTAAAAATGTCAGGGGGGAATCATTTCACCTGATTGTAACCAAAAAAGAAGAAAGAAAGAAAGAAAGAAAGAAAGAAAGAAAGAAAGAAAGAAAGAAAGAAAGAAAGAAAGAAAGAAAGGAAAGAAAGAAAGAAAGAAAGAAAGAAAGAAAGAAAGAAAGAAAGAAAGAAAGAAAGAAAGAAAGAAAAGAAAGAAAGAAAGAAAAGAAAGAAAGAAAGAAAGAAGCCTGTCGAATATCATTATTCTATTTTGCAGATGAAATTGCAAAGCTCAGAGTGGCAAGTAATTAAATTTCACATAGCCAGAGCTGGATCTTGAACCCACAATTTCTGACTTAGTCCAGTGTCTTTCCAGTACACCAACCTGCTTCCATTCATTAATTGATTGCATACACAGAATATCAAAATGAAGTCCATAATAAACAGGCCCTCACCCCCAAACCAAAAACAGTGATCCTTGTTTATAAAAACAGACAATTTAGTGTAAGAAATAAAATTTGCACGTACAAAAGAATTTAAGATCCCTTCCATGGAGCAGATGAGCAAATATAGGATTAAATGTAATTTACACGCATGATTCCAACTGCCCCTCACACACTCCTCCCACCTCTATGTTTCCCTAGTATTGGTCATTCAAAATCAATTTTGGAAGAAGGAATATAATGCATGCATTTTTTTTCCACGATCTGTCTCAGTTTTCACTGATTTTGGGATTCCTTCCTGACTTCCTCCATTCTACATTTATTAAATCCTACTAATAGCTACGCTCCTGAACTAAGCCCTGGGGCTACAGACACACAGCACGTTTCCCACTCAGGGAGTCTACCAGTTCTTAACCATGTTTAGTGGAAAACTTTAAGTTCGGTAAATAGTACAATTAGTTGGAGTCTAGATCTCAAAATTTCCTAACCCTTCCTTCTCTTCAGCAAGTCCCTGTTTTAAGTGCAAGGCTGCTTTAAGTGTGGATGTTTGTGAGACAAGAACAGTTACTATCAAAGTCGCATTGTGATGACCTTCACTTTATCATTCCTTTCCTTCCTGATTAACGTTCAGCAGACTTGTCAGAGTTTCTCCTCTACTGTGCCAATCCACCGCTTCCAGACCTGTTTCACCTCCCTTTCTTGACTGTAACATTCAGAACCGGATTTCTGAAAATTGTTTGTGCAAGCTGTAGTAATGCTACTTTTTAAAAATATACTGATAAAAATAGGTCTGTGACTCTGATACTAACCAAGGATTGGAAAAAGGAATAGTTACACAGTAAGTCATTGCAAACTCCCCTTTATTTCACTCTTAATGTTCAGTAGAAATCATTTTCTAGTTTCAAATATTAGCCAGACACACAACCAGGTGAGACTAAATCTTCATGGAGCCAGTTAATTGTATCCATCTCCTTGATGTTGCATCTGAGTTGGGAATATGTGTTCATTGCCTTGGTAGTTTTCTTGTGCTCATTGCCCAGCTCCCTGAGGGTTGTTGAGATGAAGTGCAGGTGGGCCAATGTATCTATGGCTGTCAGTGCACAAGGTTATTCTGTAAATAGCATAATCCTCAAGAGTGGGGAGAGAACATCCCCATTTGGGGTGTCTTGGTGGTCTGATCCTTCTGGAAAGAGTTCATAAACTTTTGCATGTGTCATTCTAGCACGATGAGATCTCTCATCTAAATATCATTTGTTTTAAACTGGAGGAAACTGAGCCATCCTTTGGCTTCCATGGCTGCTAATATATGGTCTTCTTCCAAGTTCACCAGCAAGTTATTCCACTGTCCAGATTTATTTTCTTTTAAGATTGCTATTGGTCTATAGGATCTGGTTGAAAACAAACAAACAAAATTGCTATTAACAGTTACCACACATTTTATACGCTGGCATATACTTCTGTTCAAAGGAATTCTTAGAACATAGGACTCTATCAAATGGTCTTTTCCAGTCATTGGAGGTTCTATGATGTGCATTATAATTCTGTGATTCTGCTCAAGTCTTCAGTCAGATAATTTGCAAATGGAGGTCAAAATAGGGCCAAAATTCTTAAGTCTGTAAAATATGACTCTCAAATTGCAATTCTTATTTTTTTCAGTAACCTTCTCTAAGTAGGGAAAATATTTAGTTATATGATTATTTTAGAAATTGTCTACCCTGAAGGAATGTTGACTTAACACAATTAATACTCCCCTTAGCATACAGCCAACAAACTTAGTTTGGCATCTAGTCTAGACGAAGCACTAAGATATTAACTCATAGTACAAGGGTTAATGCTCACTGGCGGCTATCTTTGTGTTCATAGTGATAGAAATTAAATGACTTAACTAAGAAAAGGCAAAGAATGCTCAGGGCACACACTATCACAGATGTTACTTTGGGCTAACGCCACCATAAGCCTGGGAATTTAGTAGCAATAGTTAATAATTCCATAGCATTCAGCATGCACGATGCAGACGATGTTCTGTGTAATTCCTTACTCCTCCCATGGGAAATATTGGTATCTCTCTTTAGCAGATGAAGAAATTGAGCTACAGAGTGATTATGTCACTTAACTAAATTCAGACAACCTCCAAACGGCAGATCTAGAATTGAACCCAGAGAGTTTGACATCAGTGTCAAACTTCTGACAAGTACATGGTACAGCCTCTCCTTAAACTCCACTCTCCACCTCTGGGTCTTAAAATGCCCTCTTCTTACTCTTGTTTTGGGAGTTTCAACTCTTTTCTTATTCTTTCTTCTCATTACACTATCTTAATGCCTGGAATGTTTTTCTCCCCATCTTCTTTGCGGCACTAACTTACTCATCCTACAAAACTCAGCTCATAATTTACTCTCTCTCTTGAATCTTTAGTCTAATTTAGATGTAGCCTGTGTTCCCGTAATACCTGTGTATGCATGTGTGTGTCATAACTGATATTTACAGAGCATTAATATGTGCCAAGTACTAATGCTTTTCCATGGATTATTTTGTTCCATCTTTGCAACATCACTGTAGGGAAGGCACTCCATTTCACAGAAAGAATACTGAAGTACACCGATAAGTAAGGAATTTGCTTACGATTATAATTAATCAATTAACGATAACTGAAAAAAAATCAGGATTCAACCTCAGACAGCCTGATTCCACATGACTTAAGCACCATATCCATATAGATGCTATACACACACACACACACACACACACACACACACACACACACACCCCATTATAATCATACCACTTGCTATATTGGTTTCTCCCCTTCACTGAAAGAACCCCAAGAGTCAAAGCCATGACTGATTTGATTTTGTCTCCCCACTTCCTACCTTGGTGTGTAGCAAATAAATATAGTTTGAAATTTTAGCTGTTGTAAGTTTTCTGATTCTTCCTTATTGGATCCCTCCTTTTACCTTTAGTCCCTCACCTTCTACTTAGTTCCCAGGGCTTCAGTCCTTAGAAGGTCTCCTCACTCTAGGGGAGACTCACTGCTGTGGCTGTAGGTCCCACCTGCATCTTGTGATTCCCTAATTCACAGTATGAGGACTGACGTCTCCCAGCATTTGTCCTTCTTCCCACCTTCATACACGCAGACCCTTCCGCCTGGGATGCCTTTCTTTCCTTTCTCTGACAGGCACACTCCAAGTTTTTCTTCTGAATTCAGCTTAACCTTGAGCTTCGTTGGGTTCAGGAGCTCTTTCCTCTGTATTTTGTATTCATGTTTCTATGATAGCGGGACTCGTGATTTGCATCGTGTTACAATTCTATGTTTACCTGGATCTCTTCCTCCTCGGAGACTATTGAAAGGAACTTATTCATTTCAGTACCCAGTGCCTGGAAGAATGGGTCACATAAAGTGTGCTCAAAAATATCATGTAGTAAATGAATAAATGAGAAATCTGAAGAATATACTTTGAATAACATTATCTTTACAAGAGGTCCCTTTTATTGGAAAAGTTATATGTTAGTGTTCTGTCATTTTCTAATGAAAGTAATTTGAAGATGCTGTCACCAACAAATAATATGTTATTAATTCTTATTTCAAAATATAGATTTAATGTAAGAAGATTGATATTTTATTCTGTCTTTTTCATGCTTTTTCAGTATATAATTAACAATAGGAGGACACGTTAACCTTATCGCTACTATCCAAGCCTCTGCTTTTTAAAGAGTCAAAATCTTTTTGCCCAACTTCTGCTTGGGTCACGAGTCCACATCAATGCTTCTGGTACAGAAGCAATCTTTTCTCTCTTCTAGGGTACAGGGTCATCTGATTGGACTTTCCATGGTCCTGGCTGAATAGGAAGGGAATTAAATTGCAGTGTCAAAGGAAATTACTCATTCTAAGAAGCATTCACACATTATCTATGGCCAAAACCATCTCTGACACTCATTTATGATTAAAATTAAAAGAAAAAAAAAGAAGAGGCAGTTTGGCAGTGTTTCTATGACAATAAAAATGTGAAGACCAAATTAAATCAATGGTACAAGTCTGTGGTACACCAGATAAGAAAGTGGTTTTCTCGGTGGTGTTTTAGAATTTTGAGGCATACCCAGGAGAAAAAAAAAAAAAGAAGAAGAACTGTATGCCCCAGTGTGAGATGGTCTATATAGAACTTCATTCTAGAACAAACCTTATTTAGGATGATGCCTGATAAGTTCAAATCACCCAGCATTCTTTCGTGGGAAGTTTTTGAGGACCAAAAGTCTTTTTAAATGAAATCCTAAAGGTCTTAAAGGTAAAACCTTCTCCCAAACAACCTCATTCTTCACCTTGTCAACAAGCATGTACTATTCTGCTTACTTTTATTTTTAACATAGTCCTAAGCATCTATTTGAAACCTGCTTACGTTCTTAAGGTAATGGGTGGTTACAACAATTGGTGAAAAAGATAATAATTTCTTGATAATGTATCCCTGAAACAACATGGAGCTGAGGTAGAATGCATGTTTTAAGACCAAAATTATACAGCCTGGCTTAAAAATTGTGCTCAATCTTATGTCCGTAGAAGAAACAAAATTGAAATTTTAGATTTAACAGGAAACTTAAATTGATTCTTTTAAGAGTAAAAATGCTTTTTTTTGAAAGGTCATGGGACTATTTTAATTCCTGGAATAAATATAGCAGCAAAGAGAGTTTAAATGAGAGAGGCACCTAGATTTATTTAAAAGACATGTCATCTCTTTGGCCTATTCACACAGGGCAGGCAGAACAAAAATGATTTATCAGCTGGGTGATTTGCCTTTTAGAAAACCATGATTTGTTTCTTATGTAGGCCTATTTTTATACTTTTATTTCATTGCTTGGCATTTAAACACTTAAGCGTCTTTTGCTTCAAACATCAGTTTTCTCTACCAACTGAACATTTATATTCTTCTTATAAAAGCAGGTTCTTTTCAGGTTTGAAGTAACGGTTTAATATTTTATTCTGATTCTTAAGCATTTTAATGGAAGTGATACTTATGTTACTTTCATGTGATCACATTACTAGATGATTCTATATTTCCATAAAAATATGTTTGTAGAGCTCACTGGGAGTTATATACATTTATGTATCCATTATGTAACTATCTGCTAAAAACCATCAAAACTAATGGAGAATTACTACCAATTACTGTGATAAATGTTAGTAATTATATCTATGCTGGATCAAAATTTAAACTAGAACAAATGCACATTCAAATTTTAAGTTTTTACATTTTCCTGTAGAAAGTGTGAATCGCATGAAAACCAGCTATTTCCTGAGGGAAAAAATAGAAGATGAGTAGTGGTTAATGTTGGTTAGGCAAATGTGTTCCCCTCAAACTGGGTTGCCAACTATCTCCACGAGGGGAACAGGGCTTTCTGAGATAGTGACAGTCAGATTTCCTGGACACAGAACTTGAGAAACAAAGATTGTTTTACACCCCACTACATAGCTGGAATTATAATATACCAAGCATAAGTATTTAAGAATAGACAATTTTAATAACAACCAAAATTTCCTGCAATTTTCCCCCTAATAAACTTCTCATTATAAACGCCCAAGTTGATCCACTAAAAAATCACTTAAATGTCCATATGTTATAGATCCTATGTTAAAAGTCTATAGAAATTACAGCAAATATTAAGAAACATGGAGTTACACTGGGATTGATCAAGCCAAATTAGATCTGTATTCTAATTTATCACATGGCTTTCAACAATTTTCTGTTTATTTTGTGATGACTTTGAAAGACACTGATTGGCTTTGTCTGAATTTGGCTGTTCTACTAACTGGTATCAAGCTATGCCTTCACTGTGATTCATGGGTCAATTCACCATTTTACAACAAATGATAGCTAGAAAGTTTCCATCTGGCTATTTGGATATAATTTTAGATAGGTGTCAGTAGAATTCAAATTTACTTGAGTCAACCCCTTCAGCCAGGCTTTAAAAAAAAGAAAATTGAAGTAATATAATAAATTTTAATTTTCCATTAAGTAACTTTATTTTTCCTAATTGAATTCTTAATGCATGTGTTAAGTATGCATTTAGTGTCTTATTTTATCTTTATAATAGCCTAATGGAGTCAGTATTATTGTCCCCCCCCACCCTATAGATGAAAAAAAATCAAAGTCCACAATGTTGGCCAACTTGCCCCCTGACATACAGCTAGTAAGTTGTGCAGTTTAGATTTGAGCTTAGCTCTTTCTATTTGCAAAGTCTGGATCTTTACCACAACATCAATGTTTTCCAGATTGCACTCTGTTTTTCTAGAAATGTTAACAAGTAACAAGTAAACAAGTAAAATGCAAGTAACCTTTTTTTTCCTAAAATAAAAAAATTAAGGTATATGTAAAGAAAATAACTACACTTATTTGATTATTATTGTACAACAATCTTCTTTTAATAAGAAGTTACTTGTTATAGTTTTAAATGTATACAATAATATTTTTTTTAAGCCAGTAAAAGATTAACAAAAATCAGAACTATAGTTTCTTCATGTCTTAGTCTGCTCAGGTTGCTATAGTAAAATGGTATAGACTGGGTGGCTTAAACAGCAGACATTTTATTTTTTATAATTCTGGAAGCTAAGAAGTCCAAGATGAAGAGGGGCTGGAAAATTCTGTTCTTGGCAAGGGCGCTCTTCCTGGCTTGCATATGGCTACCTTCTCGCCATATCTTCATGTGTTGGAGACAGTAAGGTCTGGTAGCTCTTTCTTTTCTTTATAAGGACACTAATGCCATCACGACAGCTCCACCCTCATGACCACTTCTAAACCTAATTACCTCTCAGACACCCCACCTCCTAAGACCTTCACCCTGAGTGTTAGGGCTACAACATATGAATCTGAGGAGGACACAAACATTCATTCCTTAGTACCTCAGGTAGAAAATAATTACGTGATAGTTTAAGGAAGTAAGACACAAAATGTGTAAATTGTTGCCAATAGTCTAGTTTTGGGGTTCAGTGACAAATTGACCTGGGGTAAGTATATTACAAAGACAAGTAAATAAATAAATACATAAATAAATGAAGGACGTGCATGGATTAATGATGAAGGTGAGTCGAGAGTTACAATTTGTGTGATTTATGATTGATCCAATTTTGTGTGCCTGAGATGAGTAAGGTTGTAGGGAAGGGAAAAGAAAAAGAGAGTAAAACAATTTTTGCCATATTGAGAAACCCAAATATTCAAATGGGACATTATCTGATTCACAAAAGGATGGTGTTATTCAATGTTCATATTTAAGCTTAGGCAACCTTAACCAACTAACCTCCATGCTCGTTTATGGGCTATGTTATATATTTTGTCTTCTAACTTTAATAAGTATTTTGGATTGTTAATTTTTATCTTATGTTAATTATATAACAAATGTTTCCCATGAATTTGTGATTGGTAGAATATTTTAAATGAAAAGAATACTGTGTCTGCAGCAAATAATGAAAATTGGAACAAGTCAAAATAAAAATCAGCAAATTCAGCTTTTAAGTTCTCAGAAATTATAAAGCAATTTTTCTACATGAAACAATTATTTTTGAAGCATCCAAATTCACTGTGCAGATCATGTAATTAGTGATTTTCTTTCCCTTAACACTCGGTACTCATATCAAACAGCTAAATGATGGTTTTTGTAATCATTTTCTCATTAAAAAAAGATCATTTTTTTCTTGCATGTAAAATTTTCCCCCAAAATGCAAAATTAATTATGCTTTTTTTATCTTATCTTTGTTTTTTAAAGATTTACTTACTTATTTTTGAGAGAGAGAGAGAGAGAGCACGGGGGGGGGCAGTTGGCAGAGAGAGAAGGAGAGAGAGAATCTCAAGCTGACTCAGTGCTGACAGCAGAGCTCAACGTGGGGCTGGATCTCACAACCCTGAGATCAGGACCTGAGCTGAAACCAAGAGTCCGACCACTGCACCACCCAGGCGTCCCATTTTTATTTTATCTTGATAAGATTTTTCTTTCATTCTTAAGAAAATATGATGATTTTTTATGTTTTACTGAGAGTTTTTGGCTAATATAAAGTTTGTATGATTATGAGCTATCTATTGCTGCATAACAAATTATCGTAAGATGGCTTATAACAGCAATAAACATTTTTGTCTCTCATAGGGTTTATGTGTCAGGAATCTAGGAGTGGCTTAGCTGGGTGATTCTGACTCAGGCTCTCTCATAGGGTTGCTGTCAAGCTGTTCAATAGACTTTTTTTCTTTTTTTAAGATTTTATTTATTTATTTGTCAGAGAGAGAAAGAGCAAGCAAGTACAAGCATGGGGGGCATCAAGCAGAGGGAGAAGCAGGCTTCCCGCAGAGCAGGGAGCCCGATGCGGGACTCGATCCCAGGACGCTGGGATCATGACCTGAGCTGAAGGCAGATGCTTAACGACTGAGCCACCCAGGGGACCCTGCTCAATGGGTTTTTAGTCACCCAAAGCCCCCACTGGGCCGGTAGCAGTGGTGAGCTGGAGCAGGCTCACGCGCCTTACAAAAGAGGGCTCTTAAATTTTCTGAAATTTCACAAGCTAAATGTTAAATAGCCAGTATTAAAAATTAAATTATATTAAAGTTATTGAAGATATATTAAATTATATATTTATTAAATTAAGATTTATAATTAAATTTACCATTAAATTATTTTTTTCAAGATTTGTCCTAAACTTTTTTTTTTTAATTTTGTTATTTAACATACAGTGCAATATTGGTTTCTGGAGCAGAATTCTGTAATTCATCACTTTCATACAACATCCAGGGTTCATCACAACATAGAAATGAATTATATCAAAATCAAAGATAAAAAATAATCAAAACTAATCACTTTCTAATGTAAATTTTAATGTTTTACTACAATCAATGCTTTTGAGGTTATTTAGTTCTTTTCTATCTGTATGATGGAAATACTATAGAGCTTTGTGCAACTGTGCATCTCTTCCCACGTCCACATTTTGTGACATAAATAGGTAGGTTTTAAATGATCATGGTGTGAGTATTTATACAACAGAAAGGGACAGACCTTATAAATTGGATTTATTGTTTTGCTAACTGCCCAGGCTTAGGAAAGTGGTGCAGAAAGTGTTAATAATGCAGACTATATGTAAAAGCATATTGTATTCATAGCTGTCACATTATTAATCACACAAAAAATATTGAGGAAGTATTTTTCCAGTATTCAAAAACTACTTTCTAATTCATCAGAGAAGTCATTCATGCTATTGATGAACAAGTGAAGTTCCAGCTTATGCGTTTGTTTTTTTGCTTTTGTTTTAGTCATTGATGTAAACAAAAATATCAACCAGCATTCATTTCAAAACTACACTCATTCATCAATGAGTGATTTCTTTGCTGAATTGACCACTAATCAATTTATCCAAAATCTGATTTTGTAAGCCTTGTTGGAGATAAATTACAAAAACTGATAATAAAATTTGCAAGAAATAGGACTGATCACACTGAAGTGTAGGGATATAGAATTTATAATAAAGACTATTTTATATTTTATTATTATTGGTAAAATTTTATACTATAAATTTGTTAAAGATTTATTTATTTATTTGACAGAAGAGAGACCACAAGCAGGGGGAGCAACAGGCAGAGGGAGAGGGAGAAGCAGGCTCCCCGCTGAGCAGGGAGCCCGATGGAGGGCTCGATCCCAGGACCCTGGGATCATGACCTGTGCCGAAGGCAGATGCTTAACCGACTGAGCCACCCAGGCACCCCTATACCATAAATTCTTTATAAGAAACTAATGTGGGTATATGCACATGTTGAAATAAAGATACATGCATTCCTTTTCAGAGAACAGAAAAACATTTACCGGCCTACCATTGAGCTGACTGAACTTCCACTGTGGCTCACTCACTAAGCTGGGAAGTTGATGCTGGTTGTCATCAGGAGGCCCTGGTTCCTCATCATGTGGCCTCTCCACAGGGCTGCTCAACATGGCATCTGGCTTCCACCAGAGTGAAGGAAGCAGGAGAGGAAGAGCCAGATGGAAACTACCCTTTCCATGACCTAGCCTTACAACTCACATGGCATCTTCTCTCTTTCTTGAAACAAATCTAAATCTAGTGCTGTTCTCAAGGAATGTTTGGTTAGATGTAAGTCACTGTTATCGATGGATTGGATGTCTGTGTCCCACCACCTCCCCTCCCTTCAGATGTTGAAGACTTAACCCACAATGGGAAGGCAATAGGAGGTGAGGACTTTGGAGGCACTTAGGTCATGAGGGTGGAGCTTGATGAAAAGTCTGGAGCCTTATAAAGGAGGTTCCCTGGCCACTTCTATCATGTGAGGTTACAGTGACAGGATGGGCCGGCCATGAACCAGACTCTTAAATCTCCCTGCTTTGATCTCAGACTTCTCAGCTGCCAGAACTGTGAGAAATGAATTTCTGTTGTTGATAAGTCACCCCAGTTTATGGTATTTTTGCTATAGCAGCCCAAACACTAAGCCCGTCACTAAGCCTAGGCCACAACCAAGATCTCTCTCTCTCTCTCTCTCTCTCTCTCTCTCTCAGTCTTATTCAAGGTGAAACATTTAATCTCAAGAATAGCTGCTGGATTCCATCAACCCATAATCATTTTTAAAGAACCACACTTTGGCCCAATAAGTTTTGAAAGCCATGCATCCTGCTACATCGTCCCATCTATTCCTATCCCCACAAACCCCTTTCCAGAAGTAATGGGAAGACTAATAGTATTTTGCTAAAATATCAGAAAGAGAGATGATAAGTAAATTATCCATTAATGCCAGAATGAAAAATACATATACAGAACAAATTTCTCTTTATAAATATTAATGTCAGAGAATCTGTACAGCACCTGGAAAATTTAGGTGAGCTGCTTTTGGCCTATTAGCCATAACTGTCCAAGATTTAGAATTATTTAATAAGGGGCGCCTGGGTGGCTCAGTCGTTAAGAGGCTGCCTTCGGCTCAGGTCATGATACCGGAGTCCTGGGATCGAGTCCCACATCGGGCTCCCTGATCAGCAGGAAGCCTGCTTCTCCCTCTCCCACTCCCCCTGCTTGTGTTCCTGCTCTCGCTGTCTCTGTCTCTGTCAAATAAATAAATAAAATCTTTAAAAAAAAAAAGAATTATTTAATAAAAAAATGAGAAAGATAGGGAAAGGCAGAAAGGAAGCTAAGAAGGAAGAAAACTGTAAAATGGTGTAAAATTTAATGCAGGAATTTTTTACTCATATTCTAAAATTTGTTAGTAAAAATCTAGATATTCAATTGAGATTATGAAGTTTGGAATATTCATTATATATTCTATTCACTTACCTAAGTACCATTTCAAAGGATTTGAGCTTTTGTTGGATCTGCTCTTGGATTCTGAATTTTATGAATAAATAATTTTTTATAGTTCTAGCCTCTATTGTTTCACATTTGATTTTCTGTGACAAGATATAATACAGCAACAGTAATACTTTGCTTTTCCATAACACTTTCTGCAGCAAGTTTATAAAAGTATTGTCTGTTAAGCCAAAGCTAAATTGCATGCTGAGAAATGTGACAGGTATTTGGGGGGTGGGGAGGTAAAAGGGGATGGAGTGGAGGATACTTACCTGGGAATATAATGCTTCGTATTCAGGCTTGCAAAATATTTGCAAAAGGAAAGTTATCCATCATATTTATGTAGAAATAGGTCATAGCCACATTTTTGCAGTTGTTCTAATCCTTTGGCTAGTGTAAACACTCATTCCACATTTGTGGCATTATAATGTCATAATCAGAAGGAACAATTTGGCAAACCATCTTTACTTCAAGGATATGACCTTCATTCAAATTCTACATACTCCACATTCCAGATTCTATGACAACAGCATCAGAGACTGCCATGGGCTGAATTTTGTCCCCCTAAAATTCATATGTTGAAGCTCTACTTCCCAATGTGACTGTATCTGGTGATATGGTCTCTAGGAGGTAATTAAGTTTAAATGAGGTCATAAGGATCTCTAAATCCAACTGGAAGGACTGTGGCTGATAGCAAGAGAAAGAAACCTCTCCTTGTCCCCTTCCTTCTCTCTCTTCCTGCTGTATGAGCACACAACCCAAAAGCAGCATCTGTAAACCAGAGAGGTCTCACCATAAACCAAGTTGGCCAGCACCTTGGTATCAGACTCTACAGCCTCTAGAACTGTGAGAAATTTCTGCTGTTTAAGCCACCCAGTCTGTGGCATTCTGTTGTGGCAGCCTGAGGAGACAAAGACAGATGTTTTTACTGAGAAGTAGGGTGTTGTTATAACATATCTAAAAATGTGGAACTGGCTTCAGAACAAGATGGTGGGGAGAGATTGGAAGAGTTTTGAGGCGCATGCTCGAAAAAGTTGAGATGTCTATGAAGGGACTGTTAGTAGGAAAATGGATGTTAAATGTGAGGTGAAGGAAAAGAAGAGAGCTGGAGGGGAAACTTCCATAGACTTAAAGAATGCAGGCATAATCAGAAACAGAATGTTGGTAGAAATATGCACCTTAATGGCCACTCTGATGAGGTTTCAGATGGAAATGAGGAACAGGTGATTGGAAACTGGATGATTGGTTATTGGAAGAGTGATCCTTATTATAGAATGTCAGAGGACCTGACTGAATTGTGTTCTAGTATTTCAGGGGAGGTGGACCATGAGAGTGGTGAGGTTGAATATCTAGCAGAGGCGATTTCTAGGTAGAGTATTATTGAAGCTGAGGCCTGAATTCTACGTACTGCTTATGGTAAAATGCAAGAAGAAAAAGACGGATTGAAGAAGGAGTTGTTAAGCAAAAGGAACCATAACTTGGGAGGCGTGGAAAATTCTCAACTCATCCGTATTGCTAAAAGCCAAGAAAGTTTGATCTCAATTTTCTCCTTCTTCTCATTTGTTCTTATTTTCTCAGTGCTGAAGAAAACACTAAGTGTGTGGCTGAACAACCACTAGATACAGAGATCATGAGTGCAAATTATGACTTGCAGCCATCTGAGCAGAAGCCAGACAGAAAGATTAGACCAAGAGAGCCACTGTGAGTCAGAAATGTAGGGCACTGAGAGCGCATGACGCGATGCAGGAAGGCTGTGGGACTTCGGGGATTCTCTAGGACCAGGTCACAGGGCTATTTGTCTGCAAAACATGCCATTTTTCAAGACAAAGTAAAAACAACCCTGAAGCATTCAGAGATTATTCGTGCTGCCACTCCCACCACTGAACCTAAGGGGTGGGGCCACCCTGCAAAGCCATGGAGGTGCCACGGAGGTGCCTTGGCCACCCCAGTGGGCCTAGAGAACAGAGCAGAGCCCCCAAAAGGATTAAAGCCTTGGAGTCTAACAGATTTTACCTTCTTCTATAGCTAAGATTCTAAAACACACACATACACACACACACACACACACACACACACACACACACACACCCCCTACCACCACTGTTACCAAACACACACTCATCGCTGACTTAGTTCAGCTACTCTTGGTGTTTTAAAATGGGATCGGGACAGAAGCATCCTTTGGGACTGCAATGTTTCTAAGTGCTATGGAAACCCTAACTTCATCAAAGTTGCCACTCCTTTACATCTGCTCCACTTCTCTGACAGTAAAAGGTATAATTCCTACGTTAGGTGTATAACAAAGACAACTTGATTAAAAACTTGCAATGATTTCCCTGAGCCTGGCTAAAAGAAACAAGAAGTGAGATGCAAATTCTTGAGTTGGAGAGCCAGATTTTAGAAATGTCAAAAAAAGAAAAGAAAGCCCAAGAGCAAGTAACAATAAAAACAGCCACAACAAAAAGGGTGCACAGTGAATAGCTTTCGAAGACTATGCTTTCTCACTGTCATTAAAAAATAAAAACTTTCTAAATGAGCACAGTATGAAATATGAAGTGGCCCAATCAAGCCTTTCCAGTGTAATACTGGGAAACAGTAAACAATTACATTATATAAACCAACCATCTGAGCAGAAATAATAATTAAAGTAATGCATCTGTATGCTTCATTGATTTATGAATTTGTTTAATGATTTTTGTTCTGAGTAGCAAAAACTATCACGCATTCGCTGGTTTTTAAAGGCAAATATATAACTGCACGACCTTTTGTTGCACCAATGGAAGTAATATGCAGTAATACTCCGAGAGATTCAAACGGTCACACTGATTTTTGATTACATTTTAACCCATATATATTTTTTTTCTTCACTGAAAAAGTTTTACGAGTGTGTATTCATAACTATTGATTGTTTTGGAAAGAATCATGGCACCCAAGCAAAACTGCCTCCCAATAGCTAAGGTTAGGCTTAAATCAATGCAAGCAAAGCCATTAACCATGGTGGGGAGCCTGGCACCAGGCCCTTTCACAGGCCCCACTCCACGGCCGCTAAAGAGATGGCTGCTTGTAACCAGATGCTGCTGGACAAAGGCCGTGATGGGTGGTTGTTCCTATCAGGGAATTTCTTTGTTTATATGGTGTTCGGTCACAAGCTGATCTTTCTCTTCATGTCTTGTGGTGTAAACTTCCTTGCTTGTTTTCACTTCTTTTTAACCTGGTTGCCAGAGCAGCTTGGCACACAGCTAACCTGAGAAGAAAAACCAGGAACTAAGTGATGACAAGAATGACAGAAAAGTAGGGGTGATATCATTGCTCTGAATTTTGACCTCTTTAAAAGCTTCCATCTCTCACGTTCTCTCTCTCTCTCTCTGTGTCTCTCTCTCTTTCACACACTTTCTCTCCTCTCTCTCTCTCCTTGTACCAGTCTCTCCAAAAAATGCAAAGAAGGAGATGCTAAAGAGGGACATACTTTGCAAGCTGCATGCACACACACACCAGCTTTCATTCATTCAGGAAATCCAAGCACTCTCTCCTCAGCGTGGCCATGCTTGACTGGAAGCAGATACAAGAAAACTACAGAAACAGCCAATTTGCCATATCAGATAAGACCACATATTTATCTTTTTCTGTACCTTGCTTTGGGAGTGACCAGTTTCTGATGTTTCATAAGAAGGTGGAGGGGGGATCAAAAAAAAGAAATAAATACTTTCTACAAACACTCTTTAGATACTCCTTCCCTAGTTAGGATAGCACTTTATAATCTTGTCTTCTCCTGCTCTTTTATTTTGTTCCCCTGCACCTTCCTGTCCATATCAAATTTAAAATAATTATTGAAAGTATCATCTGAGTATTCCATGAAACATTTTGGCAACCTTACAATTTATTTTGCACCTTTCTTTCATTCCTCCTGTGTTGAGACTTACCCCTGTTGAAAAGCTGATTGTGTTTTTAGGAATTAATTCCTAAGAAAAAAACACTAAGCGTCAAATAACTCTCTTTGATTTTCTTAGTGCATGGGTATAATTTTGCCGCTCACCACTTTCTCATAGGATGGGCTGTATTAAATGATGCACTGTTTACCCTACCTGAGAATGTTCTGACAAAAATACATGTGCTTATTGCTATCAGAAATTTGCATGAAGATGTTTGACGTTGATTCAAGTGAATATTTGCAAGACATTTTTTTCCTATAAGCCAAGATTAAACTGGATCCTCAAGGATTTCAGGAAAAACTACCGAAAATTACTTTGGAGGCAATTTAAAAAGAATTGCCAAGATTTGAATCTAAAGAATAATCGGTAAAGAAGCCGATGTAACAACATCAAATATTGAAGAAAGCCATTGCCAACACTTGACTATAGAATTTCTTTCATAACTCTAAGACAGTTTGGACTTCATTAACAGAATTTTGGGGACAGACTGCATGGAAATACAAAGAAAGCACCAGAGCATAGTCTACTTGATTTTATAGTAATAGCATGGATTTTCTGTCAGCATCTCTCTGATCAGGGAAAGAAGAAATTTGCTCATTTTTATTGACTTATGACTCAAAAGGATGGTTCTAAATAACAATGTCCATTATGTTTTCATTGATATTTATGATTAAATGTAAAATTACAAAAACAAAAATATTTTAAATCTGGGACATATTTCCCACCAGATTATGACAACTTAAAGCTCAGTCAAAATTTGACCCTAAATTATTTGACAGTGTCCCTTAAGCCTTTTAAGGGTCACTTAGCATTTCCATTACAAATCTCGACTTTCAGAGGTTTAAGGCTTGGCAGTTTAAAGTTGCAGGAGTCTGGAACTTATACAAGTTGTCAGACCAGATGTTTTTTATTTATTTGAGATTTTTTTTTCTTTTTACCCTTTCTTTTCTTTCCTGTTGTACTAAAAGTGTTTCTAAAACTGCTGGTACCTTCCAAAGTACACAAAAACTAAAATCTTTAAGCTTTTTATTTTTCTGCACCAGAGCCATCAATATTTTTATTTAAAAATATGATAATATGGAGGAATCTGCTCCCCACACCATGATGAAAGTAAGCCCACCTGATTCCAGAATTATTTATATGTGTTATGATAAAGATGAGAAATAAAAATGAATTTTAAAGACCAATGATAAGTAACAATCTGTGATATTAAACCAAATGATGAAATCCTACTGAATGGACAAGGTATTTGACAAATGCACAAAGAAAAAAAATGAGTTCAGATTAATTGTGGAAAAGTCTTTGATGTCCTTTACCCAGCGTGTAAAACCTTCAGGTTGGTGGAGGGAGGTCTGCATCCTAGAGGAAAGGTGCTGAATGCTCAGAATCAAGTTCAAGTCAAATCATGTTTTTAGTGCTTACATTTTCTGCCAAAAAAAAAAAAAAAAAGTATTCGTCTTACCGACTGCACTTGTTTTTTTAAGAACCTGAATGACTGCATAGGTGACAAAGTTATAAACCCCTTCAAATAACTGACAAGTGTCTAAGTCAGTTTAAAAAGATTAAGAGTGGCTCCCTTGTTGTGAAATTATATAAAAGTGCCATTTCACTTTTGAAGCAATTTGAAAGCCATTCATTGCAGTGGCAGGTAGCCAAAACACAAAAGCCAGAGAATGGCAGCAAAGATGTCATACGGGCACATGCGCGTCTTTTCCAAAGGCTTGTGCTGCTTCTAACCTCAAAGGCACAACCTCAATAGGTTGCATAGACAAAAGAGTCGCAGCAAAGATCTGCGCCAGGTGCACACATGTGTCCCGGGTTCTGGCTTGCCCTGCTTTGCTCTCACCAATTGCCATTTCTTAGCTGAACTCTTGAGCCCAGTGCCCCATTGTGGGTGCCTGGACGCCCGTGAAGTTGCTGGCGATGGAGCAGAATTTGCAACATCTCAAATACCTGATGGACAAAGTCTCAATACACCCGTGAACATGCTGCCGGACCATACCTGAGTTTCAGATTCTGAAATCTTCTTGCAGTGTATTGACCTCCAACCTATCCACTGGAACGACACAACATTGAGCAAAATACGTGCAAGTCATACTCTATTTCTCCTCTCCACCTAATATAGCTGAAACACAACTTTGTACAACAGGTTTAAGCCTTAACTATAAAAACTTGAATTTGAACAGCCTAAATACTATAAAGAATAATTTAAGTTGTAGGTCAGGCAGTGTGCTAGTTCTGGAGGTTCCAGGGAATACTAGAATCCCCAGTGGGGGTGGGCCCAACAAGATAATCTTGGAAAACTTGAAAAATAATGCTGGATTTCATAGTAATAACTTAAATTCTTTTTTTAAAGATTTTATTTATTTATTTTACAGAGAGAGAGAGAGCACTAGTAGGGGGAGCAAAAAACAGAGGGAGAGGGAGAAGCAGGTTCCTTGCTGAGCAGGGAGCCTGACATGGGGCTTGATCCCAGGACCCTGGGATCATGACCTGAGCCAAAGGCAGACGCTTAACCAACTGAGCCACCCAGGCACCCCAATAACTTAAATTCCTAAAACCAATGGTGGTTAAATACTGTTGTGTGTTACTGCTGTATGCCCTTCCTCCTAATCGAAGATGTGCCATGTGAGAAAGTGGTGATGTTTTTAAAGCTCTTTTGGTGCATCTTATGTACCTGTCTAGTTCATAGCCATTTCTTCTAGTCATCTAGACCCTTTCCCTGTAGAAAGGAGAAATACATCCAAACAATTTAGTAGAATTAAAGCAGCAGCAGTGGAAGTGAAGGGAAAGAGTATTTACATTTGACTGGTTAAGTCAAGAGAGGCTTCAAAAATGAGATGACATTTAATTTAGTGTTTAATAGGAATAGAAGGATTTAGTCAAGTAAACAAATCAGGTTAGGGAGTGGGATAAAAAGATAAATGTTTTTAGAATATTCAGAGATAGTAATGGTGGAACTTAAATTGAGTGTTGGGGCTGCAAAGAGGGTTGGAAGAAGTATTGAGAGCCAATGTGTAAAGATTGCTTACTACTTATCTGGTAATATTCTGTGTGTGTGTGTGTGTGTGTGTGTGTGTGTGTGTGAATTAATCATCACAAGAACCTGATGGCTGGGTGCTATTATTAACCTCACTTTACTTGCCAGGATTTGTACCCAGGTAGTCTCTCTGCCAGACCCTTGCACTTAGGCACCACCCATACCGCCAATAGTAATACTTGAGACTAGACTACCAGGGAAGGATGAGAGAGGATCATGAGCCTTGTTTGGCATGATGGAAAGTTTAACTGGGTCCTTTTATTCTATAAATATTAGGGAGATTTTGAATATTTTTGAGCAGGTGAATGTCATGATCAGATTTGTTATCCAAAACAAGGACAGATTGATGAGGAGCAGGTTTGGAAGGAGATGGGCCATAGTGTAGGTTAAAGGCTCTGATGACTGGGCCACTGAACACACCTGAATTTAGAAAGATGCGGATTCTTGGGCTCCACATCACCCCTACAAATGACCATTTCTGGGATGATGAGAGCTTTAATAAGTGAAGCAGCAAGAACACTAGAGAAAGGGAAGTGAATTTGCAAAGAAATATGTAAAAGAAGATTTAACAGGACATGACGATTGATTGGAGGTGGAAAGATGAGGAAGAGGAAAAAGTCCAGGTTGACTCCAAAGTTGGTGCCTGAAGGCTTACTTGGGCAACAGTGTCTTCAAATCTAAGAGGGAGAAAAGGATGGACGTGCTGTGCTTTAAATGGCTTTGGGATGACAGTGTGAACATGTCAGGGATGTTGTGGTTTTGGCACTCACAAGAGAAGCTTTGGATGAAGTTACAGATGAGCAGTTGGTAATTGCCAATGAACCGATGGTAGTTAAAACCATTGTGAAAGGAAGAGTGTGTCCCAGGATAAAATATGTGGAGTAAGAGAAGAGGGCCAAACATGTGCCTATATAGCATGAGTAATCTGAGAAGGAGTGTTGGAAAAGTGGTAGGGTTGAAAGGGGGAGAAACAGCACCAAAGAAAGATGGAAGGTGGAAGATAACATGATGGGAAAGGGAACTTTGGAGTCTAGCAGACTGGATTCACACTTATGGGGCAAATACTATAAGCCAAGTACTGTGTGAGTACTTCCCATGCATTATTTCATTTAATCTTCACAAACAGCCCTAAAGGTAAACTACAATTGCCAGTCATTTTTTTTTAATAAAGATTTTATTTATTTATTTGACAGAGAGAGAGAGAGAGAGCATAGGTAGGGGGAGCGGCAGGCAAAGGGAGAGGGAGAAGCAGACTCCCTCTGAGCAAAGAGCCCAATACAGGACTCAATCACAGGACCCTGGAATCATGACCTGAGCCAAAGGCAGACACTTAACTGACTGAGCCACCCAGGCGCCCCTACAATTGCCAGTCTTACCTCACTAATAGGGGAAATAAATATTAGAATTAGGAACTTGCTCAAGGTCACTTAACAAGCTACTGATGAAGCTAGGACTCCACTTCTTCCCCCAGAGCCAACACTCCTAATCAATCATATCCTTAACTACCTCTGTAAATTCACACTTCAAATGTCAAAATGTAGATCTTGTTGAACACTGTATTTCCTGACACCTAATGCACTACCAGAAACAGAGTAGGTCCTCAATAAACATTGACTGAATGAAGGAAAGAATAAAGGTTGAAGTGTAACTGTGTCCTTCCTCTCATCTTCTTGGCCCCTTCCAGAATGCCTTCCCACTAACCTTACTGGCAACCAGCATAATTCCCTTTGTGAATTCTTATATCTTGCTTCAAAAAAAAAAAAAAAAAAAAAAGTCAGGAAACGACAGATGTTGGCGGGGATACAGAGAAAGGGGAACCCTCCTACACTGTTGGTGGGAACGCAAGCTGGTGCAGCCACTCTGGAAAACAGTATGGAGGTTCCTCAAAAAGTTGAAAATAGAGCTATTGTATGACCCAGCAACTGCACTACTGGCTATTTACCCCAAATATACAAATGTAGTGATCCAAAGGGGTACGTGCACCACAATGTTTATAGCAACAATGTCCACAATAGCCAAACTATGGAAAGAGCCAAGATGTACATCAACAGATGAATGGATAAAGAAGATGTGGTGTATATATATAATGGAATATTATGCAGCCATCAAAAGGAATGAAATCTTGCCATTTGCAATGACGTGGATGGAACTAGAGGGTATTATGCTGAGCGAAATAAGTCAATCAGAGAAAGACATGTATCATATGATCTCACTGATATGAGGAATTCTTAATCTCAGGAAACAAACTGAGGGTTGCTGGAGTGGTGGGGGGTGGGAGGGATGAGGTGGCTGGGTGATGGACATTGGGGAGGGTATGTGCTATGGTGAGCGCTATGAATTGTGTAAGACTGTTGAATCACAGACCTGTACCTCTGAAACAAATTATACATTATGTGTTTAATAAAAAAAAAAAAAAGATAGTAGGAAGGGAAAAATGAAAGGTGGGGAAATCGGAGGGGGAGACGAACCATGAGAGACTATGGATTCTGAGAAACAAACTGAGGGTTCCAGAGGGGAGGGGGGTCGAGGAAGGGGTTAGCCAGGTGATGGGTATTAAAGGGGGCATATATTGAATGGAGCGCTGGGTGTTATATGCAAACAATGAATCATGGAACACTACATCAAAAACTAATGATGTAATGTATGGTGATTAACATAACATAATAAAATTAAATTAAAAAACAAAAGCAGGCTGCAAGCTTTGCACAGAAATTTGTGTACTTCTGTATTCTTCAGGTCAACTAACCCCGTGCCTTTTACCAGATAGGTCTTAGTAATTGTCTGCTGATTGATTTAACTGGTTAAAAGCAGAATATTAAATAGCACGTAACCCATGGCTATGTCACAAATATCACTATACTCCCTTCCTCTTTTTCAGAAAGATTTTAAAGACGTAAAATATAGATTTTAGCAAAAGCAACTGTATTAGGAAAAAAAAAATACGTGCCAGACATTCACAGTTACCCTTGGTAATGTTCTTTGCTACTTACTGTTACAGCAGACAACCTTTTGCTATGACTTAATAAATCCCAGTTTTGATGTCTTATGCATTTCGAGTTATATTTAGTTGAAACTTGGCATGCAATTTTAAGCTGCAAATATGTATGTATGCATTCTCGTAATCTATAAACTTGTTTGGATGTATGGCGCAAAAAGTCAATTACCAAGTACTTCAGGTGCCTGGTCGGAGACGATGAAAGTGAGGGCTGTAGCCGTGCATAGAGGGAACGTCGGCGGGCATTTGGGAAAGAAAGCATTGCAGTCCCAGAAAGTACGCTGCAGACAACAGCATGCAGAACCTTTTGTGGGAAAAGAGAGGTGATTAGAAGCAGGTTCATTGGGCCTGCAGCTTTGCCGGCTCTCACACACAGCTTCTGAATTCTCACAGGTGTTTTGCGAGCAATAAGGGCTGCTTTTTATCTGCCATTACCCAGTGAATGGTGACCTACTCCTTCTGGGCCTGACCTCGTCACTGTCTTTGTAACCCCTGGATTAGACTATTGCTTTGCATTTATACAGATAACACTGACGACTGCCTAGGAGCCCCATCTTGTACAAAAATAAGAAAATGTTTTCTTATTGCCACCATGACATGTTTTTCTCTCCTGGTATTATTCTTTCTATCTTGGGTAGGATATGAACATTGTTGGCTTAAGGAATCTTGACCAAATGCTTCCCAACTGACATGAAATTAGTCTATTGGGTAACAGTTTAGGTAGAAATAGAAGGACTTGAGAGAGCACTCCAGGACAATTCTCAAATGCCTCCCTCTCTCCCACACCTAATATTTATACAATGGCTTTCCTCAATTCGATTAAAATGAACTAAGGGAAATGGTGTCATCTCTAACAGGAACGTTAAAAAATTAAGCATGCTGAATTCACCCTAAAATTGCACTGAGGCTTGCAGGCTATCCTTTGCAAAATGCTATCTCCTTTCAGGGGAAAAGAAAAAAGATTCTCAGATTACATTGAAAAAAAAAAAAGGTGTGGATCAATGAAAATAATATGAGATTTTTGCCAGGCGTGGATTCAACTTATGTCCCCTCTGTTTACTGTATGACCTTGAGCACATTTCCTAAGTTTAAAATTAATTTTTGTTGAAGAGGGGACTGAAAAAATTAGAAAGCAAAAAAAGATTAAGGAGAAAGAAGTGAGAGGGTCACATCCAATTCTCTGTGAAGGAATCTTTGGTTATTTTCTCAGTGTTATAGACCGATGTGTACTAGAGTCTCTTCTGACAGAAACCTCGTAAACATCTCAGTGGGATGCTTCAGTCTGCCTTCAAGGGAGCATTAAGAAAGTTTTCTTTTTGAAGCCCATTAAGAGTCACAGATCTCCTTTCATCTCAGCTGCTGGATATTTAAAGCTCTTCTGTCCAAGAGATGCCCAGATAATAGTTCCTCACATCCAAAGACCTTCTGAGAAAGTGTAAACATAGCAAGACTTGCCTTCCCAAGTTGGCCCTCCCCTTTAGCCAGAAGGAAGAACTCTGAGTCTTTGGGCCTTGTTCTTGTTTTGCTTTATTGTTTGGCTTGTGCTTTACATTCACAGACTAGGAGAGACTAATATTTGTGATCAGGCCTCCAGACTCTTTCTCTCTTTGAGTTCTCAGGTTGCAAACATCCCACATCTGAAAATACAACACCTCCCCACCCCGCCAACCCTGTAAATATTCATTCTAGGCTCCTCTACATTCCGTTGATTGCTCTGCTAGATCTACTAAAAGCATTCATCTTTACTCTTTGACTAGCTATTTCTTTCAGAGTCTCCAGTATATTTGTTAGGATGTAACTCCAACAGTTTTTACTCTTGTATTTATTGTTATATAGCATGGTATTATAGAAAAAATACTGGGCTTGGTAAAAAAAAATTCTTAGCACCATTTAAATATATATTTTTTAAATTCAGATATGTCTTGTTATTTGTTCTGTACAACAATGATTTGAGATGAATAACACTCCCATTTTGCAGCTGAAATAAATGAAGCTTGGCAGGAGTGGGGAATGAGAGGGAGTTTATAAGTAAGCTGCCTAAGGTCCTAAAGCCGGTTACTAATAAAATCCATATACAAATTCAAGCTCTCCTGACGCTAATGTGCATACCCTTTTCACTAAACACTATTATGCCTCGGAAGTTATTTAAACTCCTTAAGCCCTAATTCATTCATTTACAAAATGAGGATATTAATCTCTGCATAGCTCAGAATGCTCTTGTGAAAATCAAAGAAGTGAAAGTGCTTGATAAACATTAAAATGTTATAAAAATATGAGGTAATAAGAAAGTAAATTAGCAAATGTGGAATAACAATCATTTTCCTGTAAGTTATTATACATATTAAATAAAAGGCACTTATTAATTAGCCATTTTTACTTAGAAGAATGAAGCCCCCAAGTATGGAAATTAGACCTCTAATTCCCTTTTCAACATAATTTAAAAAAAAAAATCGCAAAAGCTAATTTATGGAAACAGGATAAATTTTACACCTTTAAAACTGTGTGACAGAGGGTGAATTTCCAAGGCAATGTGCGGAAAGACAGATTTTTCATAAGCAGGTATGAGAATATTTTTCCCACATCATGTGAATAAGGTGCAGTGAGAGAAAGCAGTGACCTCACCTCTCTTGAAATGAATGTGCCTTGATGACTAAGTCCAAGATGCCATTGCATGCCCTCTGTGCTCGGGGTAAAGTACGAGCACTGAATCTAGATTTTCTGGAAGCTGATGGTGTCCTAGATTTTTATTGTATTAAATTCAGTTTGAATCTGAATAATCCAATTTAAAAACAGATATATGGAAATGCTGCTTTTGTGTTCTTTAATTTCTTCAAAGATACGGTATATGTGAAATTTTCTTTCTGGGGAAAATCTCATGGATAGGTTTATTAATTTCTGTTGGTACAGCTAAACATCAGCCTGAATAAAACAGCCTGTTTGTTTTTTTTTTCTTGCGTTTTAGAGATTCCATGATTCTTGTCACTTTGGAAATCATGAAGGTATTTGATTTATATAAATGCCTACTGTTGTCCTCACCTAGATACAATGGTGAGCAAAACGGACCTGTTTAGATTATAATGGAAAATTAAGATCTCAGTTAAACAATTACACAAATGTATAACTGGAAATTTTAATAACTTCTCTATAGGAGCATTATCAAGTGATAGAAGAGAGATCTTCTCAGTGAGATCAAGAAAAGTCCACTGAAGAGGTGATGCTGAGGCTAAATTCTAAAAAATTGGCAGGATTAATTAAAGGAAAAGGGTAGAGGAGCAGGAAGAGAGAAAAGAATTCAGAAAAAGGAAAACAGCATATGTAAAAGCCCTGATGTGGAAAGGCCTTTAGTTCTCCCCAAAAGATAAAAATAAACCCCACTAAACAAGTTAAAAATGGCTTCTGTCCACATAAAGCTTAGAGTCTATAGATTCAATCCATCTTTGGTTACCTATGTTTTTTAAAGAAAAAGAAACTCCAGGTTTTGAGGTAAATCCCAAATTTCAATAGTAGCTGTTTAGATGTTACATTTCATTCATTCATTCATTCATTTTGTGTCCTCCATTCAGGAAAAACTAATGGCTCTGGTTACCCTTTCAAAAAGAAGCTCCACAGATCATCTCTTTATACAGATTACTATATGCACTAATTAACAAAAAATTCTTGATCAATTGAGGTATAATTTTATAAATCCAGATGTATGTGAGAGAAAGAGCAATTTAGCAAGCTAGATCTTTTAGTCTAAATTCTAAATTTGTTCATGGATCTGGTTTAATCATTTCTGAACACTCACGATTGCTCTGCCCATTCTTTTCCCACTAGATTACAATTGTGTGCAGAGATCTGGGTGTGAGTTCCCAGCAGGTGTGATAGGAAATCCTTAGGGAATTTGTAAGTGATTTCTGCTGTGTGAAGAGCTAAAGCAAAGCATTAATAATATGGCACTCGTGAAGTCACGGTCATTGGAAAGTATTGATTTTTCCTTTGGTTATGAAGTTGTAGGCTGCATTCTTAATGTTTTCCCCAGTCCTCTGCCACTAATCATAAAAGAGACAAGATGAGGAGGATAAGTATGCCACCTCCTCAAGTGGTAGATGAGAAGAGGGTGACTAATCTCATGAATTTATGATAAAGTTTCTATTTTCAGCCTTGATCTTGCCCCTGAGCCCCAGCCTTGTATGTCTACCCGCATCCTTGTCATCTCGACCTAAATATCTATTCCTCATCTCAAACTTAACATACCCATAAGCAGAACTTTTTATGTGCCCTCACCAACTCTTTTACTCCCAATCTATTTCTCTCCTAGTTTTCCACACTCAGAGAGAGAAACAATCATCTCGTTTTTCCAGCCAAAAACTTATGAGTTGATCTAAATTCTTCTCTTTCCCTTAGCAAGTCCTTTGAGCTCTAAGTCCAAAATTTACCTAGAATCTATCTTCACAGCCATCCCTCACCACTACAATAAATAACAATCCTTTCTCCACACGCCAGGGTGACCACACCTAAACTCTTCAATTACTTCCCATTTGAATAAAATCTGGACATTCAATGAGGCGTCCAAGAATCTCTAATATCTACTCTTTGTTTAGCTCTCCCACTTGTCCTCATACAATGCTTTCCTCCTTTTGTTATCAGCTTCACCCATATGAACTATTTTACTATTGCTTGAACAAATCAAACAGGGTATTGAACTTGCTGTTTCCTCCACTTGGACCTCTCTGACCCCTGATGTTTGCTTCTTATGTGTCATTCAGTTGTCACTTCTAGTATTAGTTCATCAAAGATATTTTTCCCAATAACAAATATGACATAGTATTTTGCTCATCCAAATCATTCCCTATAATTGTATATAGTTTTGTTTTCTATGTTGTTGTTACTATCTTTTTGTAAATGTGCTTACTTTCCCTATTCCAAGTAAAATATAAATTTTATGAGAACAGGAATCACATCTATCTTTTTCATGTCTATATTTCCGGTACCTGGAAAAGTGATTTATAAATACTTATTTAAAAAAGGATGGGAGAAAGAAAAAAAAGGAAGGAAAAAAATGACAAGTGAATGAACAAATGAAGGGGAAAAGAAAATACATAATTATTGTGTCCAATAAAAACAAGTTGGCATCCCTTATATTTCATTATCAGTCTTCAGTCTAGATATAATATAATGGGGAAATATTTCTCCCAAAGCATTCCAAAAACATTTTAATGCACCCTGGGGAAAAAGTCTACTTATGTAATATCTACATTTTAAAAACTGAGTAGTAAATCTATGGATAAAACAGAAATGCATATGACAAGAGAAGCAGGAAAAAAAAAGAAAAAAGAAGGAGCTAATGTTGCACTTTTGAGCAGTGTTAGTTGCATTATCTTACCTTCTCCTTAGTTTTATTTTAAAAAAAGAAAGACAACAAACCACAATGACAATTCAAATGCATGTTTATTCTATTGGGTATCATTCAGTAGATGATACACTGGGCTACGTTCTCAACAACGTGATTCTTCCCTCTGAGTGGAGCTCCATTGATTTCAAAGTCTCAAAGCTGCCATTTTGGAGACTGCTGAATGCAAATATTATAATGCCATTTGAGATACTCTAATGTGCTTTTGGCAAAAATAGTCTCTCAATAATACTCAAACTTACCCTGATTGGGGTTTGGGCTACATTCTTGCTGAGAGAAGATGGCTCAATCTGCTCTTATGGCTTACTTTCAGCACTTTAAATTTGACAAATCATATCAGAGTTCTTGCCTAAGATTTCACTGATTCTACACAGGGTGGCCCAAAGCTTTGAAGAAGTCCTTGGGTAAATGCTTCCTAAGGACAGGACTCTGTGGTATAAATCACTGTATCACAAAGGGGACTGGCACATTACAGGCACTCACTGTATGTTTGCTGAATAAATATATCAATATTAATTTCTGAGTAAGAAAAATGAGCCCTGTTAATCTGATTTTTCCACTTCAGGCACCCAAGAGTGAAATAGAAACTTCCTTCAGAAGTTTCTTTTCCCTGATCTTTTTAACAAAACAAACACTTAATAACCACGTGTTACATGCAAGGCATTGGAATAAACACACAGCAATTAAGACATTTTCTGCCCTCGAAGAAAACCTATTCAGAGACAATCCCACTAAGACCCATACCTATCTTTAGGAATTCTTCCTGCCTCCCCTTAATAATTCCCTGCTCTAGTAGAGTTCACAATATTTTTTTCAAAAACAAATTCCCTGTTGGTGCTGCCCTCCATTCCTGGAAAGGCTTTGGTTTTTCTGGTCTATGTTTAATTAAGGATATAGAGTCTATTCTTCCTTCAAGCTTTAATAGACACTGTGTCTGGCTTAAGGTAGCCCAAGAAGCTAAACATTAAATGATAATTTGGGGCTCTCTATAGGATTGCGTTCTCCAAGATACTTTGTATGGTGTCCTAGGCTTTTTTTAAGCTGTCCTATAGTAAAACACTATAGGAATCTTACCTTGACATTTAATATAGGGAAGTTTTTTGAGCATGATTTTTTTTCATTATATCACTCTGTGTCCCCTCTCTCTATGAAGTGTCACATGAGAAGATTTTTCAAAACTAAGAGCAATGTTGGGCGCCTGGGTGGCTCAGTTGGTTAAGCAACTGCCTTCGGCTCAGGTCATGATCCTGGAGTCCCGGGATCGAGTCCCGCATCGGGCTCCCTGCTCAGCGGGGAGTCTGCTTCTCCCTCTGACCCTCCCCCCTCTCATGTGCTCTCTCTCTCCTCTCATCCTCTCTCAAATAAATAAATAAAATCTTAAAAAAAAAAAAAAAAAAAACTAAGAGCAATGTAAATCTCTGCCTCCCCCGAAGAATCTTTTCATTATGTTCAAAATTAATCTTCCAACTTTGGCAGCTTTTTAATTTTTTTGACCAACAAAAAGCTTAGATTTGGAAATACAACTAAACTTTAGTCATTACATTGATTACATTCTCTTTCTAACATTATGCTAATTTCTCCACAAGATAAGAAAATAGGGGTCTCCAAATTTATATGTAAGAAGTTTTTAGCAAAATCTAATTTCAAAAAATACGTTTTTCACTTTTTGAGGGAATAGAGCAGTAATCAGTACAGATCAAAAAGTATCTGTTCTCATAGCATTTATTGTCTTTGTATTTTTCCTTCCTAATTTTTTAACTAAAAGGAGTGGCAGAAAAATGCCCATGCTTTGATCATCAAATGATCACATATGGCTAATATTTTGTTACATCTCCTTAAAATCTGTTTAGATATAAAGCTTTTCTCAGGTATAAAACCTCTTCTAAAATGATCAAGTGATATTCCATTGAGTGGATATGTCTAATTTACTTACCCTATCCTAACATCTTAATTATGGAGGCTCTTTCCTATTTTTTATTCATTGTAACCCTGTTATGTTTTCATATTATCAACCTATAGGACTTTCTACCACTTTTCTTGTTAGATTATTCCAGATATACATACACTTATTGTATTGTATTCACCACATTGGATTCTTCTCTCATTTATCAGCATTCATATACTTGCTATATGTATTTATATACTGGTAGAAATTTATTAAGCAAAATGAATATCCTGTCATTTAAGTATTTGGATGTAATTATTGACATGAAAAAATACATTGCAATTAGAAGACAAAATTTAGTAATGTGTAGTATTCCTGACAGCTATAAGATCAAGAATAGGAAACTTTGATTTAATCTTGGAAGACGAAGCTCTCTGTGATATTTTAATAATCTTGCTACAGTCAAGCATGCTAAAGGGTAACCTAGTCATTATTCAAATTAAGCTATTAATGAGTCAATCCTATGGGAATCCAACTGAATAATGTTTTCTCTAGAGACGTTTATACATAACAAATTTTCCATAAAGTTTGACAAATTAAAAAAAAAATGTGTTCTAGTACAGAATTACCCTTCCTCTGAGGGGAAGCAGGACTACCAACTGGGTAGAATTCTCACATAGGAGTGGTCACCAAGGAGCTTAAAACTATGCTAACCCTAGGCATAAACAATCGGTTCATTTGGTCAAATAAATAACAAAAGTCATCCAGTATACTGCTAATCAGTCAAGTCATTTAAATGTCATCTCTGTGTAGCAACAATGTTAAGAGAGTTGTATTTTATTTTATTTATTTTTTCCCAATTCAGAGAGGTAGCTTTCTTATTTTCCAGGTTAAGAAATTTTCTCAAATGCACATTGGGATATAAATTAATGCCTCCATATACTATAGGGAGGAAACAATAGCTTAATGATAGAAACCTATGGAAACATACATGGTATTTTTCCACCTGTCCCTCTGATAATGTCTACTCTATTAATACACTCCTATTTCTAATATGCAATGAACAATTAAAATTAAACTCCCTTCAATTAAACTGCATTGCAAATGGCTTTTCTAAGAACATTTAATGTTGTTGAAAGACCTCTGTTTCTTTGTGAAGGTGAATCGTTTTTACATTCAGTATCTGTAGAGGACTTAACTCGTTCCTCAGTGCTTGTCTCTGCTGTGTTTTTGTTTTAATAATCTATTATTCCAGCTCTCTCTTTCCTCTCACTCTGTCCCTTGCTTCCACCACTCTAAAAACCAACAGAAAGCCAGACAGAAAGAAAAACTTAGAGGGGGGCGGGTGATTTTTTTAATAGAACAAAGAAAGGATGAGCCCTGAAATTTTCTATTTTTATCATTTTTATGGTTTTGTCTTGGCCCAGGATCATGCTTTCTTTTCTTAACACTGGAATGGAAACCCACCAATTATATTTTGGCTGATTTCTATATCCCAAGTACAGTTCTTCATGGGTCATATTTATTTATTTATTTATTTATTTGACAGAGAGAAACACAGTGAGAGAGGGAACACAAGCAGGGGAGGGTGGGAGAGGGAGAAGCAGGCTTCCCACTGAGCAGGGAGCCCGATGAGGGGCTCGATCCCAGGACCCTGGGATCATGACCTGAGCTGAAGGCAGACGCTTAACAACTGAGCCACCCAGGCACCCCAGGTCATCTTTGCAACCAAAGATTTAACTTATGTATTCACTCCATGAGTAAAAACACAGAAAAATAAAGCTACAAAAGGAGTTGAAAATTGATCATTTTTAATGTGATGGACCAAAGTGTAGGACAATTAGATTGGCAGATATGGATGTTTAGCTCTGCTGTCTAGACCTAACCATTCTTAACATGAAATGTAATGAAATACTTGAGAGGTTAAGACTGTACCTTCTATTACCTGCAATGCTGTAGTGGGGAAAAGAGGAGTGAAACAATTAGTAAAAACTGCAAAATTCTAAGCAGTACTCTGGTAATCAGTCACCAGAAATCTTCATGTCAAGAACAATGAGGTGCTGGTAATGAATATTTTGAATCTGTGACTTATCTGATACTAGGATTGTGATAACCAACATTTATTTGATTTTATTTGCTTCTCCATCCTATCTGACAGCTGATCAACCTGAGGCTGGAGCTCAGGTGGAGGTATATTGGACCAAGACTTACTGGGCTTCCCACTGGGACATCTAACTAAGAGGGGTATGAAATTTTAACAAAAAGTCCAGTTGTGTGTGGTCATACTGGGTCAAGCCAGAAGCAAGGCAGCAAATAATGAATTAGGAGATGAAGTTGTTTAGACAATAAGTCACACTGAACTAAGGTGGAGACCAAAGCAAAGACTAGTGGCACAGAAAGTAGATATGAGGTTAAAAGTTCTCCAAATATAGGGAAAGTAATTAATAGAATTTATCAATACCAATCTTTCATTTGCACTTCTATTCATATATAATATCTCACTTTCTCACACTCTCCTTCAAATTGGAAAAAAACAATGGTTATATATGCCACCCTCCCTGTTTATCTCATGGCTAACCCCACTTCTGTGATGTTTATTTCTATCAAGTGCTTTCTTCCTTTTCAAATCAAAGAAGTGAGACCCTCCAGCTTTGTGACATAAAAGACATCTCTTCATGGCACTGAATTATTGGTTGGGAACAATACTGGAGAATCTTCATTTGATGACCACAATATCCACAAGCATGATTTCAATGACATCTACATTTTACTGCCCTGATTCAATTTTTACACTTATTCAACCTTATTTGAAATCTGTTGGATTTTAAACCATACCACTGACATTGGGTAGTTTGATTTTAAATGATATCTCTATCACTGACTAGCTATCTGATTTTCAACACATTACCTGATTTTCCCAAGGTCCGGTTTATTCATTGGCAAATGGGGTAAAATATCTTTAAAAAATTGTTTAAAAGACTAAATGCATCTATTAACATATATGGGCACTACTAGCAGAGGGCACAACTCCTCATAGGTTCTTAAAGAATAGTAGTTTCTATTTATTCTCTGCTGCTCCAGTGAATTTCCTTCTCTTCTGCTGAATAATGGAGACATGCAGGATTGTATGTTGGTTCTCAGCAAGTATTCTCACACATTCCTCTGAAAATATTTATGAAAATCTTTAGCCTGGCTCTTTCAGTCATCATAAATTCCCTCTGTTTTCTTACTTTTGAATAACAAGTGACCTGGTTACTACACTAATGTTTAAGATAAGTCATGTAGGTAAAAGGAAACTCATGCATCTCCATTATCTCCCTAAACTCTTTACTAGGGAACTTGCGTGGATATAATACATATGGCTCCAGAAAGAGAAATAGGAAATCCAATTTGGCATGATGTAGTTTTTTTTTTTAAATCACATTTATTTAAAGAAGCAGGTTCAATGCAGAAATATTTATAGGAACATGCCAGAAATCCTACAAAACCTCAGTTGCCAGAAGGTAGTAAAACAAAGGATTGTAAAATTAAATGTAGAACTTATTTTATACAGATTCTAAGTTTTCTAATTTTCTTGCTTCACTGTGACTGTCTTTATGCTTTTCACTGGCCCAGGATCACATATCCTTTAATACATACCAAGAAGATATTTCCCTGTCAATCTCTTAAACTCTCTGGCTTCTGATTTAACACAGAAATATTTTGCACTAACCTGAATTTCACAGTTAGACTGTGGATTCAACTAACATCCCTTTGAGATAAAATAATATGAAATGTCTCAATATTTAAAGTTTGTCCTTATATATCTTTTTAAACTCTAATGAATTTTAATTACTTCTTTTCAAATCTATGATTCTTGAAAGCCTCCCACTCATTGGGCTCTGTGATATAAGACTCTCTTCATTCTTCTAGTTCTTTGACCATTTCTATCTTTCCTCTTCTATCTATCTTTAAGTGTTGTTGTACCTCCAGTGATTTATCATAAGTTTTATTCTCTCTTAATGCTATTTATTTTCCTGAGATGATCTTACTCACTCTCTGAATGCTTATGATTTATATGTTCTCCTACCTTTAGCTTCCCCTGAGTTCTAGACCCAGACAGCCAACTGATTATCTTATAGCCACACAAACTCAAAATGTCAGTAGACAAATGGATAAGGAAAATGTGGTATACATGTACAATGGAATATTACAGAGCCATAAAAAAGGATGAGATCATGCCATTTGAGATAACACAGATGGACTTAGAGGGTATTATGCTAAGTGAAATAAGTCAGACTGAGAAAGACAAATACCATATCATTCTACTCATAAATTGAATTTTAAAAAATGAATGAACAAGCAAAAAGCAGAACCGGAACTACAAATACAGAGAATAAACTCATGTCTGCCAGAGGGGAGAAGTACTAAGTGAAGGGGAAAGAGAGATACAGGTGTCCAGTTATGGAATGAGTAAGTCATAGGAATGAAAGATACAACATAAAGAATACAGTCAATGATATTGTAATAGCAATGTAATGGGACAGATAGTAGCTATACTAGCGCTGTAATGTATAAACTTGTCAATCACTAAGTAGTACACCTGAAACTAATGAAACATTATGTGTCAACTATCCTCAAATGGCTAGCAACTTTCCTACCAGCCCTGTTTTTTCCTCATGTATCTTTTATCTTGGTGTCACAAATTTCCTTATACTTGAACAAACCTGTAATGAGGCAACAATTTTGTATCTTGTTTTTCCTTTCCCCTTACCCAATTATTTACCAAGTCTTATCAATTTTGTCCTTAATGTCTTCCAAAAATTTCAGCTAACTCCACCTCCGTTGGCCATTTCCTTAGTTAAGGCCTCCATATTTCTCCTTGCCCCAGCCAGCTCTACTTACCACACATCTTCTTGAGTGATGAATCTAAATGTACATCTGGATATGTCAACCCAATGTTTGAAATCTTTCAATAACTCTCTGCCAGGAATGGCCAGCAATCCCTGTACAGACAGATCAAAGATGACTCCAAACTTTGCTGTGAAAGAGAGAAGGCAAGGGGGTCAACGCTCAGAGACAAAGACCCTTTGACCTTCTTTGCTCCTGCTTTTATTGGTCCTTCAGGATAATCACAAATCCTTATCACTGTTTCCAAGCATGTGATGTGTGACAAGGGGTCTTACTGGAACTAGAAGGATCTGTTTATGGGAAAGATATGATATGCTAATCTGCGTGTTCTACAAGTTTTGCTAAACATAGCCTAGGGGACAATACATACTTCTCTTAGATCACAGGGGGGTTGTTTGGGCTAAGAAAGCTTCGGGAAGGCAACTCCCCAAGGCATTCCAATGGCAGAGTGGTCATGAGGGCTTCGGCATTCCAAAGGCCCAGGCCCTTCTCTGAAACCTCCACTTGCCCCCAGCAGCCTCTGTGTTACATTTTAGCAAGCCAGGCATTATGGCTGATTTCATGCTCTACATTAACCCCACCAACTCTCATTTAAGATAAAACCAAAAATTTGTATCAATGGTGTACAAAGACCTTTACCATTTGATCCCTAATGATTTCAGCATCTGTCTTTAATGTCTCTTCTTCAAAATTTACATTCATATAATACGGAGCTGCTAGCAATCTGTCCCACTATCTTTATGCCCCCATTTTCCCACCACACTGTTTTGTATCTCTCCATTCCACTGAATGTACTTTACTGATGCACAGAACGTGTTCACTGACATCTCTATATGCCCATCCACTTGGGGAGCTCGTTCTTACTATTCTACTTCTTTTCAGGCATAATTCCCATTCAAAACCTTCTGTCAGTACAAAAAATCCTACAAGAAAATTTCCTCCTCCACACCCAGATCTGAATCTCCTATGAATTTTCATTGTGATACCTAACATATATTATACTAATGTTTATATTAAATTAATGTTTGCAGGAGTGTGTGTCTGTATATGTGTGTGTGTATGTCAGACAGAGACAAAGAGAGATAACAAGGTAACAAAAGGTAAAACAGACAGAACAAGAGAAATGGGGACAGAAAAATAGAATGCACAAATATACATTCAGGGATTCAATAAATACAATATTTGGCCACAAGAATAAAATTATTATTAAAATATTTGCAGTTTGGGCTATTGTTTCTCCTTGAAACCATACTCTCTGAGGATTCACCAAAAGAAAGCCCTTAAATATTTATAATTTTCAGCAGTATAAAAATATTAGCTCATGTACTGATAGCTTAAGTATAGTTTATGTTTTGCTAAGTAGATTTTTTTAAATGAATTTTCCCTTCAAGCAAATTCTACAATGTTTAACTGCATACATTTTTTTAAAAGATTTATTTATTCATTTGAGAGAGAGAGTGGGGGGGGGAGGGGCAGAGAGAATCCCAAACAGACTCCCCGCTGAGCGCAGGGCCTGATGAGGGGCTCTATATCATGACCTGAGCCAAAACCAAGTCAGACACTTAACCAGCTGTGCCACCCAGGTGCCCCACTGCATGTATTTTTGACAAATGACAGCTAATATATGGTGATGTAAAGGTATGTTTATTCTTCAATCAAACTAGATATATCAGAGATAAAATAAAGAATGTGGGGGCGCCTGGGTGGCTCAGTCGTTAAGCGTCTGCCTTCAGCTCAGGTCATGATCCCAGGGTCCTGGGATCGAGCTCCGCATTGGGCTCCCCGCTCAGCGGGAAGCCTGCTTCTCCCTCTCCCACTCCCCTTGCTTGTGTTCCCTCTCTCACTGTCTCTCTCTGTCAAATAAATAAAATCTTTTAAAAAAATAAAGAAAGAAAGAATGTGTGTGCTTGTGTGTATATAGATAGATACATAGAAAGATGGATAGATAGATACATAGATACATTTACATATAGCTATATATACATATGTGTGTGTATAAATATATGTGTGTGTACACGCACACACATTAATTGTCTGAGACTAGTAGCCACTTGGCACATTTCCAGGGTTGTTTTGTGTTTGAGTTAGGGTTAAAGGATTTAGCATAAAGCATTTTTTTTTAAAAGATTTTATTTATTTTTGACAGAGAGAGACACAGCGAGAGAGGGAACACAAGCAGGGAGAGTTGGAGAGGGAGAAGCAGGCTCCCGGCCGAGCAGGGAGCCCGATGCAGGGCTCGATCCCAGGACCCTGGGATCATGACCTGAGCCGAAGGCAGATGCTTAATGACTGAGCCACCCAGGCGCCCCAGCATAAAGCATTTAGATTCAGTCTACTTCTGGCAAAATACATGCCTCCTTATACAAAGCTGTTGTTCTGTTTCTAAAACCAATCTTGCTTCAGCTGAATGGATGACTTCATTCTGACGTGATTGGCTCATTTGAAAGTATATACTTTTTTGTTTTTTCCACAAGCAAGGGAAAACTAGACTAAATGAATGTATCGTTCCTATGGACATGAAAAAGCAAAAGAAAAGAAAAGAAAAAAAAAAAAACAAAAAACCCTGGGCTCAGAAAACCCATGGCAGAAAAACATGTTACATTAAACAAGGCATCATTGAGTTTGAGCATTAATCTGCATGAAACACTTGTACTCTTATAGGAAGCGCTAGACTACTTTGGTATTGGGATTAGGTATTTTTATTTATTTATTTTTCATTATCACTAAGCTTTTTGGTACTGCAACCCGACAACAGCTTGTACTGATTTCCAAAGCCAGTGGAATAGCCTTGAGAGTTTCCCTCCTTACAGGGTGATGTCATCAGTTAGCCAATTTCCGTCATGCCATCCACTACCAAAGAAGTTCCTCTCTGTATTAGTTCTACCTTCACCTGCCAAGAAAAGAAAACACACAGCTTCCTTTATTCTACAGTGAAACAAAGTGGTTTGGACACAATTTGGAGGAGAACTGCCAGAAAAAACAAAAAAAGGCTTTAACTTAATAATGTTTCCATACATTTAGATGCTCTTCCAGAATATATGACTTTAATTGATTTTTACCTTTTTTATGGAATACAACCGGTATACGAGAAATTGAACTTTGGCATTGACCCAGAATTTTAAAGAAAAGATATAAAACTTTATAAAATCCAAAACTTAAATAATTGCTGGGGGAAATTTTTTTTTTTGCCTTTCATAAAATAGCACAATGCTTCTTGTTAACAAAAAATAATCCTAATTTTATCTGAGGTAATGTTTTTGTCTGTTTTATCTGAGACAAAATTTTAAAGAGGGTGATTTATTAAAACCATATTGTGTACCAAAGAAACTGAAATAATTGCTATTGTTTCTACGTGGAAATTATTATAGTCACAAAATTATGTGTACAACTAAATATAGGCATCCTAAAGATACTTGTGTGTTTCATTCTCAGAAGACTCTCCCTTGCCAAAAAAAAAAAAAATTTTCAGATATTAAGCTCTGAAGACAGTTAAAACTTATCTTACCATCAGAATGCTTAGGGCAGAGTACTTCAGAAATTTTGAATGATTCCAACCCTTTTAGAAATAACCCTGTAGCACTTAAAATCATCTCATCCCTCATTAAATATGATTTTACCCCCTGTGCTTTAAAAAAAAAAAAAACTTCACTTTATGTAATAAATTTTCTTTTGGAAATACCAAAAGAATTAAGTTACACTAAGTATAATAGAATCATTGATATTAGAGATGAGAAAAATGTATTAGGTCTACCCTTTGAAGTCTCATGAAGGACAGTTTTCAATATAGTGTGTGACTTAGTGAGATCTCTAGTCTAGCGTTTAACGGGAATTTTCAGTATGCTAATAAAATGCTTTTAAAAAATCTACCTTTTGGGGCCATGTGTACCCAAGTGAGGCAGGTGTTACTAAAAAGTGGAAGAAGTTCTCATTTTCTGTAGTTCTTTAATATTGGCCACAAGTGGAAAAGCAGCATCTTTACAGTCTCCATCACCTACAGAACCATTAAATGAACCAAGGCAATGAGAAGCAACCACCACTCCCTTTTCTGCCTATTTGGACCACAGCCACAGGGATAAAACCTTAGTGTTCTGCACAAATTGGGGTAGTTATTTCCCCAAATTGTACTTTTACATATACCAAATTAGGTTGAAATAACATAAGGCAGAAAAATTAACCAGAGCTGGAGAAAGGCAATTAAAAGATGGAGAATAGGATAAAGATGAAGGAAAAGTATAAATAAAAAGGACAAGTTTGTGGAATTAAACCTGAACTTCCAAAACTAATGTTTCCATTAAAATTATTAAATATATCTACTAATATTCTCACTTCTAAACATTTGCTTGTTTTGGACATAGAGGGAGAGAAGACTTGTAAAACAGCACCATCAATGATGTAAAACCATCATTTACATTTTACAGTACATTACATTTACATCATTTACAATGATGTAGAACCATCATTAATCATTTTTGTTCTTTATCAATGAAATGTTCTATCATATGCAAGGAGTAACCTGAAATGCAGTGTAAAGGTATAGACTTAAATCTCTGTGTCCGCTTTTACTGCAGTTGTTTATTAGGAAATAGAGAGGCTATTTTTCAGAAAGTATGCCATGATTTTGAACAAGAAAAATCATGTACTTCATCATCCAATCATTCACTCACATATTCAATAAATACTTATGAAACAAATCATCTCTCCAGCATGGTATTGACTACCGGGCACAGAAATGAACAGAAAACCCAGTATGTTCAAATTGCAATGGACGTGGCAGATATAGCAACAGACAAACAAAGAACAAAGGAGCAAGTGTTGACATGGGGGTCTGCTGTAGGGACAGCTGAAGGGCAGTCATGGGAGAAGAGTCAGCACAGGAGGTCTAGAACACTGTGGTCTCTGTGCCCCCCCAGTAGTAAGCTGTGGCGTAGAGATCTTAGATACCACACACCAGTGTGAAACAAACAACCTGTCCATTGTTCATGTGAAAAGAGAAGTCATCCTTGAATCTGCCATGTCATTTAAGACTTTATACACTGTGCGTCAATCAACTAAAAAAGAAACCTAGAAACTATTACAGCAATACTTCAATTAGTGACACATCTGAGAATAAAGATGAATGAAGTCAAACTGTGTTTGTAAATAAAAAGTCAACAAAAGTCTTTGTAAATTATTCAAAGAATATTAGTGTATCATAAAACTCAGGAACCATGTCCCTCTAAGACAGGATGGTGTTGGGCAAGGCTAAACACTCTCATCTTCTGTAAGGAGGTCAAAGAGGGCAAGGAATATCAATGCAGTCAAGTTTGCTTTTCTTATTTGTACCCTACTTGCCTCCATTTGCTGGCTCTTGTACAACCTGAAAAGCCTACCTGTTGCTGGCCTAACTGATCATAATTTAGTTTGAATCCATTTCAAGATGTTGCTTCATCAGATTTTGGCTTTTTATAGTTATCACCCTCTAATTAATTAGTTGACGAGTTTGCTGTTTGTTACCCCATCTCATCCCAAAAACGTTTTTGAGGTGACTAATTTTCTGATGGCTTAATAATAGATTTTACCCCCTGTTAAAATAATGTACATCAACAAGCAGGTGGAGAGATGTTTTCTTTCCATAAGGAAACCCTTGTAACCAAAGTATAACTGTCCACCTGTATGTATGACTAAACCCCACAGATTACGATGCACAACCATATCATTTTGGTTAGTGACTCCTCTATCCTCCAGAAGCATGTTGACAACAACAGCATTATAACACTCTATTTCCCTACACATGTGTCTTATTCCGGGAGTTCTAAAGTTTAATGTCTATCACCGTAATTCTACAAGGGGACAAAGTTTATTAAAACATAGCTTCAGGAGTTTCTGTAGTTCCAAAACATACCTACCGATTTCCAAATGATGCTGATACTGCTAATTTGGGGATCACACTTTGAGAACCGCTGTCCTATCCAATACTTGGTAACTACCTAAATGGTCGTAACCAAGTCTTACTTCCGTACAGAACCTTTGAGAAAGAGCTTAATCAATGTCGAAAACACTAAATAAATTAATGAATAATTGTACCTCGGTTCCTTTTCCACCTGGGTGGAAAGATCTCATTCAAAATGTTGGCCTTTGAAAAACCCTAAGGAGGATGAGTTTGAAGGCAAGACCATAGTGAAAGCTGAAAACCTACAACTGGAAATGTTGAACAACATTTCAATCTTCAGTTTCCTCAATGATAGACAAAGGAGCTCCATAAATCCTCGGCAAGATTCAAAACATGTTACTAAAGGGATGGGTTGTGAAAACTTAGAAAAGGGAAGCAGCAATGAAAAGAGTCTTATCAGTTCATCCATAACGGAGGCTGACTGGCAGCATTTTTTTCCTTAACAATGTAATTTGCGGAGTACATCAAGGACGTACAATAGCTATAAGGTACCTGGGGCCACAAAAAGGCCTTACTTCTCAAGTACAACATGGAAAAGTAAGTTAGAGGTCCAAAAAATTATATAGATGAATTAATAAAGACCTAGATGAATATATCCATGTCAGCCTAGAAGATGATTTCTAGTAGTATGGCACAGATATGGCACTTCATTCCTTAACCCAAATGCTTGATTTCATCAAGAGTTTGGGCAATGACATGGTGGGTAAGCCACCAAAATTGCAGATGTTTCAAAGGGGGGGGGGGATCAGCAATTTAGGAGACAGAATATTAATCTGGCAGTATCCAGATAATCTGAGGTAATAAATTGAAGCAAAGATTACACTTAATAAATCTGATAGTCTGAAAAAGTAGTGAGTCCAAAGATTAATTACATAAACCTTAGATTCAGTATACCATGTATGAGAAAGGCTGATAATCAGCAATATGTTCAACAAGAGCCAACAATATGTTATTTAAATATATATGAATATAAATATATATATAAAGTTGCACATATAAATAGACATATATAATATATTACAAAGATACATATATAGAGAGAGAGAGAGAGTAGGATAATAGATACATTCTTTAAGATACTGAGATTTATCAGACTAATCAGAGTACTTAATCCCATTCTTTTATCCTATTATTGATTCAAAAACACCTATTAAAACACACAGAAAAGCCCCAATATATCAGAGTGAGGGGGATAAAAATGTTGAATTCCATCATGGATGGAGCTAGAGAGTATAGTGTTAAGTGAAATAAGTCGGTCAGAGAAGGACAAATACCATATATCACTCATATGTGGAATTCAAGAAACAAAACAAACAAGCAAAGAGAGAAAAAAAATAATCAAGAAAAAGACTCTTAACTGTAGGGAACAAACTGATGGTTACCAGAGGGGTGGTGGGTGGGGACATGCATGAAACAGGTGAAGGGGATTAAGGAAGGCACTTACTGTGATGAGCACTGAGTAATGTATGGAAGGGTTGAATTACTGTATCGTACACCTGAAACTAATAGAACACTGTAAGTTAACTAACTGGTATTAAAAAACTTTTTTAAAATGTTGGATTCCATAAAATGCAAAACTGCCTTGTTAGGAGACTAATGAAATGAGTAGGGCAAACCCGCCGGCTAATCCACTGGCCGTTCTGGGGATCCTGGCATGCAATTCAAACAGGTGCAGGGTCCAACCATGGTAACAATTGCCCACTCTAGCTTACATACCCACTCTGTTGTCCACACTGGATACCACATCCATTTAGGATCCTGGTCTTTATTGAAAATTTCAGCACAGTCACAGCTAGTTCAGGCATTTCCTGATTATTTGGCATCCATTTCATTATCCCCATGCAGGTAGGTAAGATGAGAGAGTACTGGAGACATGGAGATCCATTCTTTGCCTTCCAGTTCCTGAATGGAGAATACTCCTTCTCAGTCAGCCCTCACTGGAGAGCAGGAATGGGTAGAAGACCGTGCCCAGCACCAGTTATGTTCTGTCTGCTTTAGGACTCCCAAGGAAGCCAGCTATCATGGAGTTTTGTTCCAGACAGCATGCTGGCTACCTAGCCCCCAAAGATAAGATGTCTCTATCTTCAGGAGGCTTGTAGTCAAATGAGATGTGAGTACCTATGAGCAGGTTTTGTTTGATACCTGTTTTTACAAGTACACTTTTACAAAGTGTAATGGCAATGGCAACAAGATTGACCACTTAAGTCTGGTTCAGGGAACCGAGGAAGTTTTCATAGAGGGGGTATCATTAAACCTCAAAATGAAAAGATGAATAGGCATTTGATAAAAGACAAGTGATCAGATTTCACCATTGAAAAGCCAGAAGATAAAGCTGGACAGGTAAGTAGGACAAAATGATGAAGGACCTTGAGATGTATTCAAAAGTACCTAAGAAAACAAACAGCAGCAAGAACTGATATCTATCATAATACATGGGGATAAGCAAGAAGAGCAATTTTATTAAGAAGCTCTGAAAGAACTAACTCTAGCAACAAGTATCAGTTGAACATTGTGTTGTCAGAAACATTTGTACAGATGGAAAGAACATGTTACTGCTTAAAAGCATACTGGAAACATGACCATCTTAAGGAACTTCTGACATTCTACTACCTGTTCTAGAATTAGGGAATGTTAAAGTGGAATGTTGCAAGGATATCAGTGTATGGAACGATTTGACATTATTTACTCAGCATTCTGTCTTGGATGACTCCTCGACTATGTTTAACAGTAGTCCCTGAGTAAGTGGGATTTCTGGACCCCCTTCTGAGGAGACTTGCACTAGATTCATGCTATAATGGAGCGGTGGCCTCAGGGAGAAATTCAGCTCTGCTCCATCAGTTGGACTTAATGATTTTTTTTTTTTTTCAAAATGCTATCCTTGATGCTATTTTTAAAACCAAGAATACATCCTTTGACATTCTGTTAATTAGAACAAAGAGACCTATATTGGGTCCTATCCTTATCATGTTCAATAAAATAAATGAATTCATTTTTTAATACTATAATAACAACATCATTACCAAGATAGCAGTAAATACCAGCTTCCGCTCTCTGGTGGATTGGCCCCTGCCACTCCTGGCACTGGCTTTGTTCTCTCTTCCTTTCACTAGGCTGAGTAATAGAGATATCTTTAGCCTTTCTTCACGAGTCAATTTACAATGTTTTAAAAAGTCCGTTTTGTTCAGCTCAAAACTATGAAGTCCAAAGCTGGACATACTGGTTTCTTGCTAACCTATTCCAGAGAACCATCAGGCATTTACCCAGCTGCCTGTGGGATAACTTTTACTTTTCACACTTTTCCAGCTCTGAGAAGGGAACAGCAGAATAGTGCCAACCAAGAAAACATTGCCTTGTGGCTTGGTAATCTGGGATTTTTTTCCAGCCTGCTTTATGGAAGTAGCGCAAACACCATAGTGTTCTCAACGTGCTTGACTAGGTTGACAAAACCTATAGTAATTTCACACAATTGTACGTTACAACTTGTTAATAAGATTCTCACCACTTCCTTTCTTTCCCTCCTTCCTCCCTTCTTCCTTCCTTCCCTCCCTATGTCTGGTGTCCTTTCCTTATTTTCTCCTTTCCATATCTCCTATCAATTATCTACACCCCAATATTTTGTGATTTGGCGTGAGGTCCACTCTACCGATGCATGTTGCAAGAGGCTGAGCACCCCAGGACCTGACTGGCCTCTTCACTGAGACCCAACCAGACCAAATACGAGTTGTGATTGTTGGAGGTGTAGTGTGGTCAGGCAGGGGTTGCCAACACTAATAGCACAGGGCTTGGTCAAGAAAGTAAATGCATGTCTTTTTATATTTATCAGAAACAACCAAACTGGAGCAAAGAGATAAATAGATTTTCAGGAAAAAAAGAGACCAGTCATCCACAAATATATGAAATAAAGGTATTACTGTGAAGTTACTCTGAAAGCTGAATGCACAAGAAAAAAAATGCAGAAAAGTATCCAGTACATTGTCTGGCATTTAATAAATGCTTGGTAAATGGTGTTAGCATCATCCTTACCACATCCCTCATGCCTTAGTTGTGGTCAATATTGAAATTAGTAAGATCCTTTTTTTAAAAATTATTTATTTATTTGTTTGTTTGTTTATTTGACACAGAGAGAGAGAGAGAGCACAAGTAGGCAGAGCGGCAGGCAGAGGGAGAAGCAGGCTCCCTGCTCAGCGGGGAACCCAAGGCGGGGCTCATCCCAGGACCCTGGGATCATGACCTGAGCAGAAGGCAGATGCTTAAGGCTTAAAGACTGAGCCACCCAGGCGCCCCTGAAATTAGTAAAATCTTAAGGTGGAATCTCTTTTGGTAAAATCATATTCAGATATTAGCTGGATGTTGCTTGGTATATACTCACTCTAAGACAGCAGGAGAGGTGTTATCCCCGAAGCACTTTGGGCAGGAAAACCCTCAGATTCATCAAGGTTTACACTACCTCTGAGATTCCTGAAGGGACCATGTTACACTCATCAGCAGCCCGAGTGCTGGTTGGTTGTTAGGCTTCCGGTCAGTGTGACACATTTGTAATGGCATAACATGTGTGAATATTTTAAATTGCCTGACAGTTGTTCTTCATTTTAAAAATATCTTAAAGTATTATGCCTTAATTTTAAAAAGCTTCAAAAAAAGAAAAATGATGAATTATCTATCGTGCCACCTTTATATAACATCTCTCAGCATTTTTCTGCGTTTCATTTTGGATTTTTATGCACTTTTTAGAGTCATAATAATGTGCATATGCTATCATAGCATGATCTTTCACATTAGGTATATTACAGTGATTAAGACTAGATTTTGTCATCAAAATGTCCAGGTTCAAAGTACAACCCTGTTGTCTATTATCAATGTAATCTTTACAAGTCTTTTAACCTTCCCAAGACTCAATTTCTGCTTATGTAAAAATGAAATAATGGTAACAATAATAATGCATACCTCATTGTGAGAACTAAATCAGAGAATTCATGTGAAGTCCTCCTGCAATGCCCAGAATACAGTACTTGATAAACCTTATGCATTTTAGTGTTTGAGAATAGTCCCTAAACTTTTAGCCAGCTCTGCCTGGTTGTTAATGTCTAATAATGCAATTTTATAAATGATGTTATAGGTAGCAAAATTCCAGGTTCACACCACCCTTTCCTATCAATGAATTTTTTTTTTTAGTGTTTTGCTGATGTTACCATGGAAAGATAGTGTCATATTTTATATTTGTTAATATCACTCTAAGCTGTTTATTAAAATTCTTCAATTTAACTAAAGGAAAGAATGTCACGCTTACCAATTTCTCTTCCATCCAAGCTTCCCTTCTCTGTGCCTCCCCCACCGCCCAGCCCCTTGTGCCCAGGACACCTTTAGGGAGAGAGCTGCAGGACACAGCGGGTCCTATGACATGGTTTTCTCCTGCTATTTCACATCTCACCCTGTCCCCAACACAGAGAAATCCAGGGACTCCAACTATTTCTACTCCCCTTCTCTTTGCAGAAGCCTAAGTTACGAAAACAAACTGTAACTTTTCATTTTTTCAATCTCAGTTGAATTTGCATTTCTTTGACTACTAATGAGGTGAACATTTTCCCATATGTTTGTTTACTAGTTGTAGTTCCTCTTTGGTGAATTGTCTGTTCCTGTCCTGTGCCTGATACTTATGAATTTGTATGTTTTGTTTTTTTTTAATTGCAAAGTTATTAACCCTTTGTCAACTATAGAGTGAGGTATTCTTTATGAAATAAGGATTTTTTAATATTTATAAAACTAAACTTAGTGGCATTTTTTCTTTATGTTTACTTTTTAATCATTTATAAATTCAGTCTTCTATCCAAAAATCGAATTGTTTTTTTTTTCCAATTTTTTTTCTACCTTAACAATGGTTTGATTTTTTTTTCATTTTCACATTTTAATCCATCTGGAACTTATTTGGGAATAAAATGTGAGGTAAGAAAATACATGTTTTTTTCTGAGTTGCTATTTACCCTTGACCACTTTTGATTAAGCCTTCTCCTCCCCCATTTTACTGATTTACAATGACTTTGTTACATATGGCCTTTTTACAAAAAATAACAATTATTTTTTAGCTATTTATTCTCTTCCATTCAGCTGTCTATTTTTATACCAAAACCATAAACTGACTTATTATAAGTTTATAATGTGTTTTGTAGTGCTAGTGGTGGTTGTTTCCAATTTACCTTGATAGTCTTGCCTATTTATTCTTTCTAAATGAATGTTATGTTAGAAAGAAAAAAAAAAGTTTTAAATTTCCCCAAGAGCTCCTAAAACACAAATAAATGTGGGAATTATATTACACATATAAATAAATGAGGTTCACTCAGCTCTTCCAGAATCATGTTTTTTATCCTTAAAGATCTCAATAAAGTTTTTAATTTTTATTATATATTTTACTTATAGTGATTATAGCTATATTTGTAATTTTCTTTACATATGATGTAGAGATTTCTTTTTAAGATTATCCTATGTTACTGATATCTTTTATTGATGTTTTGATCGTGAATTCTTCTTTTAATCATATTTCTAGCTTTATATTAAACCCAATTATATTTTAAGTGATTTCATATAACTCTTTGGGGATTACAACTGTCCAATATTTATACTCCATATTTCGTTTCATGTTACATTGGTTAATCAGAAATCCCCAAATAGTAATAAAAATTAATGATGGTAAGGGGGATTGTTATCTTATTTCTAGGTTTAACCATTATATAAATACTGACTGTTGGTTTAAAATAGTGACTATCATGTTCAAGGAAAGTCTCTTATTCCTTTTAGTGTTTTCATAATGAATGTCTGTAGATGTTTTCAGTGTCCTTTTCAGCACCTTTTCATATAAACATATCATTTCCTTCTAATGTATCAATTTGCTCTTCTCTATGAATAGATTTTGTGATACTGAATCATGCTTCCCCTTCTGAGATTAAACCTCACGTGGCTGTGGTAAATTATTTTTCACAACACTCCAATGGTGGACTTATAACCCAGGAATTTAAACAAATAATAATTGTTGTATCAAACATTTCCCTAAAGTCCTGCTCTTACAACCCCACTTGCCTTCCTTTATCCACCAATTTGGTAATCCTACGAAAAAAACCAATTAAGCTTGTCTGGCCTGATTCGTGCTGAGGAAGGTCGTGCCCTCCATTGGTCATGATTCTTTTGTCCAAGAGTGGTTTAGATTTTTCTCCCTGGATATTTGTTCCTCTGTTTCACTAATTTTTGACATAAAAGAATTTCATAGATATTCTTCCCAAGCACTGGCCTAACTGAGCCTTTCTGTGCTTTAAGGTTCTAAGTAAGTCTGGGTATACCGTGACATACATGACATAATCATCATTCCATAGTATTTTCCCAGGGGAGTTATTCTGCTGTTCACCACTCCCTCTCAAACCAAATCACATCAGCATTCATTGTTAGAATGCAGGTTTTGTTCTCCTCTGCCTGATTAAAATTTAAAAATCACCCAGATTCAACATATGGGATTTTTTGTTATCCCATTATTATCGAGACTACTATTGCTATTTGAGTTTAAGATAATAACAATCTGAATGCCCATTATGGACTAACACACAATAGGGGTAGCTGTTGTGAGCTAACCACTTGTTAGCCATATTGTGTACCTGGTGACCCAACATGCCTAAGATAAAAATGAACTATTTTCAATTACATGGCACTGGCTAGACAACTTTATTTAGAACAGTGAAAAATCCTTCAGACAAGAGTTTGTTGGGCGCCTGGGTGGCTCAGTCGTTAAGCATCTGCCTTCGGCTCAGGACATGGTCCCAGGGTCCTGGGATCAAGCCCTGCATTGGGCTACCTGCTCAGCAGAGAGCCTGCTTCTCCCTCTCCCACTCCCCCTGTTTGTGTTCCCTCTCTCGCTATCTCTCTCTGTCAAATAAATACATACATACATACATTCATATATTATCTTTAAAAAAAAAAAGAGTTTGTCCAAGAGGTACAACTTCTCTGATAATTAAAGAAATGCAAGAGATATATTTTTATAAAAATCTAAAGGCTTTTATATTACTCAGTCTTGATCAAGGCTTAGGAAAGCAGAGTGTGGACTGTTGTGAGAAAGCAATGTGGGCACAACATTTTTAAAGGGAAATTTAACAATGCCTATCAAAGCTAAAAAATGTACAAACACTGTCAGTAATTGTACTTGTAGGAAATTTTTTCACATAAAAATTCTCATGCAAATGTGCAAAGATATAAGCGACAATGCACACTATGGCTTTGTTTATCACAGAAAACAACTAGAAACAATCTAAATTCCCATCAGTTGGGAACTGGTTAGACAAATTAGGGTACACTCATACCATGGCATGTTATGGAGCCTTTAAAAATGAAAAAGGTCTAGATATACTATATGTTGGGAGATAGGTTTTGAAAAGTGATTAAAAATAGGTTCTAGAGGGGAGGGGGGTGGGGGGATGGGTTAGCCTGGTGATGGGTATTAAAGAGGGCACGTGCTGCATGGAGCACTGGGTGTTATACGCAAACAATGAATCATGGAACACTACATCAAAAACTAATGATGTAATGTATGGTGATTAACATAACATAATAAAATTAAAAAAAACTAACGATGTAATGTATGGTGATTAACATAACATAATAAATTAAAATTTTAAAAAAACAGGTTCTTAAAGTATAGTACAATCTCATTTGCACAGAAGATATAGGGGTGTGTGTATGTGTGTGTGAATGAGTAGAAGATACCAGAAAAATATTTAGGAAACTCTTAAAACTGGTGACCTGGCTAGGGAGGTGTTCTGAAGAGGTGGAGAAGGATTCTTATACTTTGTGCCTCTTCCTATTGTTTAATTATTTTAGCATTTTAAATTAATCTTTAAATAATGAATCATTGATTTCTCTTTTTGAGTTCTAGAAAATGACCAGTTTATAACAGATGTGAAATCAGGAGGTACGATTTCCGCCACTGTCACTATAACTCTATACGTGTTTTTGAAGTTTTACTGATACGTGATCTGAAACATTTGAATGCCTTCTGTATTATTCTGCTGGGCTGTCATAACGAAATACCACAGACTGGGTGGCTTAAACAACAGACATTTATTTTCTCACAGTTCTAGAAGGTGGAAGTCCAAGGTCAAGGTACCAGTGGGGTTCGTTTCTGGTAAGAATATTCCTGGCTTGCAGATGGTTGCGTTCTCACTGTGTCCTCTGTGTGGCAGGATGAGAGAGAGCTCTGGGGTTTTCTCTTCTTCTTACAAGGGCACTAGTCCTATTGGAGTAAAGTCCTACCCCTATGATCTTTTTTTTTTTTTTAAGATTTTATTTATTTATTTATTTGACAGAGAGAGAGTGAGAGCAGGAACACAAGCAGGAGGAGTGGGAGAGGGAGAAGCAGGCTTCCTGTTGAGCAGGGAGCCTGATGTGGGACTCCATCCCAGGACCCTGGGATCATGACCTGAGCCGAAGGCAGACGCTTAACGACTGAGCCACCCAGGCGCCCCTACCCCTATGATCTTATTTCAACTCAGTTACCTCCTTAAAGGTCCTATCTCCCAATTCAGTTACGTTGAAGGTTAGGGCTTCAACATGTGAATTTGAGGGGGACATAATTCCACCCATATACCTTCTGAACGTTTAAAACACTGTAAGTGACAATGTATCAGTGATGACTCATATATTTGAAAATGTGGCTTAAAAAGTCTACTTCATGATACACCTGGTAATAGATGCAGGCAAAAGAAACAGCTGCATTATCAATTTTATCCATATTCACTTGAAGTGCAGGAGGTTTCACAAATAGTTTTCAGTTATATATTATCTTCTTTGCTGATTGTTAATGCTTATGAAGAAAATGATTTTACCTTCCTCCCATTTACTTTAAACCCAGTTGCTACCATAAGCTCCACAGTTGTCCCACAAGACATCAAGTTCTATATATGCTGCCTGTAGTCAGGTAGTCTTTGATAAATAGATAAAAAGGGGACATGGTATTCCATTCCTTTGTTTCTCTGCTATACCTGAGGAGAATACTTAAATTTTATCAATACCATTTCCACATATTCTTTTATTATATGGCCATATAAAAGTGATGGGCCTATAAATTTATTTAAAACTCACTATTTTCCTTTAGTGAGATACTCCTTGGGTGAGTCCTGGAAAATCATAAAGCCATGTGAATATAACCCTGGCATGAAAATACAGTTTTTAAACTGGCTTTATTTCCCCAAGTTGAAATATGTTCCAAAGGCTGCCTGAAATGAGAGCTAGAAAGATGTCATATGACTATGTTTGTGAAATGTGGAAATTTATGAAAATTTGATCTATTCACAATAACTGGTTAATGTCAAGTAAATTAAATCCAAGGGAAAAGGCAGATGAAGTGTCATATCAATGAGAAAGAATAAACACAAGAATGATTTAGGCAAGACATATAGAAATATTCCCTGATACGTAGGGTTATTAAACATTGTTTTGGAGAGAGTGGCAAGGAAAACGTCCTTTGCTATTATTCAGTGAAACTGGAATGCCTGCCCTAGAATTACAGAAAGTTATGGTGATCATTTAGGAGAATTGGAAAATAAGTTAACAATGTACTGATAATGAAATATGGGCTTCATGTAATTAATAACTAAAATAAAAACTAAAAATGATCTGCAATATTTATATCAAGATGATTCCTGGGAAGAAAACTAAAGAGAGAATTCTACTTGTCTAATCTAGAATTGCCACAAAGTAAATAAAAAGATTTGCTCAGGAGCAAAAGAGAATGATCCCCAAAATGATTGCTAAAGAAAATGAAAGGTCTTCAGAAACCAGGAAAATAAGTGTTAACTTGAAGTCTGAGACCACATAGCTCAGTATGTTTCTATAATTGTCTAATGTCCTTTAGGAACTTGTGGCTAATTACAAAAAAAAAAAAAAGACTCCAGAGCAATCTTAATTTGTTTTCTGTTTAAATAGCACAATCTATTAGGTTTCCATGTCTCTAATTTGAAAGAATTTTATTTCTTTTTCCTGAAAAAAGTCTTATTCTTTACCATAAAAAATGACAAGTACAAGGTCAAATTCAAAGGTAATCTAATGACATGTCTGACTATTCTTCTATCTAAATGAAATAAAACAGACATGGGCTCTTTTATAAAGGACCTAATAAGATCAACCTAGTAAGCAGGAAATCATTTCATTTAGTTTAGTTGATTTGGCCTTGGTTTTAAAGGTGACCAGCATCCTTGGTGTGTGGTAAGTTGGTAATTGAACTGGTTTTGTTTGCTAGACTCAATAATGCTTTCTCTCATGGTTTGTTTGTTTGTTTGTTTGTTTTGAATTGTGCACCAAAATATCTTCAAGGTATTTCTTTCTCCTCTCCTCTTTGGTAATCACATGATAGCAGATGCCCAGTCAAGACCAAATGAATGTACTATTACTCACCATGATTTTCTCTGCAACAGCTTAGAAGCATGCATTGTCTTTGTGCTGGTACCCTGTATTTTTGGTGGCCCTACCTTGCAAAAGAATATATATTGGGCTAATAAAAACACATTAAAAGAAATGGTGTGATGTGCATTCACTAGGTTTAAAAGATCCTTGACCAATTTGGTGCAAACAATTGGTGCTAAATAAATAGACATTGAATCAATGGTCATTATGGAGTATAGCTTTGCTACAACTCTCATGAGTAGAAGCACACTTTCAAATTGCACCCTGTTAAATCTTCTATCATCTCTAACTGTCCTTAATAATGTCTTTTTCTACTCTGTTGTCTATCAATTATCTGTCTATATTGCGTGAGGACAGCTGAAACCAATGTTTTGCCATTACCTTGAGGAGTGGTTAGGCAATATGTTACAATATTAGACAGTCGTGGCCTTTTTTGAATTGATTGTAATATAGTCCTAACTTTAATAGCAGGTGAACTTTATTTTCAAAATTAATTTCAGGTAGCATCACTTGTGATTTAATATTCCACAGGAAGTTACCCATTCTCCAGAAGCTGATAATGTTAGCAAAGTCGGTCATGGAATGATGCATATTAATGCATTTTGAACTTGTGCAACAATATACCAGTACTTATTGTTATCATTATTGCTCTTTTGAGTCTGTGCCAAAACTTGTAGAACATTTTGTTCACCAATAGTTTTCTAAAATAATTCAAAATCACAGACAAGCAGATTATACCAAAATGTGTCTATTGTAGAGCTAAACTTTCAGAAAATTGGGAAACTAAATGAAGACATTTTTCATACATAAATGCTTCATCATGAAAATAGTCTTTTTATTTTTTATATTGTAACAACAAAGGTAGTTTACATTTATTATGTTGTTTTCCAAGTAAGGTACTATTTCACATGCTTTAAAAACTTACTTCTTTCTACCATCATATGAAGCCAATACTATTATTATCCTCTTTGACTGATAGAAGAGGAACCTAAACTTGGAGAAATGAAGTAACTTGGCCTATGTCATATAACTGAAGGGCAGTCTCACCTGAAAGCCCTCAGTCTTCAGGACAAATTGGTTCATTTCTCCAAAGTTATTTGTTCATTGACTGCTATATTCTAGGCACTGAGTTCTTGCAGTCTGCAGCTTCAGGATGATGTAGGTAGTATGCCTTTCTTTCTATTTGTCCTGCCTGGGAATTTTCTAGATCTTGCCTGTTTCAGGCCTGAGGATTAGTATCTTTCTTCAACTGAGAAAAATTCTCAGCCCCTTTTCTCTCCAAATAAGGCCCATCTGGTCCTCTCAGCTCACCTCTGGGCATCTAAAGTACACTCCAATCCTTCAGTCCTTGCCATACATTGTTACCTTTTCCTATTTCCCATCTTTTTATTTCTCGATGCTGTGGTCTGAATAATTGTCTTGATCTACATCACTGGAGTTCTACGTCTTGTTACATTTGTCCATTGGATTTTAGTCTTGGTTTTCAAAGTTTTCTTTTCTAAAAACAATTTGAGGTGATACTCTTTTTCAGATCCTCTCTGCCACTTTTTAGAGTTTCTATTCTCTGCAGCGGTTCTCAGCCTTACCTTTTACTTCCTCAACTGTGGTGACTGTTGAGTGTCTCTGACTTATAATCCCAATGTCTGAAGTCTGTAGACGTGTCCCTTCTGACTGATGTCACTCTCGGCAGTCTCTCCAAGTGCCTTCTTTCCTGGGGTACTGAGTCATGGGGATTCCTTGAGGTCTACCATGGAGGTGTGTTCCTCCGGAAAAAAAAAATATGTTCATTTCTGCCAGACATCTAGAGGCACTAATTGTTTGGAACCATCTCAAATCAAAGATTCATAGATTGGAGATTCCCAGACTGCCAAAGCAGTGCATAGTGCAGGCTGCAAATCTTTAAAAATATTCACATGTTCTCTAGGACAGGTTATTTTTCTCTTTCCTTTTCTTGTTTGCTCAGTGATATGCCAAACCATCCTCACTGCAATCCTTTAGGAGCAGGAGATGAAAAGGCAGAGACATTGTTCCTGCAGGTTTCCTTGTCCTTTGAGGGTTAGGACCCTTTGGGGCACCAGCTCAACATAAATAGGATGTCCTTTTATACTCCCTTACTTGGAGACCCTCAAAGGATCTGCCAAAGCTAGAGCTCTCATTTGACAAAATACAGAAATATCCTTGGGACACAGGCAACTTAAGTACTCCATGCTCTACTCGCTTTTCTATATCCCCACTTTTTCTTCAATTTTGTCCTGTAGACTTTACCATCTTGTCACCTCTTAGATGCTTTTCAGAAAACCTTTTTTTTTTTTTTAAGATTTTATTTATTTATTTGACAGAGAGAAAGAGACAGAGAGAGCACAAGCAGGGGGAGCAGCACAGGGAGAGGGAGAGGGAGAAGCAGGTTCCCCCACTGAGCAGTGAGCCCAATGTGGGACTCAATCCCAGGACCCTGGGATCACGACCTGAGCCGAAGGCAGATGCTCAACGATGGAGCCACCCAGGCGCCCCCAGAAAACCTTTTAATACAGATTTTGTTTTCAACAAGAAGATTTCTCTGAATAATGTAACCTTTATTGAACCATTCAACATTCAATGATGTAGACATTATTGAAAAGAGAAGCCCTATAAATAATGGGACAAGGTCTTTTTCCTAATAGGGATTGCATTCTAGTCAGAGAATTGTACCAAGAAGGATGTAAAAAGAAAAAGTGATTCTGAGTTAGGGTAAGAACTATGCAGAAAATGCACAGTGAGCTAACAAGGGATATTTAATGGAGGGATGCAGAAGAGTGGATATTGTATAAAAGCTTACTGTTTTTCTTAAATTCAAAGGAACCCAGAAAATCAAAATAATCTAGAAAGGAACTTAAGATTTTATAGAAGTTAAAATCAAATTAAATGCCTTGTAACTGATGACTCAGGCACAGTATGATTTAGGGTATAACAGTAAGAGGCTAGATGGGGAATGAGGTTTCAGGGATGGAACCCATGTGTCATTTACCTGCTGAATAATGATCTTGGAAAAGTCATCTAATCTAGTCAGTATAATTCAACCACTTATTCACTGCATGGTTTCAGGTTATCTAGAAACACAAGGCACTGGGCTTGGCACTAGATGGAGATGGTCGAAGAAAGTGAACATGAAGGTGAGCAAAGCAGGGTTTTTGCACTTCCTGCAATATGGAGCTAATATAAGTCCAAGGGGTGGGGGGGAACAAATTGTATGGATAAAATTTCACGTCTGCTAATCTGAAATCTAATCTCAACACTGTAGTTTGACCTCGAGTCAACCAGATGATCTGATAGTGTAGAATGAGGTGGCGGTTTTCACACTGGGCTCCCCAGAACATTAAGTGTTCTGTGGATTCCCTCTTCCACCCTTGCTCTCCTCACTCTGACCTGAGGCTACCCACAGCAAGGGAAGAGGGGAGTTCTGAAGCTTCACTCGGAAATCAACACAAGCATTCCCCGTTATCCCTCCTAGTGTCAGGCTTTCCTATAATACTTCCTGAGCATGCACAAAGAATGGGGCAGGTCGCAAACATTTGAAAACCTGCTGGTTTGTTTGTTTATTGATTTTTTGTTGTTGTTGAAAAAGGTAAAAGAGTTATAAGAATTGTGTAAGACTGGTTTTCATTTTGGTGATGAAAGCACTAAGGGGGAATTGCAGAATTATCTCAAAGGATTTCCACTTGGAGGCATGGACGAAACTTCAGCTACCAGCAGAACATATTGGTCTAAAGCGAAAGGGGAAAAAATCTATATATAAAATCTCTATATAAAAATCTATATATATATCTATATATAAAATATATAAAGACATAGATATAGAATATATAATTCTATAATTATAATATTATAAAATATATAGATAGATAAAATAGAGAAAGAGATGATACATACATAGATATGCCATTTCGAGTTTTAAGATACAAATAATTCATGCTCATGAGGCAAGACTTCAAACTGTATGATAAGTTATAATGTGAAAAGTAAATGCTCCTTTCCTATCACACTCATTTCAATTTACTCTATATTCTTCTAGAATCTTTCCGTACTCTTCCCCACAGACTTACTCAGCTTTTCATACACAAAGGAAATTATACTGTACGTTCTGGGCTGCAATTTGATGTTTTCTCTTAATATACCTCGGACATTTTTCTGTATCAGTACATATTGTTCTACCATCTCCCTTTTTAGTACTGTGAAGTATTTCATTACGTGAGTATAGCATAATTTATTTAACCCGTCCACTATAGACGGACATTGATTACATTTTTATAACCTGTCTCCAGTTGTTTCTCTAGTACAAAGATGCTGCCACAAACACCCCTTTATGCTACCAGTTTCGAATAGAAGTGGGAGCTGCTTTGGATGCCATGTCATGTATTTTCTCAATCAAGAGATAATTCAAGTACAAATACTCATGAAAATTTTTGATGCTTAAAGGAAATACTCATGCTAAAATCATTTGGTAACTACTGGGTCAGAAATTCGTTTTGAGTTTCAGTTTAGCATATGCTGTTTTGAAGTATAACAGGCAATCAAGTTTGTTAACAAATGAGATAAATGAATGCCCTTATCTGAGACTGACCGAAATTGATTCATTGATGCAGCCAGCTCGTTTTCTGAGCACTTATTCTGTGCTCAGAATTGGTGATACACGAATAAGATATGGCCCTGTGCTTGTAGCCCTTGTGGGAGAGACAGTCCTGTTAGTGTAAATTGCAGTACAATGTGGCAAGTGTTGTCATAGGAGAGCTGCCCTGTGATTCCACTATTTTAATGTGAATGCTGAAAATGATGAACTACAGCTGCTGCACTCTCCACCCGTGTCTGCAGTCACTCTTCAGGCATTTTCAGTAGCTGTTCAATGTCCTCTGTGGAAGAAAACAACAAAAACAACAGAGAATTTGGCAAACAAGCTTCGGTTTTCATGTACTTCGCAATCATTTCCTGTCTGTGGCTCACATATTTTTTCCTCCAAAATAAAGGAGGGATCTATCTCTCTACTCTTACCTCTCTAGCAAGTCCTCTGCTCCTTTATTTTATCTTTATGTGCCCTTCGAGAGCAGCAGAGGTTTCTCCTTGCAGAAGTCTGTCTACGCTAAATTCAGATTAATGCTTGACAATTTAGCCACTTAATTTCACCCTCTAGCCAAACCTGTGCCACGGCGAATGCTATGTAGTCTTTTCTCTGATCAGAAGATGTCTATTTGTATTCCTTTTTAGGAGCAAGTATTTTACTGTGGTCAATGAGGCTTTGAAATACATCTAAAATAGGGCGCCTGGGTGGCTCAGTTGGTTAAGCGTCTGCCTTCAGCTCAGGTCATGATCCCAGGGTCCTGGGATTGAGTCCTATGTCAGGCTCCCTGTTCAGCGGGAAGTCTGCTTCTCCCTCTGCCCCTCCCCACCACTCATTCTCTCTCTCTCACAAAAAAACAAAATAAATAAAATCTTTTTTAAAAAAGGAATATATCTAAAATAACAATAATAATAATATAAATAATAATAGCAACTATTTATTAAATCCTTACCACTGTGATAGTGCTTTACATACTGTACTAAGCACTCTATCACCTTATTTGATTTTCATAGCAATCATTTTCTCTGATTTCCTCATGAGAAGCATGAGGCAAGGAAAAGGTAGAAGTCATAGAACATGCAAACTGCAGAGCCAAGATGCATGTTCTATGACTTCATGCCTCATGAAGTCATAGAACATGCAAACTGCAGAGCCAAGATTTAAATCCAGGTCTGTCTATTCCATTGTGCATACTTTCAACCACTACACAATACCTCCAATATTAAAGATGTTTTCAAATCTGGCGGGTATTGATATTTCTAAACCATGTGCAAAAGCATCAAATGCATACTTCTCACCCTTCATCCCAACCCACCCCCATTACAAAAAAGCAACATTTCCTGGACTTAAGAAGACACTTCCTGCCTGGATGCAATGAATAAAAATAAAGTTTATTTTTGGAGGACAGTTTTGAATATATTTGAGATATTTAAGTTTTATACCTATTTTCCCATGTTACTTTGTTTCCTAAGGGTCTTTATGGATACTAAAGTCTCATCTATTTTTACCAATTTCTACTAAATTATGCTGGAAGAGCAAGCTAATGCTAACAAAGAAGCTAGCTTGACAGATAAAGCCTCAAGGAGGCAAAAAAAAATTTTTTTTTTCTATATTAGAGTAGTATTAGCCTAATCCCACATCCCAAAATACCATACTTGGATTAACCAATCTCTCTTAGATAAGCAGGATATAAATTAGCAATGGAAGACTTGGCCCAACCTCTCTGCTGGAAGCATATTATTAAGAGACCATGCCCAATAGTATTAGGGGGAAATGTGTTTGACTACAATCCTGAAATCCAGTGGGAAAGAGTGCCAACTGGCACAGTTTCTTTTTATTAGTTCAGCCTCTCTTGCTTATATAATGTGGTGAGGGTAAAACTTTATGTTTCATAAAGTCAGTCATCTAGTATAGACCATACCTATCACTGAGTTAGAAAATCTTTTGCAAAACGTCGCTCTAATATAATCTATCTCATCTTATTGATTCACAAGGTTTTTCTGAAAACAGACAAGTGTAACTCCTTGTGCCCCATCCAACCAAATCACCCTTCGATAAAATTGTTTTCCTCTTCCATTGTTTGTACACATTTTTTTGATTGTCTGATAACATCTGCACATGGGAGTGTAAATTTCAACATTGTTGATGTTTCCAAATAGTTATAAGTTCCAGCTGTTAGTCCTTTTCTCTCCAACCGAGATCTAACATTACAAAGGAAAAGAGGAAGAAAAAAATATATATAACTAGTTCCCTAGTCTCTCATTACAGAAGAGATAAATTGCATGGTAAAAATTTTATTAGCAATTACATTTCTAACAAATCAGAAATTCTCAGCAAGCAGTATATAAATATTCCCAGTTGTCTCTATCATTTTGAGGTGGGGAGATCAGTGATTACAACCTGGGTATGCAGAAAGTTCAGATAAAACACAAAATTCCATGCCCCAGAAAAATTGTTGTATATATGTAGAATTTCATAAAAGATATTCTCCTGAAATTCAAGAATATTTATAAAGTAAGCACCAGTTATTTTGTAGGTGAGGCCCTTGATAATTAACCAGTTCCTCTTCCTATTGCTCTCTACGTGAAATCTATTCCAGCTTCCCTTTTGGGGAGAGGATTCTACAAGTTGCTTCTCCCTTTTCAATTACTTGAGGGTTATCATCTGTCTTAACTTAGCAGTGAGGAAGAAACACCAGTAAGAGGCCTATGTGATTTAAGAGGGAGGAAGGCTACCTATTACCCACCTCCATCATGTAAAATCCCTACATGATCACCTGGCCAAAGTTTAATATTGAGGAGGGCTGTACCGAATAGATGCTTGAGGATAATAGATAGGGAATCCACTTCATAAAATAGATACACATCAATCAACCAATTAATAATTGAACACCTTTTATGCCATACCACTATCCTGCTCGTTTTGAGAGTGTTTATAAAAACCTGACTTTCTAGAAAAAAAATTTTTTTAATCAACTTTAGGAAACGTCTTCATCATCCATAAAGTAATTAAACAGCATCATTTTCAACTACCTGCTTGAACCCAATATGCATTCGTGGATTGCCTATTTAGGGGAATAAAACCCACATAATTATGTCCCATTTTTAACTTTTAAATTTAATATAAAGTAAGTACAAATATACATTATGCTTAAATCCCTAGAAACATTCTCTGCTGGAAGGTAGTCACTCGTTCAACCATACAGAAGAAATAATATAACCAGGCTTTCTCTCTAAAGGATTAAAAGCAGATTTAAAATTATTTTTTATTTTTATTTTTTTGCAATTCCAAGGTAGTAAACTGAATGGATATGAATTGGCAACAAAAGACTTAATAGATGGCATGGTTTCTTTGTAACCAAATTAGTCTATCTTTCTTCATTCTCACAGACCAGTGAAATCTGGTCTTGTCTTGACTAATTGAGAAGATAACTATCTCCCTATGCCATAAGGTTATGATAGGATTCTCACTGTTTTCTTAGCCTGGTGCTTTTCCCATTGAGTATGTCATCCACAAACAGACTACTGAGTGTCTTTGGGAAATTGAGGTCAGGAGGGAATATGCCACTCTGCCTGCCAGGCTCCCCAGTCTGTTATTTCACCTGCTGGGTACAGAAACTACTCTCCAGAGTTCAACAAAGAAAGTGCTTCCTTGATTAATCACATACGAGTTCCTGCACCCAAGGGTCAATGGGTGATGATTCCTTGATACATAGCAAAAGAATCCACCATATAAAGGTGATATTACTGTGGCCATCAACACTTCTGGTATACATTGTTCTAACCTGCAGGTTCTAACCACAGCCAGCTTGTTTTAATAAGATTACAGAAAGGGACTCAACTCGAAACTGCAAAACATACTGCGAAAAATCTTTTAAAATTCCCTTTTAAACGTCCTATCCTCCTAGGAAAAAAAATAATTCATGTTTTTTCCTTAAAGCAGATCTCGTTTTCTCGATTTTCTTCATTTTTCTGAGTTTTATCTTTCCATATTTACTATTTAAAACAACCACGAGATAGTTTTGTTCACAGAGCATTCTTATTCACACAGCTTCCACCCTGTCACTAACATGCAACCAGTCTTTAGCTGAACTACTCACCACACCAACATCCCGAAACAGCCTTGTCAGAGGCCAGTGACTTTTGCTTATTCGTTTGGTAAACGTTTTACTGAGCAGTTATCCCACTCCGTGCTGGATATCATTCTAGAGTTCAAAGAATGAGCAAACCAGAAGTAATTCTTACATTCATGGAGCTTTCTGTGGAGTGCAGAAGACATTCATTTTTCAATCATTTTTTTAAAATGTGTGATTAAAGTGGTGACTTGTATAAAATAGAAAAGTTCACATAGTTGAGAGACGATCTAACCGACAGGTATAATCTACTCAGAGGAATCAGGGAAGATGTTCTTGACGAGATGACCTTGGTAACAAGCTATTAATCCAGAATAGTAACAATAAAAAATAAAGTATCTACTGGAATTTGCATGACACTTTTCTTTAATGATAATACCTTCAGTTTCCATATCAAAATTAGTGGTATTGTCAAAGAATTCAATAAGTGTGTACTCTTAGAAAGGAAAAATGGGTTTAAAAATAGTTACCAGGAAAAGAAAACACACATTTAGATGCATATTTGCAGTTTATGTATTTCTGTATTTTGGTCATTATCTACCACTCCTTCCTAAAATGTCAGAGATTGTAGATAAAGTCAGTGTCCTTGTTTTTTATCAGAAGATCTTATTTGGTAGTTAAAAGTTCATGGCTAGATCTCATGCCCTATTAGCTCACCCTAGAGCACAGTGAAGCTTCTGGCCCCTGGAATCAACCTTACAGAATACCAACCCCTTCTCCACCACCTACTAGTTTTGGGGGAAATTACATCAATTTGGGGGACCTCAGTTGTCTTTGCTTTAAAATGAAAACAGTGTGTTGTTTTTTAATCAAAGAGAGTTTCTGTGAGAATTAAATAAGAACATGTTTTAATAAACATTTATATAGTGGTGAGTATGTCTCAAACAGAGTTTCAAGAACTTTCCCAGTATTTATTCAATCAATCCTCCTAACATACCAGTAAGGGAGGATCTATCAGGACATTTCATCACATTTTACCTGTGACCTGACCAAGGTGATACAACTAGTAAAAGGCAACACTCACAATCAAACCCAGAACTCGCTCTCTCTACCATTTCACATGGAGGCACTGAATGAAAGTGCTTTATGTGTATCCATAGGAAAAAAAAATGTGAATTACTATTCTCTTCAGCTATGTATGTATCCATGTTCTGATGAGTAGTCATTCCAACTTGCCCCAGACTACTACTATGTTCCAGATGCAGAACTAGACCTCCTCTTCCTTTTCCTCCACTTCTCCCCCTCACTCTTCCAACAACATTCTCATTCTCTTTCTCTCTTCTCTCTCTTATGGGCACTCTCATTAATTCCTTCTAGGGGACAGATATGTGACCTCTCCTTATTTTTAATTATATTATAATAGACTAATAAACAAGCCAAGAGTATTATAAAATGCTTACAGAAGTCTGTAATATCTGAATTGTGTGTAAACACAGCTTATTTAGCAATGATTCTAAAAGCCCATGTTTATATTCTAAGATAATTTTTCAGGCATTCCTCAATAGTGTTGAGATTTCAATACCTGCCCTAATCATCCATTGTCTTCTCAACATAGAAATTACTAGGTTAGTTTATGCCACAGAGCACAGAAATTTCACTGAAATTTATAATGGTTCGGTAACAAGCCTAAAAGAGTTACAAGTACTTTCTGAGGAATGCCCAGTCGGGGGGGTGGGGGAGGCGGGGTGTGTGTGGCTGAAAGCATGCTCTAAATTAAATTTCATTGAGATATTATCACTTACTCAACACCACCAGAAAATTAGAAGGATGAAGTCTTCCTTTGGCATCTGCCAATTATTCTCTGTGAACTTAAAATTGGATGATCTATTCAAGAAAGGACAAAACCTGGACTTAAGTCTACTTCCACACATTCAGGGAACTACTTGGAATATTGAAATATACTATTTCATACCTTAAACAAAATATATCACATCCTCAAAATAATAATAGAGACTATTTTCATAAGGCTTTTTGCAACTTTCCAATATGTTAAAAATCAGTTGAGCCACCTCCTCCCCTCTGCAAAAAAAAAAGTCATTGTGGAATCATGATTATGGCATGTAAGGGAATTGTTCTTATATAATACTTTTATTTCATTTCCTTTTAAAATCTAATAAAATGTTATCTCCTCATGAAAAGTTATAAAATTTTAGTCCTCTTGAAAAAGATTATAATTAATCTGAGGTTTCAGACACATATTTAATCTATTAGTAGAAAAATGTTCCATCTCTACTGTAATTATGTTGAAAAAGTTTGAGATGAGACTTTAAAAAATCTTTACCCACGCATTAAACAATTTTGAATATTGCTCTCTTTTACTGAGAACAGACCAAGAGGAAGTACACTCTTAGCAGCAGTATAAAAGATTTAGGCTAGTGAGAGAAATGGCCTCTGGTAGTTCTCATATCATGGAATTTTTTTATCAGTGGAAATCACAGACCCTCTGTGTTAAGGGCCTCACAATAGAATTTTCACCTTTCAAGTACAATTTAGGTTTAACACTGTTTTGAGATAAGGCGTGAACTGAGTGACATCTTAGCATCTTTTGATCCCTCACCTTGAAGGACTGCACCAGACCATAATAGCACCAATCTTGAGTAGAGAAGTGGAACCGATTTTGCTAAAACATCTGAAATATACTCTTCCTAAATAGTAACACCTGGTCATGCAGAAAAGTCCCAAGGAGTCTTTTTTCCCAGGAGATTCCCCAACCCAGTTTTCTGCTACCCAAGAGGGTCCAGTAATATGGCTCAGGTCAGTGAGGCGCAGCCATGGGTCCAGTCTCTGGGCTCTTCTTTAAATCGAATTGTTTCTCTGACTCTCCTCACTCTCAGGTTTTGACCACAATGCAATTTCAACTATTCCTATCGATATTTTTCTGTTAATTAAAAATAACAAACGACATTGTTGTCTGAGAGGAGTTATGCTCTCCATGGTAGATGCCACCAGAGCCTGAAAATCACTGGCTTTGGGGAAAGCAGAACTCTGCGCCCCAATCAGCAACATCTGCAATATGAAAGGGGACTCCAGAGGTTAAAACCAATTTAAGCTTGTCAGTCTCTAGGCAAATGCCGCAGAATCTTCAGAAACAGCTTGTGATGAGGGCGTGTTGAATGGAAATAAGCTCAATCAACCTTCCGGTTTAGATCATTGGGAACGCTGGGATTTTTAGAAGTGTATTTATTTATTATTATGTTTTGTCGTGTTTTGGTTTTGGTTACATTTGGTTTAAGCTCCTTACTCCTTGTCTGGTGTTACTTGAAGAAATACGTGTTCCTGCGAGATAGATTTCCTCCCGTTTCCAGAAATCTTCATGGACGAGAAGTTCATTGCTACCATCTGTACTTGGTTTAGGAGAGCTTTGATTAATAAGGACCACCCTATTGTTCATTTGTTTGACATGTGGAAATATTTGTAATCTGTTCCTGGTGAGAGAGATTTCAGCAAGGACCTGGCTTGACTTTCAAACCCACATTGCCAATGAAAACCAGCCTCCTGAATCCAGAGGTCAGTGGGGAACAAGCAAAGGTGTTTTATCCGCCCGTCACCCCCTCCCGCAAACACCAACACCTGTTAGAAGTGAGGTTGAAACGATCCTGTTGGAACTCCGGGACAGAGACCCAATTCCAACCTGAAAGAGGCTCTGATGTGTGGTGTCTAATGAGAGCTGGGGACTGCCCACTGCTACACATCATTATCATTCAGATCATGAAAGAAAATGAAATGGTTCAAGCAGATAACAGCTGTTTTTATTCTGCTTTTCAAAGATTCTCTTAAACAACCTGATCTCATTGCTTTTATTTAAGGGTGAACACCCAATTGTAAACATCGGAGAGATGCATTCTCATGATGTCAGTAATAAAAGCATGTATAAAGCAGCATGTGTATTCTGGAAAGCTAACTAACCATTAAAGCCAAGAAACATAGTCTGGCACAAATCTTATTATGTGTCCAAGAGGACTTGATGGTATGCACATAAGAAAATGTAATGAAACAGCGGGAAGGGGAAAAGAAGGGAGGGGAAGGAGCCAGAGGGTTGGGGCTGCGGACTTTTCTATCTGTGAGATGCTAGCAAAATTAGAGGAAGGCGAAGCTGCCAAGATCATCCGAGGAAAGGGTTAGCATAGCAAGTAGCAATGCAAGCAATTGGGTTTCTATTTCATTGTATATTGGATTACAGAATCACCTCTTTGCTTTTTTATCTATTAGTTATAGACAATGAGGCAGTTACACAAGACACGCACAGGAAAAAGGAAGAGGCCCAGTTTTCCTTTTATCAGGCGTTCAGATCTCATTTGGGGCAACATGCATCTATTGTGTTTATAATTGCTCCGATTATTATGATAAGCATCCAATGTAGCTTGAGGGACTCAGCATCACACATTGGTCATCAGAAACCTTATAAAATTGATATTCATCATAATTCTTCATTTTTGCAAAAATATAGCAAGAAAATAGGCAATCTGTCCTAGGCACACTATATGATGATGGTGCTCACTTTTTAATGATTTCTTATTTCAGCACAATGGGTAGCGTCCTTTATGAAATGAGTCCTGTGTACTAGTAAAAGTAGAAATAGATCATCCCTTTACTATACTTGATAATAAAAATTTTGTGTCTGAGGGAAGCATATGTATGTATATACATACAAAGCTTACACCTAACGTTGGTTTATGACCTGCATAAATTATGACATTTGACCAAAAGATGAGTTCAACAAGCACTTTAAAATGGGAATCTGCTGTTCATATGCTTACGCCTGTGCTTTAAAAAAAAAAAAAAGTAGAAAGCATTAAAAATGTCAGCTCCGTAGACTTGCTGCTAAAAAAATTCTTGTTCACCTGTGCATAAAATACAACCACCCCCAAGGGTGTGCAATTTTACAAAGGCAAATTAATCTTTCATCTGCCCAACGTTCAAACTACAATATATTTCAAAATTGGAGAATATAAACCACTAAATATGAGATTGTTTTAGATAGCTCTGCCAAAGAAAAACTATATTGCATGGTTTGGAGTCCTGAATTATAGTTGGATTTTCTGCTCTCGGATGTTCATTAGTTTATGTCGGAGGGGGCCAAGGAACTAACGTAGCAATACCTTATACCACTCTATGACTTTCTATTTCTTTGAATGAAATAGGAAATAATGTGACAAACACTGTTTTGAAATGGCATTTCCAGCTCAGTTAGGAACAGTGTTCAGATTTAACTGCAAAAATTTTTCATCAGTGTGAAAAATGCTGATTCCATGGGCTTATGTTAAAATATAGCAGTAATGTGCGTACGAGCATGCACACGCGCACACACACACACACACACATGAATACACACACACAAGTGATCATTCCTAATGGCTTAAATTGATACTCAAATATTCTATTCATTATCGACTATGGGTATGTTAGTTTTCCAGGTTGTGAGCTATCTGCATTCCAAACTCCTTTTCTTTTTCTTTCCTCCTAAGCACCTGGGTAGGGTCATTCTGCTCACTGGTGTATCCACTACTGAGATGCAAGTGCAAATAAAAGGAGACTATAAAGAAGATACCCATTACCCTGGAGAGGAAACACAAAAAGTATACAGATTTATGTTGATTAGCAGCTCTAAATCTCTGATGAATACATGGTTTTAAAAAATACACCAAAATAAGAATTTTGAATCTGCCAATATATCCTGAAACACTTAAGCTGCATAGGTTAGGCAGCCAGGGGAGGCCAAGGGTATAGCTCTGAAATTCAGAGGATTGTTTCTATTTATGACACATTAGATAGTCACATGGCTGTGAGACATGAAGTTGGTTGCCAAATGAATAACAAGTTTGAAGGCTGAGTGCCAAGTGACTTTAAACATCTGTGAAGTGAAAATATCCTTGAACCAAGGCATGCTACTGTATTGAAAACAATTACTGTTATTGATCATTTTTCTGCTTTAGATAAAGTACATCTCTTTTGGTGGGAGCAGGTGTACTAATGGCTTTGCAAACAGTAACTAATCAAATCACAAATGGACACAACCCACACACACACTTTTTTGATAAATCCATGCAAACAGAATCACAACTTCTTTGCATCTCAAAGAAAAAAAATTGTGATTTGTTACCAAAGAAGGATAAATTTCACCTTCCCACTTCTCCAAGATTCATAGTAATCCAAAATCAAGTGAGCAGAGACACACTGAAAATCTCCCCCTTTCCCCCCTGCTTTTGGGATATTAATGACCACAAGATGTCGACTGCTTATCTGAGCAGGAAGAAGAACTGCTTGCCAGAGGGAAGGAGAAACTGGGAACAGACCCAGAGGAGCAATAAGTTAGTGGACAGGTCTAAAGAGCTCTCAATATCAGCACGTTCCGGAGCTTAGGAACAAAGCTTAGACTATCGCACAAACTCTCCATCTACGTCAGCGCAAACATTTTCTTTCAATAGGACTTCTAGAACATGACTTCTTTTTCATAAACAAGTATTTTTCTTACCCTGGAATTCATTGTACGATGCTAACAATTAGCATTCTGACACTGCCTACTTTGTCCTGGTCATAACAGGGTTTAAAGAATCAGAAAGAAGGGGGAAATGTGTATGTGAGGCCATGCATTAAATGTAGGTTCCTCTTTAAAGAATGGGGTAGAACAGAAATGTCCTGCTTTCAGAATGCTTATTTTGATTTTGAAGAGTCCTCTTGCCCGGGTGCCATTCTTTTCTTCGCTTGCTTTTCTTTCAGTTGTCTCTCTTTTCTCCACACATCCCTGATGCAGATTAGCACAGGCCTCCAAGCCCCAGGCATCAAAGGAATTAGGTCAGACCCGGAAGAAATCAGGTTGCAGGCCAGAAAAAAAATTTAATAAAATAGAAGCTATACCAGCCTAGTACTTCTGTATTCCTTCAGGCAGACTAAGGAGCCCTGGCCTTAGATGTGACAGTATTAAGTAATAGGGATGCGGGGAGAAAAGCAGAAAAGATACTTGAGAGACCAAAGATTTTAACAGTATTAGCAACATGATGATAGGCCGAATTTATTTAAAGCTAGTCTGTATATACCGCTTGGGTGGGTGGGTTCTCAGCCTTAAAAACAATATTGGCAACTAAAAATGATTCCAAGAAAGATCTAGTGCAGTATCTGTTTTCCTGTGGTTTAGGTTTTGGAAAAAAAGCTATTTTGTATTTGTATTCCACCTGGGATTAGTGGTCTTCTAAAGCATATGTTATCTGTCTACAGGAAAGTCATTTTATATTAGCATGTTTAATGCTTATTTATTCAAATAGCACTATCTTATCTGTTTTGGGGTTATTCTAAGGACAAAAAAAGAGAGAGAGAGAGAGAGACTTTGTTAGAAGATGTCCATGCTCAGTTCATTCTCCAGATGACCATTTTAGTTGCCATTATTACTGCCTCCAAAATGACTGGAGGAGTAATTCGAATCCAACCTATCCCATTATCCAAGGGCACTCTATGAATAGCAGCAACCAGAGCAAGTTCTGACAAAGCTGCCAGGGCGGCCTATCAAAGTCAGCAATAACGCTCAAGAGTGTTTTCCAGAGTTAGCGAATGCAGATGAGAATATTTATAGGTGATCTCTCAAACTATAGAAAGTATTTTGGGAAAGATATTTTTCACAATCCTTAGATTAGCCATTATGTATTTTTCTAAGCGTTTTAAAGGGGCTTGGGGAGGCTGAAAGAAATCTCTGGGTGATGCTAGCCACACTTACACATATTATCCTGTTCAGACCTCCCTGACGCCCCCTGGGGAGATCTTGGTGTCTTTAGCATCTCCTTGTATGATGAGAAAATGCAACACAGGCATTAAGCAACTTGCCCAAGACCCTAGAAGGCAGCAGAGACAATATCTGAACTCAGGGCATTGAAACGAAGCTCCAGTGCCTTCTCCATCTTGCTGCAAGCAGTTTTAAGTTTTAGAAAAAGGCAAAATCTCTTTGGAGTTCTGAATGTAGTAAATCTCAGCTCATGAAAGCTTTCAGACGTAACTTCAAAAGGTTAAAAAAAAAAACTATTGTCATTATCAGCACTATTCTTATCAATACAATAATTTTAACAAAGGAAAAATATTATCCTAACTAACATATACTGAGAGATTATTTCATGACAGATATGGGTGTTTTTCTTGTATAAGTTAATTTAATACTCACTATACGGGATATAATATTATTATTCCCAATTTGCTGCTATTCATAGAGTGCCCTTGGATAATGGGATAGGTTGGATTCGAAGAGCAATTGAGTCAAAGAGACGTGGAGTAATTTCCCCCAGGTTATCAGTGGAAAGGGGAAGAGCCAGGATTTAGACCAAGGATGTCTGGTTCCAGAGACAGTATAAATAACCACAATCTCTATTGCTCGATTGTTAATCGAATCATTATATCACATTGTACATAAAGGAGTGGCGTTTCATTAAATGATTATGATGCAAATATAAATGAATACCAATTATTAAGAACATGTTTTACATATGCATGGCTTTTGTCTAGAATTACCTTTTCTCTTCACTATCTACCTCATTCTTCTTACTTATCTTTTAAAATCCAGCTTTAACCTTCGCCTTCCCGGAGCCATCAGCGTGATTTACAAGCCACTCTGTCCTCCCAGAGTAGTGCCCTAAAAGCATCTGTCACACTGTGCAGTATTGATACACTTAACTTTTTCTCCAACCGGACTCTAAGCATCTTGAGGGAAGACACCCCATCTTTTACATCTTGTAGTAGTGCTTGTCATGTAGAAGGTGCCCAAAACTAGTAGTGCTTGTCATGTAGAAGGTGCCCAAAACAGGTTGGGTTGATGAATGAATGAATGAAAAAATAATATGATGTGTAAATACTTTGTTGGAATAGAGAGATGACTGGATGAAAGATGGATGAGAGATGGATGTATGGGTGGAAATATAAAAGAATAACTGACATATATATACAGGAAATACATGGATCAGTCCAATGTATGTGCCAGACCTTAAATGAACAGAGCTTCTTGGACATATATCTTTAAAAAAATCCATTTTGCTACTTGACCTTTGAATACCGCTCTTTCTTCTAGTGTTTTTTAGTAGTCATTAATTATGATTCAGCAAGTTGGTGTGGTAAATTTGCTCCTGGAAATTTTCTCTACTTGTCTGTTATAATCTGCCATTCCAAATGGCAGATTATATTTACCAACCTGTCAGAGCAAGGAAAAAACAATGTTTTCCTCATTAATAATCACAACATTGTAAGAAAACATTAATTTCACCAAAAAAAAAAAAAAACCCACAGAAATTGCAAGCTACCATCAGTTGCCTTTATGTTACCATTTATGAATATAATTCTCTGTTTAGAATACAATTACAAGAGAAAAATTTCTCCACGAAGGATTTGGGGTTGTTTAGAACAGAGATACATTATCCACTGCTTTGAGAGTTGCATTGGACAATTACTAGTCAAAGCTTAAAAATACAAAAGCAAGGAAAGATTGGCCTTTTACTTGAAGTCAACAGTTCCCTGATTTTAGTCAAGAAAAAGAGTTTGCTGGATTTCCTTTTACACCATCAAACAGCTTTTCATTTTTGATCTGATAGACTAATTATTTTTCCACAGTGGTATAATTTATCCCTTCAGTTATTTCTTCAGATTTTGATAGAGAGCCTACCCTTTGTCAGGCACTAAAGTGTGATGTATTTTCTGACTAGTGGTTAAATATCTTGTTTCTCTCTCACTATGTTTTTGCCCTCAATGACCTAGTGTTTATGACTACACAAACTAGCCAGTCAAAGTCTCCAAATAAGATAACACTGGGGGCAAAATATACATGTGTGAGAGTTTATTTTAATTAAGAGCAATAGCAGTTTGCAGCTTACATAATATTAAACTATTAGAGATTTGAGTCAGCTAAAGAACACATAAATTCAAATTGTTGTTGGTTGCTACTGAATGGCAAGTGCGGTAACTGGAGTCTTGCCATCTTCTGGTTATGTAAATTAGAAAATATGCAAAATCTCCATTCTTGTTTTAGCCAAATATTAGTTTATAAAATTTAGGCACTGCCACAGAATGGGAGTGTGTGTGTGTGTAAGTCTGTGTGTGTGTGTGTGTGTGTGCATATATATATATTTGCATATATATTTTATATATATATATATTTTTTATATATATATATTTTTTTTTTAACTATGACACTATATATTTGCAGTAGATGTGTTCCAAAACCTATGTAGGATGCAAACAGCAAGAAATCAGAACCACAGTGTAAGAAGTTTGTCCAAGTGGCCTGAAGACGGATGGACTCATACACAAAAGTCCTCACAATTTTTGAAGGCTACCAACATAATCTTTTAAACCAAATTAAAAATTACAATTTGGACAATGTTTGTGGGTTTTCAAAACATTCTTTATGTCTGGCCTGCTCTGTGCTGACTCATATTCTTGCAAGTCTCATGGGATGCTTCTTAAACACACTTCACCTTTCTTTCTTCAGTTTTAGGGTAGAAAGAGTCCCTTTAACTCCTGAAGACAGCAAATCACAGTTTGTATGGTGGTTCTCAGAAGACACTTAAAGAACTGAATTGGATGCTCTACATAGCACCCTTGCCAAAAGAGTTTGGAAATGACTTCCAGCTTCCCACAGTAATAAAATGGCACTGTTTGGCATCTTTAAGGTAATAAAAGTGAATTTTTTCCATTCTAGCAAATGAGAAGAGAGGTCTGGTTGTTTTAAAAACTGATTAAAATTCATGTGTTTTCCTCAAATTATAGAGCATGATATGAGCACACTTACACGTGAACTTGGGACCACCTCAGAGCATTATTATAGCCAGCTCTCTGAGGGAAACCGGATGTGCCAGTGGGTCAGTGCGAGGGAGCCTGGGAAGGACCCATCAGGTGCTGCGAATACTGAGGCCATGGTTCAATAGGTGGCACTCTTCCCTCTGAGTCAGTGGTGAATGCGTTCAAAGTGTGCTCTTTGGAGGATATTATTTGGCTTGAAGGAAACATTGTGGAAGTTCGTAAGTGTTTCTGGCACTGTTAAACAGCTGCTGAGTCTCCTCACAGACTCTGGCTGTATTTTGGTGATGGGAAAAGCTCTAGAAAACAGGTTTTGTGTCTTTAAGAAAGAGGCTTATGCAAGGCATTATCGTCATTTGTATACAAGACATTTTAAATTCAGTTGCTCTCTCTCCATGTTTCAAAGGAAAATCTTTTGTCATTCCTGTGACTCATAGGGTCTAGGAGGAAGTCTGATCATCTTCCATTTCCCATCTGGGTATTCATAAGGCACCTGCATCTCTGGGATTTCTCCTAGACTACACAATGTTACCAACTGACAACAAACATTGTGTAAAGGAAGAGCACCCTTCAGAAAAGGCACCTGTACTTTAGAAGCTTGTTAGCCGAAGGCGCAGGATGTAGCTTTCTCTCCTTATTCCTTATTTCAGCTGTACCAGCAGTAGAAATTACAATTGTGCTGGCCAGAAAACACAAGACAGATACTTTTTACATGTAGGGCAGCCCACATCCGTCTTTGTTTAATATGCTGCAATTACAAGGCTATTACAAACAAATTAGTAGTATCACGGAAGAATTTTTAATGAGATACTGATTTCAATTATTGCCAAATACCTTCATCTAACCGTCACCTTCTTAATTAAGTGACACCAGTGTGTGTGTGTTTACATAATCTCATTGTTAAAATTATGCAGTGGTGGCCTCAGCAGTTAGGGGCTGGTCCATTTATTAAGTAGACACAACCATCAAAGAGGTTTAGCAGATATTACAAAAGAAGCAGGATGTAGACACACCCAGTTGAACAATAGTGGGGAAGGAGGTGTCCTTAACAAAGATATGATAAGAGGAAGGGGAAATATCCCTGCAACTCTTAATGATGGTCTCTAGACACTTGAGTTCATGTTTATTAAGCCTCTGCCAGCTCACGTCAACAAAGACAGAACTAGATGTACATGCTAATGCCCGTTGCTCACAAATACTCCCAATGAGTATGACCCAACTCAGAGCATCCGACTTCAGTGGGTAACCATCTGTGATAAAAAAAAAGGGGAATGTTTCCTTCTGGGCTAGCCCAGAAATACCAACGGAGACAGTGTTCCTGCAGCTAGTCCTTGATTTTCACCTTCAAGTATGTATTTACCTATCAAATCATGTGGTCTCTGAGCAGACTCATCGCAGAGGTTTAAGAAAGAAAAGTGCAGCCCCTGATACACTGCTAATCATCCACAAAATATGACACAACATGTTTAAAGACCTGTATTTGCCCTTATCCCTCTGTCAAGTGATTTAGCCATTCCTCTCAATACTTTGGGCTATGAGCTTTTCATGGCCAGAGAACATACTTAACTACGCGCAGAATAGTAAATAGTCAATCAGTAAGTATTTGCTGAATGAATAAGTAAATGAAGAAACATATAAAAGTGAGTTTCTCATTTTTCTCATTGCTAAAATGGAAGTAATCTTACTTGCAGCAACTATGTAAGGGTAAGAACATTCATGTTCTTGATTTTTTTAAGTGTAATAAATTTATCCCTAAATATATAAACTGCACTGTGCTACCCTAAACAACCTTCCTGATTAAGAATATTAAGAGTTAAAAGAAATTAATAGCTAGCAAATTCAACATCTCTCTATCTCTTATGTTAGCAGGAACTTTCTAAAGAGTTTCTAATTATATTTCAGTTTGTCCCCTCATCCCTCACTGATTACCTCCTCTGTAATTTATTTATTTATCTTCTATATTCCAAATATTACTATATACTTGTAGTAGATAAAATAATCAGTTTCCTTTAAACATTTCTAATGGTGATCTTCTATTCTAACATATCTGTTTTGTATTCAATGGATAAAATTCCATTTATCCATTCACTTCACATACATTGGTTGAGTGTCTACCATGTGCAAGATAACCTACCAAAATTCAAGGATGCAACAGAAAACAATCAGTTTCTCTTTATTCCACATGTTTCAGAGTTCACCTAATCCCACCAGTTTACTTTGATTTGGCCAGTGATCCTAAGTGATCATACAGGCTAAAGACGTGCCTTTACGAGAGTGATTCTGAAAGTTGTCCGTAACTAGGAAGCATCTGTGACTATGTAGGTAGTAAAACAGGTTCTGAATTTCATTCCTCTGGAATCAGGCTCAGTAGATCTGGCACAGAGCCCAGAAATCTGTGGCATTTCTCACAAGTAGCCCAGGTAATTCTCAGGCAAATGGTCTTTAGAACATGCATTAAGAATCACTGTTTTAAGAATTAAAGATATTTTTTTTCTTTTCGTGCCATGCTTTATTCTAGGTACAACATGTATCTTCTCTTATTTCCTCATCATATTTTCTCTACAAAATACAATTTAAATGTTCCTGAATTGTGTTCTATAATTACAGAAGAATCTGTTGTGACCCATGAGGACTACTATAGTATTTTTTGTACCTCTAAAAGGGATGGGGATTAATGAGGAGTATTAAATGTAATTTTAAAAAAGAACCTCACATTTTGATAAGAAAATACTTTAATTGCCATCATTCAATTCTAAATTGATAATTCATTATGAGGGAAATGATGAATTTGTGGTCATTAACTTTGACTATCATTTTACAAAATAATTTTCAGAAGTTTCCACTGAGTACTTTTTTTAATGATTTCTTTTGTAATTTTCCCTCAAAATATTCCATTGGGTCCTAATATGAATCTTGCCTAGGCCCTTAGAAGAGAGTAAGAGAAGTAAGAGCTATTTTCCTTCTTATGTCAATAATGCCTTACTTCAAACTCTTCGCATGAATTATTTTTCTCTATACGTCCTTCAGTAATATGGCATCATGTCATGAGTTGTGAACAGAAGGACATTATTTAAGGTCAGAGTAGACAGAAAATTTGTGACCAGCCTCTACTTCTTGTATTAGGGTCTATCATCCTCCCTTAGAACCGTTGGCTTATTATTTCATAATTTGAGTTCCAGACATGGTTTTCTTGCTACTAAGGTTGATAGGTCATTTCGTTAAGAAAACCTGATATATTTCTAACCTTTTCTAATTTGGACGTTGTCATTGTGTGATCTGGTGACTTTTTATTTTTTTTAAATTCAAGGTTTTTTTTTTAAAATTCAAGTTTAATTAACATACAGTGTTATATTAGTTTCAGGTACACAATATAGTGATTCAACAATTCTATCCATTACTCAGTGCTCATCACAGTAAGTGTACCCTTAATCCCCTTCACCTTTTTCACACATTCCCCACCCCCCCCAGCCACCTCCCCTCTGGTAACCATCACTTTTTTCTCTGTAGTTAAGAGTCTGCTTTTTTGTTTGTCTTTCTTGCAACTTTTTTTTTTTTTTTAGATAAGTCAGTAATCCCTAAGCTGCATTAGGAGATTTCAGTTGATATTAGCCTAATGGCAACCTCCGGTCAAACGTGGCACCATCTAGACACATTCTTTACATAACAATACACATTTACTTTTATTTTTTTCCTCCTTTTTTTAAAAAACTTGTTTTAAGAGGCTCACTTGGAAACAGCTCATAGTAACAGACAATTTTGAAATGTTCAGTTTCTTTAAGTGCTCTAAGCACATTCACCTGAATAATCCAGCTCACTGAAGACTGAAATCCATTCTAGCTATTTGTGAAAACATGGTGTCGGACACCTGGCTACCCAACAAGTATGTTAGGGCTTATCAAAATAAAATGAACCATAACATCTTCCCCTCTAAAAACAAACAAAAAATGGATTTTTATTTTGAAAATTTAAAAGACTACATAAATTTGAAATGCCATTTTAAAATATATATTTCCACATGATAATATGCCCTTGGGCCTGGAAACAATTACAATAAAATTTTGTGGAGAAACCCCCCCTCCCACTGTTTTTGTGGTGGCATTTCTGCCATGGTTCCAATTAGAACTCCTATAAATCTTGGAATTGAGCAAATAGGGAAATAAAAATCTCATAAAATACCTGTCTGTTTTCAAGCTGAAAAAATGAATTTGGATAGGATTCCAAATCAAACTTTCTAACTTGTTGAAGTTGATCCATTTATACCTGTTTTCCAATTTGTGGCAACTTATCTAAACAGTTCCAAGTTAAAATCGAATGTATACTTTGATCATTCCTTTTTAAATGAAATCATAGTAATTTTGGCCCAATTCCCTACACTAATGTATTCATTTCCCCACATGGGATTCTGTTAGGACCTACAAATAATAAACAATTGAAATGTTTTCTCCACAAATAATGCTGAGGCTGAGAATGCAGGAATCCTGTGCACTGTGGGCCAGGGCCAGACCAGACAGTGGAACTCAGGCTCAAAAGTAGACAAAGAAACTTTTGATCAACGCCTTTACAATGATAAAATGTAAGGTAGAGCACATTTACACTTTTTTGGACTGTTTCCTTTTCAGCAACCTCATACAGAAAGTCTTCTTTATCTTTTTAAATGTCATAATTGCATAATTTTAAATTCTACGCAAATTATCTATTATCTATTACTTGCTGAATGACGGATCTAAAATACTAAGCATCATCAAACTTTGGAAAACGCATGAGTATCTCTAGGACAGTATTTTCAAATGATGCATAGAGGTAAATACAAATGCTTTTTTGAACCATGGGCAAAGCCTTTAAAAAAAAAATCTTTAAACAGGAAAATCCCTTGAGGAGCGGCCTGACTCTCACTTTATGAATGAAAAATGCTGCCAAGAGGTAGAGAGGGTCCATCTGGTAGTTTTAGTCCATCTAACCGCATCAAAGATGACACCACTAAAGTATGTGTCTCACAGTGAAAACATCTCACGGTGAAGGTCTACTTGCCTTCACGGTCTTCTAGGAATATGTTATTGGAAAAGGAAAATATTCTTCGCCTACCCTAAGCAGTGGAGAAAGTAGATACAGTCATAACTAGGCAATGGTTGTTATCAGTAGGCCTGTGATTGTAATGAAAGTTCATAATCCTTTTCTTTTCTTGTAAATCCTCATTTACAGATATTAGAATTATATATGGACAAGGAAAGAAAAACAAAGAAAAAAGAGAGAGAGAGGCAACCTAGCCTATAATCTGCTTTTTAATCACTTACCAATAATGCCAAAGTGAAACAGATTATTAAATTAGATAATGTTTGGATAGGAAAAATGTATTTAAAGCACTCTCTTTGAAAACAATACCATAATTCTCATCAGTGTATTGGATATCATCCTTCCTCCAAAAGACTTCAATCTCATTAGATGTCTATCTCTTATACTTTAGTTTTTGTGAAAGGTTCTTTGTTGTTGTTACGTATTTTGTCTGTCTTCTATCAACAATCCATCCACCTATCTAAATATCTGTATCTCGATATTTACCTAGATACCTCCTAAAATCGGAGGAAAGAAGCCTTTTCAAATACCTTACCAAAAACCTTCCACACTATTAAAAGCAAGTCAAAACTATACGAAGATGAGTTCATCTTCTAGGTTTGAAACAGGAGACACGTCTATTCTTTAAAATGACTTCAACCCAGCATGATTTTCCATATGTTTTCTCAGTGTTCTTCTGTTAATGAGATAAGGTGCCTTGTTTTGTCCTCCAACACTGCAGTGATGTTAACACAAGGAGCTTTGATTTAAGAATCTTTATGTGGCATAATTATACATTCTGTCCTGGACTCCATTGACTTGGGAAGTAAATGATTTCTCTCCTTCGGTGGTCGTGCTTGGTGGAAAGGCCAGATGCGTCCAGTAGCTAAAACTACAAAAGAAGCTCTCCCAGTTCGTTGGTGGGAAGTTCAGTATTATCGCATCCCTAATAGCAGCTGCTTCTGTTTGAACTCAGGGTTATGAAAGATGAACTGCATTAAATGCTAAATCATTACATATCAGCTGAGTAAAAGCACTGTGGTGTGTTCCCTGCTTAAATCACCAGCGTCTGTTCTCACATGCAAAGAGTTGCTCTTTACAATCATGCAGCGAAACACTGACAGAAGGGCCAAGGCTGAAACCGCACACAAAACCTGAAATAGCATCTTTTGGGTTTTCAGTTGGTGAGTAAATGATCATCAGCAAATATTCAGCAGGGGAACTAAGGCACAGCATTGCATTTAACACAGCTATAAAATATTTAGGAATGCATAATCCCTTTAGAGCCTCATTTTTTTCCTTCTATTACGTGTTTATTCTTCAGGAAAAGAAAAACAACTGTTTAAATTATGTCCACCTAATACCTCAGATTTACTGCAAAGCCTACAATTTGCTGGTTTCCTTTTACTATTGATCCTCTTTTTACTTATGGGGATGTGAACATCATAACCAGAGATATAGCTCATACTTATTCAAAACTAAAACTGTACAATAACAGATGCCATAAAGTAAGGTTGCAGGATGTTAGAAAAATTAGACCCTTCTCATCTACTTGAACTAGGCAGCAGAATCATCTCAAATGGCAATTATAGCTGTAATATTCCACTCCCTGCATGGCGCAGCTTTATAGTAGTAAGTACACTCAAGACTGCAAGCGGTGTCCTAAGACAACGGACGTCCTTTTTCTTCATGCCGCACGGGCTTTCCCGGTGCTTTGCCCCACCGTGGGTTTGTCTTCTCCACCCAAGTGTTGGAGCTGTCATGATGGGGTCATACTAGCTGCCAGCGTTGTGGCAAGATACTGGAGGTAACCACGGAGCATCTCAACTACATATGCTTTTAACCTCCCCTGAATACACAGTCTACCAATCATTTTTATGATACGCTTTTTTTGAAAATGTATCCTGTCATGTCATTCCCACACGTGTCTCTGCTGGAAACATATTACTTTCTATAGACGGTAGAAAGAGGGTCTCTAAAGTGTTCTGAGTAGTTATACTTACAGACTCATTTCACTCAACAGATGAAAGGAAGAATTTTCTTTTCATTTCTATTAAAAGATGTCATAAAATTATTTTTGTATCGGTTATAAACAAATGAAATTTTGAGGAAAAAAATTTTCACGAATGCCCTACTTATTCTAAAAATACCTGAAAGTTTAAAAGAACACACATTTAAAAAAAATAATGATAAAAAGATGAAAGAACACACATTTTTATATCCATCAAACTTCCTTTTTATAGGAATTGTATTATTTTAAAAGTTATAAAGATGTATTTTATCATAAAAACAAATCTGTCTCTTCATTGTTCTATTGAATGGCATGTACATCCAGTAAGAATATCATGGAATATCTCATACGCACAATGCATTATTTTCTTTAGTGAAAAGCAATTATACTCTTGTAACAAACTCTGAGGACTTGGAAGATCATCTTATTGTGTGACCTTAGGAAAATATTTATCAGCTATTTGCCACCATTTGCTCATTAGTACCGTGGCAATAATAATGCCAAACTCACATATGTGTGAGAATAAAATAATAAAATAAAATAAGTAGTTATCATGATACCTGGCACATATTAACCTCTTAGAATAAGTGAAATGTTGGTTTTGTTCCAAAACACATATAATGTGTTTCAAAACTTTACTGTACAGTTCACCATGTTTCCTGCCGCTTCTGCTCATTCCCTGCTCTGCTAGGCATTTAGTAAAAAGACTCCTTTTTATAGCTTCTCATTCCACATGTATTATCCACTGGAAATCTTTCAGAGACCAACCAGCGAGACCAACTCGCAAAAATATATAAGAGAAAACATATATGGCATGTGGTTAGCTCTTTTGGGACATAAATAGACAAACAGAAAATGTCACTAATGTCACAGTGTCATGTTTTAAAAGAAATATAAATCTCCATGAACTGTTGGACATGATTTTGCTAACACAAAAAAGAAAAGACAACAATTTTCACAAAATTAAACTTAACCCTCTGGGACACGGTTATCCTCATGTTTGCTGCTTTTAAGATTTTATTGGCCTACACTCACATTCAGGTCAAACTGAAGATAGTCAAGTATTATTTAGTAGCATTGGAGGGGGATTGAGGGTCAGGCAGGCATGCCCAGGACATTGTCTGGAGCACAGAAGCAGGGTGTATACCAATTATTCAATGCTGTCTTATCACTGTGTTAAAATATATACATCCAGACAACCCAGAATGTTCATGGACAGAAATGAGGCTCTAGAACCTGTAAGAGTTTGTGTCCCTGAGAGGAAGAAACATGAGTCGGTCATAATTTATAACGGAATCCGTAACTCGGATTCTGAATACTGAATGATCTAGCACACTACAAGAATCAGTGAGTGCAGTGTTTCCAATCTTTGTCAATCAACTTCCTCCTATTCTCCTGTCCCCATAATAATGTTCTACATATCCATGTGCTGTATAAATAACAAAGATAGAAGCTTAAGTATTTCATGGTAAAATGCCACCTGAAATGTAAAAAGAAACCACTTAATTAATTCTTAAACCACTTAGACTAATTTCATCAGAGATTAAGTCATTCAACAAGTCATGTCATTACTGAAGCCAAGGTTGAATTGCTCTTTCTAAAAAATATAAAGCCAATCTTTAAAGAGCTTTACAAAAATGAAAGAACTGATTGATCTTGCCTCACTCTCCTCCTGAAAGGAAAGCAATCTATCCATCTACCCAATGTATCAGGCTCTCTATCTAGTTACTTGCTCTTTTTCATGCTGGTCACAAAGTTTCCAAGGACAATACATTTGAGTACGATAGTGCACATTTCATTTCATAAGGACGCCTCAATTTCGTCTCATTTTTGGAGGAGGATGACTTTCGTCACTGAACATTCCAAACGCATGTTGCTTAAAAGGAGTCAGTTGCTCACCAGCACTTATGGAAATCCCAAGCTTGGGTGTCAGAGGGCATCCAAAAAGGGATGAAGCATCACCCCACAACCGCCATCTGTTGAGTGTTTTCCTGACAGCTGTATCTCTTGACCATCACAAATATAGAGGATCACGAGGGGCACGAAGGGACTGCACAGCAGTCAGACGCAGAGCAAAATGTTCATCTGTGGAACAGCATTGCTTTTAATTGCCCCATAATGATTTTCTAACAGACACAATGGTATGTAGTGCAGTCTTAGAGTTGATTTAAAGCACACAATAAACCACAGTGCAGCTGAAAAACCAATTGAGACTTCTCAGTGCCAGGAAGGTTTTTGTCCTACGTGAATACTTAAGAGCATTTTCACCAGCTCCTCTGTCCACAGTCCACTTTTACCAAAAATAACTGCCTCTATCCTTGTGCTGGGACAGTTTTGAAAAGTAAATGCACATGTTCATTTCAAATATCAGTGAAGTTAAGCTTCGGTTTTATTTTTTATCTTTGAGATTTACAATCCTAAAATAAGTTCATTGGCTAGGTGATGGCCCCAAATCACACTTTTCTGATTTTTTTTTAAACCATCTAATGTTTTTATTCTTACCCTTCAGTGTAAAAGTCCTACTGTCGTCAGTCTTTGCTTCTTCCAGAACATTCTCTGACATAGCTGCTGAGGCGGTATTGAGATGGTGGAATTGGCTCATCAGACACTGAAATCCTTAGCTTTTTAATGGGGGTAATTAATAACAACACTAGAAGCTACCATTATTGGAGGCCCCACTATGGGGCAGTCTTCCTCTGAGGACTTCAGAGCCTTGAACTTGAAAGATTCCAGTCAAAACGACACTTTATGTGAAAGTCTGATACTCTGTTTCTGGGAATTCAGTTGTCAGAATATGATGGATTAATCAGCAGAGGCTTTCTAAATCCCCCGCTCCATTCCATTCTGTAGCATAAAAGAAAGAGAGACCCAGAGAGAAAGACAGAAAGACAGAGAGAGAGAATGAAAGGAACTTCAAAGATCAACGCTTTTACACTTTCCATGAATCCCATCATCATTATTATAATAACCGACATATGTTAACCCTATCACATATATACACAACACAAATGTACACACTAAACTCTCATTTTCTTCACCAATTGCCAGATCTCTTATTTGTACACCATCATGTTATGACCTGTTACTGCTACTCAGAAGTGTGGCACCAAGAGCAGATATTGTACCCAAATTAAAAAGAAAAAAAAAAAAATCTGTGCAAAGCTTGCATTAGGTGCATTTTGGGCTCATTCTTTATTTTTCGGGGGAAGAAAATCTATGCCAAAATGGGCCCCACATGCCCATAAGTGATATTTTTAGAGAAAAAAAAAGTCAGAGTCACCTAGCCAGGATGGCACGAAAACTTGGAAAATACACTTTTGACACTTACATTTGGGAACTCTCCATAATGCATTCCAAAGGCAGCTTTTTCTACAACGCCCCGCTGTTCTTCGTAGTAAGGCCTGTCTATGAACCTGACTTCCTGGTTCTACTACTTCACCGTGAATAACTGTGAGAGACAATAGCTAAATGTGCTATTTACTTTTTTTTTTTAATCCAATAGATATTTGCACCCTCATATTCTCTTGTTGTTGGTAAACATTCTCGTTTAAAAAATAATTGCATACACCATCCAAGAGGCCCTAAGGAGCCATGCCTTGACTACATAATTCAGTTATTTGGGGAGGGAGGAAGAGGGTGAAAATACAGCCTAAATATGCTCAAAGAGTATTCCTTGTCTCTAAATCAGTAGTGGGACACGTTTTCGGCCTACCATCAGTGTGTTGCCAGTCCTCAGAAGCACAAATCTCACACCTGCTGTGCAAAATCAGTTGCCGTTAAAGAACGCATGCGTCAAATGTCTCCTTCCTTCGGGGGCGCCTCATCTTTGCCTAAAGGACTCTTCGATCCTTTTCTTAAAACAATGGTTTCCGTACACCGACCCGTGCAGGCCCTGCGGACGTCTTCCCTAATACGAGGAAAATAAGGACCATGAAATGATACACATCTATAAACGGAACAGATAAGTACGGAGTGCTTCACAGGTGCCAGCCATGTTTTGGGTAGTGGAGAAAAAGGGATGAAAAAATGATCTGAAGCCCCCGGCCTTGTGTATTTTATGTTGTTAACGGGAGACACAGATGAGGAGCAAACACTCACTAGCCAGGTAGTCACAAATACTGGGCCAAGATGAAAGCGAAGTAAGGAACTGGAGAGGAATGGAATGAGAGGAATGGAAGCAGGGAGGAGGGTTTGCTGGCTCGGGGTCTGGGGAGTGGGGCTTTAAACAGTGTGGTTAGAGAAGCCCTGCCTCTTGTGGTTGGATTTGAGTGGAGAGCTCTGCCAATGTCCCAGGGAATAGATTTCCAGTCAGTGGGACGGCTGGTGCAAAGGCAAGAAGGTGGAAAGGGGCTTGGCGTGTTTCAAGAACTGGCTGTTTCTGAAGGCCTTTGTGGTATGTTGGTGTACAAGTTGCCAACTCCTCATTCTTGTAAAAGCTGTCTTGTATTCTAAGATTACGGCTTTCTTCCTTCCTCCCACCCCCCGCTGATGTTAACATGTCCTTTCTTTAAAGAAATGATGTAATATTTCAATGTTAGTTGTTTTTTTTTTTTCTTAAGTAGCCTAACTTGGCAATATAAAATGTTGGCAACCTTATGTTGTTCTCTTTTTCTTTCCTTCCCCCCCAAACTAATTCATGAAATACAAAACTCTGTTAAGCTCTGGCTTAAGACGACATGTACTAAAAGTGCCAAATCCCTCCCCGCCCCCACACCGTGCCCATGGAAAACTCCATCTTAACGGGCTCCTTCGTGTTTGCTTTATTTTACTAATGTTCGTACTTACTTCTTATTTTCCAGGTTTATTCTGAAAGAGAATGAAAACACTGGGCTTCAAAAATGCACATTTTGTGTGTTTGGTTTATTTTAGTTTGTTTTTAACATGAAAAAGTGGTAGTAAAATTTATCCCTGATTCTTTAATAAAACAGCATGTCACCAGAACAGGTACAGGAAATGGGGCCCTCCCAAGATCTTTTATAGACTGACATCAAAATTAAATTGGGATGTTGAGAACATCTGGGCCTCTCCTCCTTCTCTGTCTCCCCCCCAGGATTTCCAAGGGATATCTATGTTTGTTTTGTGTTTGTGTTTTGGGGGTAAGGTGGAGAGTCTGGAACTGCTTTTTTTTTTTTTTATCTTTTTTCTTCAAGGGGAAAAGAGAAAACCAGATATTTTCAAGGGAATTGACTAGTAGTGGCCAGTATAACAAAGAAACCCCACTAAGCCTAACCACAACCTGACAGAATGAAAAGTGATTCCAGAGCTGCCACTCACCACAAATCCCCACGAAACATGCCAGGAAATCAGCTGAAAGCAGTAGAGAGGCTGCTTCTCAAGGGCCACAAACATGACCCCCAGAGAATCTTCTGGTCCCATTCAAATTCAAAGTTGCGAAAGGAGGGGGGGCTGGTGGTGGTGGAAACAGGAGGCAGAGAATTAGCAGCCCTGTGATCACTTTCAGGGTTATGATGGAACTGATTTAAAATGCAAAACCGTGTTCCATTGTAAACCCCGCGACAAACTGGAAGCTGAGAGGAAGTAGGATTTCATTAGTGATTTTCAATTTTAGGATTGAAATGGGGGTGGAAAGATCCACGCTATTTATTTTTCCAGAACTGAGATTGCCTGTTCCTTTTTTTTTTTTTTTTTTTTTGTAGGATAAGTGAACATGGACTGATATATTACTTCTTTGGGCTTCCATGCTAATAAGGCATACTTCCCACAGAATCTGACAGAAAGGATGAATACCTTGCTCTGCTAATGGTTAATTTGTAGTGGCATGTGTATTTCTTGAATGTACATGAAGTTTTCTAATTCATCAGCACACAATTGGGCTTTTTTCCTCCCTTTACACAGAATGAAATGCCGAGAGGGCAAGAGGTTCAGGGTGTTGTATTATCCCTCAGCTAATGTATTTACTACCCAAAAGTTATTGCTAATTTTTTTTCCACCTCAGGAATAAAATTGTTCTTCGGCAAATAATTTAGTACTGACCACACTTTCAAATGTTTATTACTGTCGAATCTGTCACAGATTGCATCAAGCCACAGAGATGCTAGTCTATCTCATATATTTGAAACTCCTCTGGGAAACATATATTCGGACTTACTGCTGAGTGAACATGACTGTTAGGATTATAGAGACCATACACAGTGAAGAAAAGCAGCATCGCTTTTCTGACTGGAAAGTAAACAATAGGGCGATTGTCGGCTTACACATTGGGGCTAATAGCCCTACTGCTGAGGAGCTCTATGTAAAAACCAAGATCAGCAAGCAGTCTTGATGTTTTCTTCTTGGAGTTGGATGTTGTCAAGGATTCAGATGAGCCACCCCAGTGAGTATGCAGGAAACAAAACAGGATATTCTTGTTTAAGGGCTGCTTTCTGTAATTATGTTGATTTTTTATGCAACACTTGAACTTTTAAAAACTCAAGGATGCATAAGAAGTACTCCAGAGGAGAATAAATGATTGGGATTTTGTCTTAAGTGAAATGTTATCTTGCGTTCTTAACAAAATTAACTTGTTTGTATTTGTGAGTGGGTCTATGAATTAAGTATACTTAGACTATGCCTGTTTTGTCTCCCCACCTCACACACTCCCCCCCACCACCATTTTCAAACAGGAGGTCAAGTTGTCTTTGGAACATCATATTTCCTGCTTGGAAAAGGCACTGGATTGTATAATAGTCTGACAGGAAAGTTTCAAGAGTACCAGGAGTTTCCCCTGGAAAGCTTGAGGGGGTAAATGTGCAGCATCTATAAAGTTCTTTCCTTTGAGCTATCATGAGCTGTTCCATTGTTGTGTATACAAAGTCTTCAGAATGGAAACAGCTAAACTAAACTGTAAATACTCTAAGGAAAAACGTCTTTGGAAATATGCGCTGTGGGCTTGCTTGGAAACATTGTACTTTTATCTGTCCTTCCTTGCTGAGGAAGGACCATCTGGCTCAGCCACTTGCGGGTGAATGCTATCATGCTACAGACATCCGGTTACTCCTTTCCCATCCAAATATCAGTTCTGTGGATTAGACAAGGGCTGTAACATATTTGTATGCCAAGAAATCTGATTTGGTGACAATTATTTGCCTTTTATTTTAACAAAATTACTTCATGCTCCTTTTCTTTAATCAAAATGCCATGCGATTTCCTACTTCACTTGAATAATTCTCATAATTTTACAACACAATGAAAGGATTATAGATTAGCACAGGTCAATCTCCTCCATATTCTCCTTATTTTTCTTAAGATTCCAATCCACAAAAGGTCTTGGACCACATAATACTTCCGGGTCAAGGACACCACAAGGTCTCTTTGAAAAGCACCCCAGCTGAGCAATCATATTCCAATGGCAATGTGCCTTGAGTTTTAACCATTGTGATTCAATGGAGAAAATGAAATGTAAACTAGATGTTAACTGCCGACTTTAGACAGGGACATGCTGAGAATGCTGATTTCACTCTAGGGGTGAGGCTTATAGGATAGAATGTAAAATGGAGCTTGGGGGTCAGCCTGACTGGGTTTGAATCCCGATTATACCATTCGGCAAGCAGATTACTCAGCCTTTCTTTCCTTAGGTTTTCTTCTTTATAAAAGGAAGATCATAATCATTCCAATTATTCATTGCTGCATAACAAAACATCCCAAAACTTGGTTTAGACCAAGTAGGTTTAAACCAGCGATTTATTATTATCTTTCACTTTTCTGTGAATGACTATGCTCCATTGGGTGGTTCTCATTTGGGGTTAGTCATTCTCTTGGGGTCGGATACCCACTGGATAGTAGGTTTGAGGGGGCTGGCCATCCAATATACTTCATTCCCACTGTGGGCTGGCAGCTCACTTGAGGCTCACTTTACACCTCACCTCTTTATGTGGCTTGGGCTTTCTCACAGCATGCAAGCCTTAGTCTGACTTCTTCTCACATGGCAGCTCAAGGTTCCAAAGGAACAAGGCAGAAGTCCATACTTAGTCTATTGTCTCTTCTGCCCCATTTATTCATCAAGCAAGTCACTAAGGCCAGCTCAGACTCAAAGGGAGAGAAGTTAAACCCTACCTCTCAATTTCAGAAGTAGGTAATAATTTCCCAACGTCTTCAATCCACCACAGATACCAAACCTACCACATAGAATCTTGTAAGCATTAAATAATTCATCTACGTAAAGTGCCTAGACAGTGTCTGACACTTGTCATGTATTTTCAAAAAAGTCAGTTATTCTTATGTTCTAGTCCTGACCCCATTTTATTCTTCTTCTCTGCATTTATTGCTATTTGAGCTTACTTGTAATTATGTTTGTATATATGTACATGTATGTTTATTTTCTCTCTCCTATCCAAATATAAACTTTATAACCATAGTGACTTCATTTTTTTTCCTCAGGGCCTAGAAAAATGCCTGGTATATAATGAGAGTATTTGTTGAATGAGTAAGTGAACAAACCCTTGGCCAATATAGAACTCGGATGTTTGGTTGTGGAAAATGGGAGTGTGATTGGGGTTGGGGGAATACTATGATCAGAGAGAATCAGAGAGAATTGACATTCTGATTTATTTAAATATTTTAGAAATTAGGATATCATCTGTTATCTAGAGCAGCTTTTAACTGAAACTGTCTTAAGAAACACAAGTATATGAACAAGTCCTACTTTGCCTCCAGAATAGCTGACAATTGGCACAATTTGAAAACTGCCCTGTGCCACCCATGGGCCTTAGAATCTGACAGGTCTGGGTTTCAGTCCCTGCTTTGCTGTTTGCTTGCTTACTGACATGACAAGTTTTTGTAAACTTCTCTGGGTTGTAAATATGCAAAATCAGGCAATGAGGAACCCCTTCATGGGGTTCCTATGAGACTTAAATAAAGTTGACAAAGGGTTTCAACACAAGTACAGGACGCAATTGATAAACAAGTACCAATTTCCAAAAATATTGATGATAAACTATCGATATGACTTTTAATATACTTTATGTTAGAGGGGATGGCTTTTCAATTTTTATTTTTCAAAAACTCCTCTTATGTTCCAAAATACATTTTAAAGTATTAAAATAATATTAAGTTCACTTTTTGCAAATTCAATATTTAATCTGTGAGCATATCAATCCGTAAATTGACCCTTCTACTCCACCCAGTATTTGACACAGGAATTGAAACAGAATATTGCCTAAGTCTTAACAACCATGTTAAAAATAAATATTTACATTTATCAAGAAAAATTGTGACATAAAAGGAAGTAAACATCATGTCCAAAGTACACTTCCTAGAATTCAAGGGAAATTCCCCCACCCCAGCCCCTTCATGAGGATGTCCAAAAGTCAGTTACTTAATCAACAGCTGGTACTGGTTGAGAGCTCAAAAAATTCAAAGCACTTGGAACTTTGGGAATTTTTTAACGGAAACCACTTCTCCTTGGTTTTTAGTGTACTTATTATTTAAAAATAAATTTACTGACCAAGATAAACTGATAAATATAACAATTTTCTTTCCTCAACACACACACCAAAAAAATCAATTCAAGATGGGCAATTTATGGATACACGCACATATTATATAAATTTGTAGTGAGTAAATTGGACAAAATTTTTTTCTGTTTTATTGTTTTGGAAAAACTCTCAAATATTTCCTACTTTGAAAAACTGTTCTAGAATATGTGAAAGATAGAAGCTAGGAAAAAATGACTTAATAGAGAATCTATCATATGTCTTTGAAAGGACAATATTCAGCACTGATATTACATATTGCTGGCAGCTAAACAATACAGCATATATTCCCTTCTCCAAGGAACAAAACACCAGAGCGTGCACATAGCGAGCACAGCTCAGTACCTCCAACGTGAAAGAGAAGGTACTTGCAAAAGTCACAGTGTGGCATAGTAAAATATAATTGATTTGTTTTTGTTTGGGCAGGGGAGGATGTACAAATACAGGTTTGATACCAGATAGTGGCTACATTAAAATTACATGTGCCTGAGAAATAATAGGTGATTAGTAAATATCAGTCTTCTTTCCGTCTTTCTTTTGAACTATATTTTCTTTCTCATCTATTGCCACAATACCTGAGCTCTGTAACTAAGAGTATAGCCACATGGGCTAGTATCATCCTATGGTTCTTTGTTCTCAAGTCAACAAACCTAATCTTGGTTAAGCATTAACAATGGCAGGTCAAGGACCAGCGGTTCTGTCAAGAACCAGTATGCGGAAAGCAGAAACCCAGATGAAATAAATATAAATTAAATTCATCTCAGCATTTCCGTTCCATGTTTAGTTTCTTCATAATCCATATATTACAAAGATAAGCAAGCCAGAGCTTAACATGAAAGGGGGAACCCTTGTTGCTCCCTATCAAGATCTGATCAGATTTATATAAGGCTTCATATGGGCAGATATTGACGTTCATGCCGCCACTATTTTTACTATACAGATGTGCTAACGAAAAGGAATTTTTGTTCTGTTTTTTCCTCCTTCCACGCTTTACCCCTTCCAGAGAATGTCTCTAATTCTACTCTTTAAAACAGTAAATCCAAATGGTAAGAATTCTCCACAAAAGGCATGCCTAAACATTTACCTCTTGCTTCTGTATTTATAGTAGTGATCACTAATACCTATAGTTTGGATTATAATTTGCTCAATTTATCCAAACAAGACAAAAGCCCTTTAGGGGAATTTCACTGTCTAGTCTATTATTTAACCTCATGAACAAAAACACTGTGTTGTCTCACTTAAAAAGATTCATTGCAAGGGTTAAGGGCAGATGAGACGGGCGTCTGCAGTCTCCTGGAATCACAAATGTACAAACAAGGGAACTAATTTTTCTCTACTGTTTTTACAAAAAAAAGGAAAGCTTTTTTTCACACTAGGCAAACAGCAACTGGTTTAGTCTCATAAATTTACATCTCCTAAGTAGTGTCAGTATTCAGGCAGATTAGTTTAACAGGCCTTGTGTTATCATCCAAAGGGAAAAAAAAAAAAAAAGGAAAATATATCCAAAGTCATCTGGTTAATTGGAGGAGGTGGGGAGATGAAGTTGCTTCCATTAGGTTCTTTTGGAACAGTTGCAAGATCCACAAAATCTGTTTTTAGCTCAGTCATTCATCCTGTTGGATGTGTGATGTGTTTTCAATTTAATGATAATTGCCCTTTCCATTTCTTTGATAATTGCCCTCTCTATTATCATTTATGGAGATTCAAATTATAAATCAAGACAAGACAGCCAGAAAAATATTATGATTGTCCCTTCTGAGGCCACAGCACTCAAGTAACACTGCCAAAGTCTGAGAGTTTGAGCCATTTTCATTTGCATGTTTCTGAACATTTTATTTTAGGGTCCAGTGATTTTCCTAAAGAGGAGGTTGCATGACAATCATAGGACTGAATGATAATGGATACAGAGAATATAAGTTTAGCTTCAGTGCAACAGTTTTAAATTTGTATTTGAGACCAGAATCTTGCCCTCCTAACTGTTTGAAAGCAAAGGTGAAAAAATGGATCAGAAATGTTTGCTATCAGTTACCTGGTGTCCCCATGGAGGACATTGCACAGGCCTGCCTCCCCCAAGTTCCTCTCTTCTACTCCTTCTTGGGGAAAAAAAATGCCTTCTTCTCATTGAATATGCTCGATGATCCACACAATAAGTACAAAGACATGAGTGAGATTTTATCTAAGAGTCCAGGAACCAATAATAAAAACCTGCACATAACACATGGTTCTTTGAGGTGGTGCCAGCTTGCACCTGCTCAGGAGTTCCTATTATTAAGTTTTCAGGACTTTGGCAGGCTGTCTGTTCCCCCACAGAGCCACTATTAAAAATTAATTGTATACATTTTGATTTAAATATGTTATATTAAAAACAAAGTCAGTAAATACACAGAAACTCTTCACTTCCTAATTATTGCAGTACATTGCACTGTTCTCTGTGTTCTTGAGGGTGTTACCGCTTATTGCATTTGAATGTTAAAAATATCATAACATGATGTGATAGGGAGCATCTCTTCCCAGTTCTGCATTGGTAACTTGGGACACATGAGTAGTTTAAAATCCACGATGGCAATTACACCACTAATATCAAAAAATGCTGCAAATCATTGCTTTCCCCCCAGGGATCTGATTGTTAAACATTTTGCCACCCAGCTCTGGACAGTAATAGAGTTTTGTGAGAGGGAGGACCTTGGAGCTGGCATGATCTGGGTTTCCTTGGGGCTCAATTAGCAGCTGTATGATCTCGGCCAGTTTCCTTCAACTCTCTGCGCCTTAATTTGTCACTCTCCTGCTTAATCTCCTTCAATACCTTTCCACTACTCTTAGGATAAAGTCCAGAATCCTTAGGGCCTCCTCTCCCTTATCTTTGCCCCAGATTTCTTTATTCCTTGAATCCTGTAAGTTCCTCCTGCCGAAGAGCCCTCACATCTGGAATGCCCTTCCAGATGTGAAATGTCACTTTCTCAAGGTAGACTTCCCTGATAGCAACCCCCTGTACCTCCCACATAATAGGTTAGGACCCCCCACGTATAGACTTTCACAGAATCCTGAACTTGTCCTCACAACACCTGTCGAAAGTGTTAACAAAACTATTTTGCATGTCATCATTTGCTTAATATGAAAGCCCTCTCTGTGCCCTTGTTTCTCATGCATGTTGCTTTACCTCTCAAGTTCAGCTCTACGCTTTGCTAACCTAACCACTTAAATTTAATCTGTAGGATATCTGTTTTAGTAAAGAGCAACCCTCTTTTCATAATCCTTTGTTCCACCTAAGAGGCACTCCAGCCTAGTGTTAAGGACAGGGCCTCTGAGACTCTATCTCCTATGAGCTGTGTGGCCTCAGCAACCTCTCTGTAGTCCCATTTCCTAATCTATGAAGTAGGGTTAATAATAAAATCTGCTCTCTAGGGGTCGTTGTGAAAATGAAGTGAACTGACCTCCCGTAGAGTGCTCAGAGCCGTGTTGATCACGTAGGAATCAGTATTTACCTGGTATTATTTCTACTTGCCTTACCTCTCTCCCTTCCCCCTAATGACATCATTTCCCAGAACCCCCACTTCGATGGAGGCCCCACTCTTCCATTACCTTTGAGGATTATAGACAATACCACAGCTTTAACTGTCCATCAGAATGACACCCAACTGTCTTGTGCTAGTTTCTCCCCTAATTTATAATCTTACAGTCCCAGCTACTTATTGTCACCTCCATGAGACTTTTTGACACAGAAAACACAAGGTACCACACCCGAATCCATCATTACCCCATCAAACTACTTGGGTCTTTTGACATCTGTATTTCTCTTAACAGCATCCCGATTTCTTCAGTGAGGCTCCACGTTTCTAATTCATCTATGTCTCTTCCCTCTCTTGTACTGCACATCTCAGCGGTTGCCAATTTCTATTGATTGTCTCTGAAATACCTCTTGCATTTTTTCTTCCTTTTAATTCCCACAGCTTCCACCTAGTCTAGGTTCTCATTAATCTCTTACTTGTCTAGACTATAACAATAGCCTACTATCCAATCTTCACAGCTTTAGACTCAGCTTAACATAAAAAGAGCATTCTTCTAAAATTAGACACTCTTAAAACACAGGTTTCTCTCCTCCCTCCCTCCTTCTCTCTCAATTGTGTGATGTTTTATGTCTGTTTTCTGTCTGTGAAAATAGAGACCTTGACCAACTAGTTCACCTCTGAATCCTCAGTATCTAATCGTACCAAAAAGAACTATTTATTAAACTTAGTACTACTACTATTGAATATTATTATAGTATGAACAGACTATATTATTAATATAGAATATCATTATTAAAATAGTACTATCAAATGTTAAACACTGTTCAAAGTATTTGTTGGGTTAATTATTGAATAAATCCGTTTTCTGTCCTTGCTCTGATCTATAGTACACACACTTCATCTACTTAAATTGGATTTCTGGTTAATTCACTCCCTTGCTCAAACATCCTCAGCCCTTCCCAATTGATTGCCTACTGTCTAATGTCCCCATCCTGGAATATGAGGCTCCAATTAAGAGGCCAGTCTTGCTTCTATGAAAGCTCCATTCCACTCAGAGTATTCAGAGTTGTTGCTGTTGTTTAAATTAGGGAAAGGATAATATTAGTTGTGACCTCAAAAGCCTCCTCAGCCTACATCATGCAGCCGAACAGAGAAAGCGGCAGAGCTGATCTTCCCTAACGATTACACTTGCTTCTGAAATCGAAGGTACAGTTAGTTAAGAGTTTTAAGAGTCGATCATCATAGTTCCAGCAGAGGCCACGGAAAAGACAGGACCTCTTTCAATAACAAAATATTAAGGCTGTGGAGTTTCCTCAAAACTTCTCAAAATAATTTTGCCTTATTTAATTGTAAAAGACAAAAAAAAAGATAAGACTAGAAATTTCCCTCTAGTTTACTTAAATTCATTTCATTGCCCTTTTTTCTCTGGATAAGATAGCATTGGATGCACTTTTTCTCTCAACTGGCTTCTTTTCATTCTTGAGCTTTTTTTCATATTGAATTATATACTCCCTTCTCAGTATATACTCAGAATTATAGTTTCTTCATTTGCATCTTGATGATCAAAATGTTGCTTTCATATTACTTGGAATTTATTTCTTCTTGAATCTCATAGATTTCCCCCTAAAGTATGGTTTAAAGAATACTCATTCTCAATTGACTGGTAAAGTCCTGGCCTTGCATTTTTTTTTTTTTTTTTAATACTGATACCACCACTACAGCACAGATAAGAATTACTCAGATGTCAGAGTTCTTTGAACGCTATTGTTTTCAAATTGGAAATTTTCCCAAAGAAACTGACTTCAAAATTTAAAGAAAGTACACAAAGAGTAACTCTTCTTAAAGAAGAGGGAAATTTTTATTCAACAACTGTAATAAATGTTGTATTCAAGGGTGACTAGCAAGACCCCTTCTGATATACATAGAAGGCATTCTCAAACTTTAGCAAAAATACTTTATTTTGTACATTTGACCACACCTGGTTAATGCTGCCCTCAATAGGTTTGCTCACAAAGTTAATATGTATGTTATGTATGTAAAAGACATATATAAAATTAATTCTATTTCTGTAACTTTCTAAATTATCCAATATGGTATGCATTGAAATTTTAAACCATGTGCCTAAACTGTCAAGAAAACATTGAAAATTTTTTGAACTATGCATTTTCAAATATAAATGCATATTAAAAAAATAGAAGTCTGGCTGTCCATTCAAAAACTGTACTCAATACTACAGTTATCAACAATTACTCAGTTACCTTTGATCTCTTAAACATAGGATAGTTTGATAACCAATATTAATTCATCCTACAAGATAAGCTTCTTTTTTTTTAAAGAGATTTTATTTTTAAGTAATCTCTACACCCAAAGTGGGGCTTGAACTTACAACCCTGAGATCAAGAGTCGCATACTCCACCGACTGAGCCAGCCAGGCGCCCCTAAAATGAGCCTCTTTATTACAGATGAAAATATCTTTCTTTTACAAAATTACATAATCAGATGTCCATTATTTATATGTTAATTTCATGTCTATTAGCTAACCATGAGATGAAGAAATTGGCAAGAAAAAAAACCTTAAGTGCTACTTTATTCCTTTAGCTTTTTCAACCATGGGGGTCTAAGATATTATGCTCATCTGTAAGTGGACATAACCAAGGACAGTATGAAGCCTGGGAATGAGTCTACCTAGCATACTTTCCTTTGTTACTCATCGTAGAGCCCTTATAGCTATGTGGGACCCTCATCATAAACCATGGTGCTAGGGACAAAAATTCAATATTAGACTTGGTTGAACTGCATCCAAGGACCGTCATTTTGATGCAAGGTCACATGGAAGAAGGGTGTATGTCCGTTTTTCATCAACCATTTTAAGGTCAAGCTTTGCAGCGTCCCTCCGCCATCTCATCAAAGCCTTTGTGTTCATAAAACACTTTTTTAAAAAATCCTGCTCCGTTTCCCATCAAACTTACAGTTTGTTGAAAAACTAAAAATTACCAGTCTCCAAAAACTTACTCTCTTGCTCTCTTTTTAGTAATTTATACATATAAAACCATAAGAGAACCATCTTCTTCACAACATACTTTCATCAAGGACACAAATGATATTAATAAGTCCTTTTACATTCAGGAAACAACTAATACCTCATCTAGCCTCCAAAATGCATTATAGTTAGCCCATCTTGGAATTCTATTGTTTAAAAATTCACTAAATAATGCTTTTTTAATAGGCACTCATTTCTTGGTCTGTTCCCTTGATTAAACTATGTCCGTTTTAGGCTGGAGACAGTGCTTGATTTTCTCTTGCAGGTATGACTCACTTGATGGAAAATCCATCCATCTACACACTGCTGCATTAGGAATGAATTTTAAGTATTCAGAACCTTCATATAGTACCTTGATTTTTAGAGCCTAAAGTAAACATAAGAGAGAGCAGTACTTAACAGGCCACGAGTTGGATTTACCATCTCAGCGCTTTGAGAAACTGTAGCTAACTGCTACATCTCACCGTTTCTCTAAGTTAGCATTTCACTCCTTGCAAAATGTTTTTGACTGGAATAGGCATGTTCAACAGAGAGAGAGAGAAAACTATTACTCGTAGTAAAATAAATACTGCTTGGATAGTAATAACTGATAAATAATAAATATGCCTTCTATCAAGTATGTACAAGGTAAATTAAACATACTCATTTTATTAAGAGAGAAATGAATACTTATCTGCTACAAAGGTGGAATGGTGTGGAGTCTTCCCCTCACACGTGTGATGTCGGCTGAGTGTAGTTAGTGTCAGGGGTGAGAAAACAGTCAGGAGGCCCATTTACAGCTGCCGTTTGCAGAGGCTAGAGAAGTAGACACTGGCTTCTGAGGAAAAAGATCCCATTACCAAAAAAATAAAGTTTCTTCCCTGTCTACGAATGGTGAGCAGGCACTTTCTTTGCTTTAGGACATGTGTAATGTTTCTTTTGAAATTTTAATCATTGTCAACTGATACTAAAGTGAGCCAGGTAAACCTTTCCTTATGCTTTTGGAAAAGAATAACTGACAACTGAAAAACAGGCCATGGTCCCCAAAGACCATTCAAGCAAACACACAAAGTTTGTGTACTCTGTGTGTTTTTAATACACGGCCGTGTCAGATCTGAGGGATACGGTTATCTAAAGAAAGAAGAAAAATCCTTTGAGCCATTTTATTTTTTCCATTTAAAATGTTTCTTGCGTTCACATTAATATTAACTTTATGACCTCCTCACATTGTGATATAATCATCGAAGAGGAAACCACGCACCCTCCCTTCCCTGGGTAAAGACTTGCTTTCTGATTTGCCCTCGCTCACATCCGTGCTTACTGAAGGAACAGATGCTCGGCTTCTAAGTGTCTGACTCTGGCCTTTTCCCTCGTATCACCAGAGCAGAAAGAAAGGGGGATCCCAAGCAATGGTGGCAGCTTTGCAATGGCTGGCCCGTACTTTCACATTGAAAGTAAGCAGGTGGCATCAGTGGGCTGTCTAATGACTAACAAGATAAGAGCACAATTGATCTTTGTATTAACCCATGCCCCCAGGTGGGGGGGGTGGGCAGCCTGCTCTTCCCTCCTGGGTTCAGTTACACTGCTCAGTTCCAGGAACATTTTAGACCCATTCGTGTTTTTGTCTGAGCTGATTCTTAAAGCACAGGGGCACCAACACAGATATCCCACGTCATCTAAATTCTATCTTCTCTGAAACGCCGAACTAGTAAATGCCTTTATAATTTGCATCTGACTCAAAGCAATATTTGATGTACATTGAAAATGTATCTTTAATCCTATTGATATTCTTTTCATGCTGAATTTGAACTGTGGGTTTGTTTGTCTTCCTTCTAGGTCTCAGACAACTCACTCTAAACCACACAACTAGTTCTGAAGAGTATGGAGCCTACATAGATTCATAAGGTAAATGATTAATTTCAAAATATGACATTATGGATTCAATTATAGTATGAATTCCAGCATTGTGTAAATGTGTTGTTTTTCGTTCATCTGTTGGAGACTGGGTTGTGCTGTGGGAACAATAAACTGCATCTGCAGGTTGGCTCTTTCAGTGTCAGGTTATGTACGGTATGTTGCTTAAGGCTGGCTACCTACCTCAATTTTTTATGGAAGTCTTCTCATGATCTTAAGAGGCACCTGCCCTGGGGTATGCCAGAACATCACAAATCACATAGTCGATTGGAAAACGATTCGAGCCGTTATTTGCATACATGAAGCCCAAAAGTATTGGGATGCATTCCTTTGTAGAAGTAGCAGGAGGTACAAAACATCCCATTAAGGCCACCTCTACCACGGGCAAAGTCAGATGAGGAAGTATGTGGTAAAGGAATTTATAGAGGATGGCCTCGTATTTTTGTTTCTCTAAATCAGTCATCATTTGCTTTCCTGCTTGTTAAATAATTGTTTATTTCTAGAAGGTATCGAATCCATATGAAGGTACATACAGGATCTCTGATATCACCTATAGCGAAATGGTGAGAAGACTCGGCTTCCGAGCCAACCTAAATTCAAATTGCGGTTCTGCCATTTACTGGCTATGACACGGTGGGCTTCGATTTTCTTATCTACGAAGTGGGAGAAATAATAGTACTCACTTCCAGGAGCTGTGGCACAGTATAAACAAATGAGTAGATGCAAAACATTTGGAATATTGCCTAGCACCTAGTAAACACTAAATTTACTGATTAACTAAAGGGCTTTTATTCTACCTCCTCACTTTGTTTCAGCTTCTTCATTTTCCTTTAGTCCAGAAACTTGGTGGTTGTGGGAATTATTAAGGGAAGCAAACTCCCAATTCCCTCTTCGCAGCCTTTCTCCTAAACGAGATATATTATACCTTTCATGTAAATGCCAGGAAGGGAAATAATTGGCATCCCGTTGCCCTTTGAATGGGTCCCTGGCTAGCCCTAGGTGGTGGGACGTGGAAAGTGACCTGAAAGCGGGTGCCTGCCAGCTCAGCAGCACAATGGAGCGGGAGATTCAATTAGAAGACTCATAGCCATTTCAGAAACATGCAAACATCAATTGACATAGAGTTTCAGGAAGCAGAATAAAAAGGGATCTACAAAACAAAAACCTTTCAAAGGGATGGAGGCACCATTCTTCCAAATCACAAATGGATGATTATGATCACCATTAGAGCTTAATGAGCCTATATCTGGCTAATGACTTCATCTCTCCAGTAGATTTGCCAGGAGTCTGTGTTTCCACAAATATCTGTCCTTCTCTTCTAATAAACTTAACCATCGTGCTAGTTGGTCAGAACAAGTCCTTGGATTTCTCCCTCCTCCATGAGCAAAAGCGTGTTTCTAAAATCTATCACACCCTGTCTCAGGACTGAAAGGAACAGAACACAGAAAAGAAAATAAATAACACCACTGTATGGTTTAAAGAACCTTGGAACACCTAGGTTCAATTCTGGGTCAGTAACTGCTCTCTGACCTAGTTTTCTCATCTCCAAAATGCAACTGATCACTATCCTATTTCTAAAGATAACTTTGAAAATATAAATATGTGCAACTGATCTTTTAACACATACAGGGATATGGTTTATTTTACATAATTTATATATTTCTTACAAATGCCATCATTGATTATGGCCATATTTTTATTTTAATAACCAAAGGTAGAAAACGGTAATTATAAGTTTTAAACAAGTTACCTGCCGAGCCATTTAAAGACTATTGATTTGAATAAGAAGTAAGACCTAAACTGAAGTTAGAATCTTTTTTTTAACTAACCATACTATTATAATATTTAGTTCATAGTGATACTTAGTGTTAAAATCATTTAAACAGGCAATATTTGGCAAAGTAGAAATAATGATGTATCTTTTAAATAATAGGTATTAATAATAGGCAGTCTATTGGAAAAATAATAGATACCATTCCCCATCATGACTTTTACTCATATGTTGGTTTGAATAGTTCTTTCATTTTCCTATTTTCAAAATATATCCAGTAAATATAGTAGATCTCAATATAGGCTTGAATAATGTTCACACAAATATTATTGTCTTAATATAATCTTGAAAAAGATCACACCACTATAATATTGAAAGTAAGGCATGAGGCACCTGGGTAGCTCAGTCGTTAAGCGTCTGCCTTCGGCTCAGGTCATGATCCTGGGGTCCTGGGATCGAGCCCCGCATCGGGCTCCCTGCTCAATGGGGAGCCTGCTTCTCCCTCTCCCACTCCCCCTGCTTGTGTTCCCTCTCTTGCTGTGTCTCTCTGTGTCCAATAAATAAATAACAATCTTAAAAAACAAAAAAAAAGAAAGGCAAGTAATAGTTATGGTGGAAGGGATAATACTAGCTATTAAGACAATGCTTTAGTGTAATACTTCAGAAATTTTAAATTGTTTTATGCTAAAATATTCCAGCATAATTTTTCTGGGGTCTTTATGCTATAAATAAACTTTGATTGCTATGGTAATGTAAGAAACACGAATGGATAATGTCTATTCCCTATAACCAGCATATCAGGTAAGTGTCATGGTGAAAAATACATGGCTGGGATAGCATTTTTGAATTCTAGTCCCAAACCTCCAACTGAATTTTCCGAGTGATCTTGAACAATTAGCAATGATCTAACTAAAATTTTTTATATAAAATTTGAAGAAATAAATAAAGGAGTTTCAAAAATGAAGGCTGATTTTTAAGAAAAACTTTCAAGCAACAAAAATGTCTAGCAAATTCTAACAGGCACCAAATCCACATTCTGCTCTCAGGCTTTCCTTCAACCTGTCTGCCCCTTCCTCTTACACACTGATTCCATCATCTCAAGAATGAGAGGGTTAGTTTAAAATGAAGCCTGTTCATATTCACTAGAAACTTTAAAATCACAAAAAAAGTACAAGCTAAATGTATTATTTTAGTCTCACTGACTAGATGTTTAGAAACCTCTTTTTTTTAAGTTATTTAACTAATTTTATTGGGGGGTCTCTAATATCTCCACAACTGTTCACAACAAAGAGTATAAAAAGAGTATAAAGTGTGACCCCTGCTTTCTGCAGTTTATTTATAAAAGTGAAATCAACATATACAAAATAAACACTATCATCACAAAAAATATATGTGTGTGTTCATCTCAGTATTATAAATTATAAATTCTGTAGGAATTTACATGATGGATTTATGATGGAAGAGGTGGGATCCAGGATGGGGATTTTAATAATGAATAGAGCTTGGATATGTAGTTCTTCTCAAGGCCAAATAACCAATGGTCCTGTATTTATATTATCCAGGGTCCATGGAATGAGCTATTTGACCACTAAAAACAAAGCAAAGGAGTAGTCAGATGAAGGGGCTGGTTCATTCACAGTGAAAGCCAGGTAAATCCCAACAAACAGGTCTTTCACTCTTCCATGCCCACTAGAGAATAGACATCCCACCAAAATCCCAAGCTTACCTGGACTATGAGGCTCCCCTCTCACATTGCAATAGTGAAGATTCCATCGTGGGTAGAAAGAATTCAGTCCCCTCAGGAAGAACTAGAGCTATTGTAGCTGAGTTCAAGTCTTTGAACTTGTTGAACTCAAATGTTGGCCTTGGACATAAAGCTTCCTGAGTAACCCCATCTATCCAAAACAGAAATTCAGCGTCTCAGAGCTCATCAAGCATACACATTCTCTCCCTGAGGACTCAGTCTCCTCAGCTGTCCCTGCTGGCCCATCACCTGCTCTCTTTGGGTTGCTGACCAGCTCCAAAATGAACCAATTGAGGAAGAGAAAACTAATACCATTGACATTGATAGGGAAAGATTTGAGAATACAGAAGATAAGTCCCTGAATTCGTTCTATGAGTTAACATTTGCCATCTAAGGAAAAAATGAGATCATTTATATTAATAATCCAAAACTTGATTCACACAAAGAAAATTAAAATTAGATACTGTTCTTGAAACTCTGATTTGCATTATGTTGTGAAAGTAAACTGTGAGTATACTGATGGCAGTGATAATCATAGCTACCATGGGTTGAGAGTTTATTGCATGTGTGGCATTCTGTCATATGCTTTAATTTATGTATATCTCATTAAATCCTCACAAAACTTATATATAGGAAGAAGGTAATGTCCCTAGTTTAAAGATAAAGAAATGAGGCTCAAAAATTTAATTTGATCAAATTTAGCAAGGAGAAAATAGCAGAGTCGGGACTCGAACCTATGTCTATCTGAGGTCAGAGGGCATCCTCTTTCCATTATGTGCACTACCTCTCAGACGGTGCTGCCTCACTGTCTAATGATGCTTTTCTTATATACTCAGGTATACCAGGAAGATGACTAAGTTGACAGTTTTATTGCATGTATGTACATTAACATCAACCAATACTTATTATTTAGTCCCATGAAGTCAATGAATGTTTTGCAAGAGATGGGCTACAGATTCAGAAAAATCAATGAGTATTTGACTAAGCAAGTGAATTATGAAGAGTAAAAGCATCATATGTGCTTTTTCTTGGAAGTAAAGGGAAAGCAATGGTGTTAATAAAATGGACCCAATGCTAATGACTTCAAGCCCCCCTCACATACCCGCTCAAAGTAGAAATCAATCTGACTCTAAGGTTGATTTTGCTCATTCCATAGACTTATTTCCCAAAGGAGTTCCTTAATTTTGACATTCAAAATACAGAATCCTGTCGTGGCTCTTTACTTTTAGATTCAAGGCCAGTTTACTTCCTAATCTCTTCTCATTTATTATTCACTTTCATATAAAGCTCATTTTGTCTTGTTTTCACATTCTTCATGTTCTTACCCACTCTCTAACTGACGATTCTCACTGTCTGGAAGATCTTCCATTGATCTTACCTTTTCTTCCTCGTGTCTCTTAAGTCTTCACTGTATTCAGCTTCCAGGATCTGTGGTTCTGATTTTGCCTAAAGCTTTCCCAACTAATTAGATATAAAACATTGTAATCCTTCTATGGAAATCATCTTTCGTCTATAGCCAAAGGCATTACCAATGGTAAAATGTACTCATTTTGTATATAACAGTAATTTCAACCACTAGATTGTACTTTTCATTGATCTTTTTTTTTTTCTGGGTAGAGTAGAAGTGCTATTGTTGATGATTTATAAATTTCAAAACATACAAGGAAGAAAATAAAAGCCATTGTTTATGCCAACACCCCAAGAAAAACATTGTTAACATTTTGTTATATTTCTTTCCAATTTTTTTTCAACACATTTGGTTGTGTTTTAACTTTAATTCTCCCTGCCTTAATATATTTTTATTCTGCTTTGTTTCTCCTAAAATTAGACCCTCTAAGATTTGGATTCATCCAGTTCCCTGGATTCATAAAAGCCAAGTGACCAGTCGGGGGGTTGACCATTAAGAGGTCTAGTGAAGCATTGATTCACAGAGGTCTAGAAGTAGTCTTAATTCTGGGCTTATTTACAAAGATCAGGTCTTGTGTGAAACTCCTGGATAATTCTCTTTGCTTCCATTATGTGTTAACTTCCTATTAATTAAAACCACTCTGTTTTATTGCACAGAAGCTAGAAAAATATATTAATATTAGGTTATATAAGACATGGTATTATAAAATAATACATCGGTCTTCTTGATTTCTAAATTAAATTAAAGATCTAAAAAACTATTTCGTGTTTATCTAATGTTGAAAATGCCCTCTGTGGGTTTTATCTCCTGCCCATAAGCCCATCTTAACTACATGGAAAATGAAATTTTCTTGTTCAGATATCTAGCCTTTTTATCCCCTCAGCTCATTTTATCAAGAGTGATTCATCAGTTTTTATCTGGTGAACAGACATTGTCTGAAAACTTAACTTTTTCCATGTGACTAACCTGCCTAATTTTTGGGTTCAAGTTTTTATCCTTTAGACAATTAGGAAGGACTTTGCTTTTATGTAATTGCTAAGCATCTCATTTCTTCCACCTATGAAAAATAATGTTTGATTATTCTGCCCAGATTTAGACACTTAACCCAGTTTGGATTTATTTGATAACCAAACTTGTAAGGACACTAACCAACATTTCCCCAAAAAGCATTAAAATGTGACCTCATAGGAGAAACAGCTTTTCAGTCTTACTGAATACCTTCCTCACCCCCCCCCCCATATAAGGTGTATCCTTAGCAACTAGCACAAAGCATACCATCATCAGCTATTTGTAAACAAATGAATAATACCTTTCAAGGCATCAAAACCCATCCCCAAGAGAACAGGACAAAGTTTATGAAGACTAAAAGTTTCCATAGCTTGCAAAATCTTTTTGTTCCAAAAAATATATATACTTCCTTAAATGCTACCTATAAGCCTCTTGCCTGTGAGAATAGCATTTCTCACACCTCTTTTTTTTTTTCCCCCTCACATTACCTAAAAGAGATATGAGGGACTACCCAACTTAAATCCTGAGTCTAAAAGTATTGAGAAACAGCTAAGTATATTCATGCCTCTGTAGTGTAGATTTTACAGACAAAGATAAAGAAGCGGAGGTATTAGTACCATTGATGAGGCTGAGAACTGAACCCCTGTGGGTGTTGAGGTTTCCCAGGCAATGGGGGTTCAGGAGGATGATCGGGAGTTGTCAGGACAATCAAGACACTACAATATTTTAATCTGCACGCTTTCGGCGTCAGTGTAGATACTGCCCACAAGAGGTCTGTGTTTTATTAAAATCTAAACTAATTCCCCTTGTTTTATGCTACTGAACGGTTCATTTGCTGTGGGACCCTCAGGGTAGTAAAAGGGAGGGAAACAAATTAAGTCAAAACTGCAGACTTGTTAAGACTACATAAGGTGTATCTAGCTCTCTTATTGTTACATGACATGTTGGGAGAAAAAAAAAAAATCTCTGGGAAATCCACCTTGATTGATCAAGGCAACCTTTGAAACATGCATTGAAAATGCAGAGAAAACCATGTGTAATACGAAATAGCATAAACAAATCGTTGTCTCACTTTCTGGAAATGGTGTTGGCACTAGGATGAGACATGGATGAAAAAATTCCAAGAAAAGCAAAGACATCTCTTGGTAAATCAGTAAGCTTACTGGTTAATGAAGAGCCAGGCTTTGCTATTAAGGACTTGACAGTCAGTGGTTATGAGCAGGTCTTTCTAGAATGGTTGCCACTGACGAGTGCTAATGAGGGACTCGTATATGTGCCTGAAGAAAGAAGGAAATAGCAACATTTATGACTTCTGCACCACCCAGAATACACAAAAACACACCCTTACCTAATCCCTGTCTATAAAAGTTTATTTATGTAGTTGTAAATTGGAAAATCTCAAGCATAAAACTCTATATCTATTAAATATACAGTGGTTTAGTGTAGTGGAGACAGGGCAGCCTGGTTTATTTGTGCTTTTTCTGTCAGCGATGACATGAGATCATAGGGAATCCATATCTCTAAAGCCAAAGAATAGCTCCCAGTCATTTGTGGCTTCATTAGCAACGTCGTGATGTCCCTTAAGGACAAAACACATAAATGTTCTCCTGTCACTTACAATTGTGTCAAGGAGAAAACCAAAATGAACTTGCAAAGTCATGCACCAGCTCAATTTTGGAAGGAAAAAAAAAATCTTCCTTTGAAGGAAATGAAATCAATCCCCAGTTCAAATTAAATTTGGACTATTCTGTGAAGCTCCAATACACAGCTCCAATAACAATCAGTACTTACGGACTTAAAATGCAGGCAAATAATGTTTCATTTAAAAGAAATTGAATGAGGATTACTGACAGAGAAAGTTTTAATGCTATTTTATCATTAGTTAAAGTTAAATCATGCCATTATTGGCTCAGTCGTAAACATCTCAATCCCCAATCTTTTTTTTTTTTTTTCCCAAATGTTCCTAGAAGCCCTTTGCCTGGTTGGGCTTGTGTTTTCATCTTATTAAAACCTTGTCATGCAAATGTATCATAAGTGTAGCCTGAAGACTTCTGTCTCATGCAAAATTTAGCTTAAATTCTACTGGCATGAGATACTTTGTTATGCACAAACCTTCTGTTTGGTTTGCTGACATTCTTCTTAGTCGGCTCTCATGGTGATTCATTATCTCGTGATATAGATTTCCAAGTATCATCTTTGTATTGATTTTTATATCTTTAATAACCACTCCACAGAAGATGGCTCTATGGTGTCATTGATCGCATCAAAAATTCAAGGCTTACAGAAATACTAGAGGGCTAATTGGTAGCAGAACATTTCAGACTTAATCTTAATGCAGTCTTAATCTTCTGCATTAAACCTACCTGAAGGTTTCCTTTTGGAGTCGACGAGGGGAAGTTTAGTGCTTCGTTGAAAAACACCTGGCGAGAGCCAGCCAGAACAGCAATAAATGGACTACAGACTTGGAAATGTCACTTCCCAAACGCTCAGAAATTAAGAGCACTCCCTTCATCTGGGGCCTTCATCATCGGAATGCTTCTTGCTTTTCTTTTCCCTCCACAGAGCCAGGTTTGTTCATATATTTCTGTGAAAGAAAAGTCCCCATGATTCTAAAGCACATGCGCCGCTGGGATTTGAGAATTTCCCAGTTTACCAGTAGAAGGGCTTCCTCTGCAGAAACTTAGAGTGAACATCCTGTTTGTGTAAATGACTTTAAACAAGAAATTTAGGACTGCCGGTATGGACCTGCAAGTCTGGAGTCCCCGTATATGACGAGGAATATCATACTCCAGCTTCCTTCTCGCACCCTGTGGGTGGAGCATGCAGATGGGCTTGAGATAATCAGAAACCTAACCAGAAGACGCAGGAGCTTTCTGCAACACTTAAGGGTAGCTTGATTATAAAGCTGGAACGGGATTTACTGTATTTTTGCCAAAAACTTTTTGTGAACCTACTCTGTGCCCGTCCCTATATCAAAGCACAGCTGAGGAGAGCCTGATAGTTGCCCTAGAGAACCTTAGCTTCAGAAGCCTATTGGTGGAAGGTGGAAGCAAACTAAGGCATATGGGATAACTAACTAGAAGGAGGGATATATAAGGATGTGGCTTTGGAATGGGCCACTCCTGAATTCTATTCCACCTCCAACACTGTGCTGTGTGACTCTCGTTGCCTCCCTGGAAAAGGGGCGATAGTTAAAAGTTTCTTGCTCTTGAGAATAAAAAGTGACAGTGCTTACAATGCTGAGTATGAAGCACATCATCCAGGCACCTCAGAGGCCTGTTACTTATTAGAAAATGATAAAAGAAGAAGCCGCATGTTGTTGTTTTCCCCTCTGTGTAGGAGTTGGAGAAGTCCTTTAAGAGCAGGTAGAAAAGAGAGATCAATTTAAAAAATTACATATATTCTTCTTTTTTGGCAAAGTTTAGAAGAAAGAACTAAACGTATACGTATACGTTATTTCAGCATTATAGATGTGGCATCAAACACTGAAGGGAATTTGGAATTTTAAGACAGTTGAAGTTCAAGTCAAGGCTTTAGAAAGACTGGGAAGAAAAGGGATGAATCAAGGATGGAGGCCATCGTGAGATTTTCCAAAGGTCATGGTGAGTTTTTGAGGTATAGCATTTAGGTACTTGAAACTTGAATTTAAATAACTTTTAAATCACCAGAAATTACAATCACAAATTTCCAAGTTTCTCATTTTCAGAATGAGCTGTAAAAAAATCTCGTAAACAAAAGAATAAATATATAAGGGTCTAGGCAGTTGATTTCAGTATCGATGCACTGATAGACTTTACTGCTGAGATTATCTTCAAAGTGTAACATTCACGATTTAAGTGTGGATTTCAAGTAATTTACCTAGGATATGACACATAAAGAAATAGCAAATGCTTGTAAGATACAAATTATTTTTCTATTCAAATCATTATTCCTGTTGCAGTTATTCACCTCACAGAATTTAGTCACGTCCCTGGTCCATAAATACCCATTTGTTGATGAAACTCACTTTACATTTCCATTGCACCCTCTTTCCCAAATAAGCAGCAACTTTCAACCCAAGAGAGTAAAACATTTTCAAGTGGCTTCATTATGGATGTTTTTATTTCATTGTTGTGTTTCTGCCTGTCAAGTTGCCTTCCCACAAAATAGTTCCTGATTTTACAGTGTTCCAAAGAATTCATCCCACTTGTTGCCTCCTTCTTTTGCCTTTTATTTTCTTCCTTTTTACTCCCTTCTTCCCCTTTCCTTCTCTGCTATCTTTTTTTTTTTTTTCTGTTATCACTGCTTTTCTCCACTTCACTTCTCCGTCTCTGCTCCCTCCCTCCCTTAGTACATTATTACTTGACCTGAAACCCAATGCACAGAATTGTAAGTTTGATTCACATTTTATTTATCCTTTGGATATTTTATTTTATTTTCTAAAGTTTTATTTAGGGGGCGCCTGGGAGGCTCAGTCAGTTAAGCGTCTGCCTTCGGCTCAGGTCATGATCCTGGGGTTCTGGGACGGAGTCTCACATCAGTCACCCTGCTCAGCGGGGAGTCTGCCTCTCCCTCTCCTTCTCCCTCTGCTCCCTTCCCCAATCATGCTCTCTCTCTCTCGTACTTTCTCTGTCTCGAATAAATAAATAAAATCTTTTTTTTTTGCCCGTGCAAGACCTGGGGGAGGGGCAGAGGAAGAGGGAGAAAGAATCTCAAGCAGACTCCCGCTGAGCTCGGAACAGGATGTGGGGCTCCATCTTATGACCTTGAGATCATGACCTGAGCCGAAATCAAGAGTCAGACGCTTAACCGACTGAGCCACCCAGGTGCCCCTATCCTTTGGATATTTTAAATAACAATCCAAGGAGTCCCCCAGTATGGTGCTAAATTCATTTTCCATCTGTCACAAGAGAGGAGTAATGCGTGAAAGGGAACAAGAATTCTACCAAACTCATATGCTGCAAAATGCAGTAAGGATAATCTCTTTTTTCCTTAACCTTTACTTTTTTATTTTTCCCTTCAGTGTAACAAAAATTCAAGGTCTCTAAAGTCTTCAGTACAGAAAAAAAAAAATGCTTCTGCTCAATAGTAAGTTAATATGGAACACAAACAGTAATTTTCCATTCTCTATTTTTAAAAACATCAAAATATTACAAAAGGAAAACATAGGTATCTACTTTTAATACACTAGGAAAAAAAGACATTCAATATTAACCAGCTTTTTCTGAAAGTTTTTCTTTATTTTTTAAAATAGTATTATTTAGGGGCGCCTGGGTGGCTCAGTCGGTTAAGCGTCTGCCTTCGGCTCAGGTCGTGATCCCAGGGTCCTGGGATTGAGCCCCGCATTGGGCTCTCCGCTCCGCGGGAAGCCTGCTTCTCCCTCTCCCACTCCCCCTGCTTGTGTTCCCCCTCTCTCTGTGTCTCTCTCTGTCAAATAAATAAATCTTTAAAAAAAATAAATAAATAAAATAAAATAGTATTATTTATCCTTTACCGTTGTCAGGGAATTAAGTTTTTGTTTATTAATAAAATAATACTGTTAACAGTATTTGATTCTTGACCAACAATCAAAAGATTGGAATATAGTAAAATACTGCTGATAAAAATATACTTGTAATTTTTCCTTTTTATTACATTCCTTTGTAATAATAATAAAAATACCCAAACAAACCTCTACAAAACAGAGTTAACAGAGATATCCAGCCAAGTGAATCTTTTAAAAAAAAATATTGGGCTTATATATAAAATGGCCCAGAGGTGAAATAAAAAAGTTTTGACACTTTCAAAGTGTTCCCTTTTAAGGGCTTTCTTCTGATTACAGCTCAGTACTTGTTACACTCTCCAAATGGAGGCCCTGTATCATTCCACAATGGGAGCCAGCTTTGCGATCATTACTGACCCTAGGCCTGAAAGCGTATCACACATGCCTTTCAATTTGCCTCTGTGGAATTTATGTAACTTCAAATTATAAATTGAATGCCCAATGGACAAAACTGGCTTCCTAACTTTTAGTCACATAGTAACAATAACTGCCACCTTTTAAGCAACTATGATGCTTTCACTTGTATTATCTTGAATTCTAACAAAGACCCAATATGAGAAATATTATCGTCTTCATTTTACAAATGAGACAACTGTGAATCAGATAAATAAACCAATGTCGTCGTCCAAATGCACACAATAAATAATCATCCCACATAAACTCTCTGTTCTGTTTGGCAAATAACAATGTCCCGCAACATTGCAGTTTGCCAATGATTAGTGAATGGTGTTGTTTCACTTGGTTTCATTTGTTGTAGTAAGAGCATTTAACATGAAATCTAGCCTCTTGACATATTTTTAAGTGTAAGATACAACAATAGGCACAATGTTGCACAGTAGACCTCTAGAACTTACTCTCTCCCCTAAACTGGGAGCAGGATTGCTGTCTTCAACATGTCCCCCCCCTCCCACGGGTTGGATATGCCTTAGGGGCTTGAAGAGTCATCCCTTTCAACTTTACAAATGATGAACAAAATGGTCCGAAATGGGGCTGGAAACTTTTTCTCTCCTGGCTCCTACCGACTCGCCTCTGAATGCCTCTCTCACCAGGCAAAAGACGTGTCAGGACACAAGCTATTCGACACATTTCCATGGCTTCAGTCTTCCCTGCGAAACTGCTGGAGTTTTCGCTGCTTCGGGACCATCTATCTTGCACGCGTCAGTCAGGTGTACGTTTTCTATCCAGTTCAAAAGGAAGCAGCAGTACTTCCGCAGATGTATGACAGCATATGGTCAGGATTTAGATGAGTGAATACTTGCACCTGGAAATCAAATACCAGCACGGGCAGCCCCCTCCCGCTTGCCCAGGGCAGCAGCTTCCTAACCGGGCAGGGGGAGAGAGCTGCCAGATCAAACGCAATCCAGATGTCTCCTCCGTCTCCTCCTCTTCCCACACTACCTTCCATTGTTTTCTTTGTCCTTTGGCAATATTTCTACATTTCTAAAGGAGTAAAAGAGCCCAGAAAATCGGGAGAAATATGTGTTTAAAGCCGCACAAACACACCACCCATTGCGCAGTTAAGGCATTTTTGAAAAAATAGTTGTTTCAGCTTTTTATTAAAAGGTTTGTTTTCATTCTCTTTTTCAAAAGCATCCGATTTTTGTAGTAATCTTTGGTCAAAGATTTAGAAGGAATCCTTAGCTTGATTTTCAGATTGCTCAGGCAACTTTTGTGAATGTGCCATTTTGGATGTCACTGGAGTCAATAATGTCCCAGCCACCTGAACAGATTCTGATGTTTACATATTGCTAACTGTCCACTTATTGCATTTTACTCTGAAATCTAGTGTGTTGCTTGGGGTAGCTCTCTAGTGAAGGATCTTGTTTTATCTTTTCAAAACACTTGTGTTTTTTTTTCCCCCTGAGTCAAACCTCTTTGTACCTTAATATCTCTATATATACTTCAGAGATAAAAAGGTAAAATATTATAAATGTGTTGAGAGCTTCTCATCACTCTGAAGCAATAATTAGTCATTCAAAATCTCTGATGTAAAGATAGCTTTATAAAACAGGGTTGGGGGGGTGGACTTGCCCGGGAAAAGGAGTAAATAAAACTTAAAACTAGCCAGTAAATGTGAACTCTTCACAGCATAAATGAATAGCTGATAGCCCTACAGAAGAAGAAGAAGAAGAAAAAGGGGAGGAGGAGGGAGAGGGGAGGAGAAGGAAGAGGAGAAGGAAGAAGTAGAAGGAGAAGAAGAGGAAGAGAGAGAAAGGAATGAAGAAAGGGAGGGAGGGAAGAAGGAAGGAAAGGGGAGAGGAGAAAGAAAGAAAACGTTGGCTTTATTAGTCCATGATTGCCCTTCACAGTATGTGGACAAAATGCCCACTTAGAAACAAACTTCAAGTAATGAAAGGTGGCAGCTTCTGGTGATTAATTTTTTTCCTATGTGATCTACAAATGTGGCATTTGACTTCAAGTTATCAGGTAGTCTGTCTAATTCTTACTCAATTATTCTGTTACTAGAAATAGGCCTTGTTCATATTAGCACCTTGCTCCTGTATTAACTGTTTAAATATTTGATTTTTATGACTTTCTGGTTAGTCAAGATCTAAGAAAGCTATCTATATTCTCAAAAAAAAAAAAAAAACACCCCAGGCCGTTCTATTTATTTTGTAGAAAATCATTAAGAGGTGGGAGGGCAGAGAAAATTAACAGAAAAACAAAACAAATTGTATCAACTTTGTATAAACATATTAGCAACCATTGTCTCCTGGATGTGGATGCATATGTAGCAGGGGGAAGTTGGTGTCAGACAGACATAGGTTGATTTCTCACCCCCTCCTTCACTAGCTGCACTCTTGGTCTCTCTGAGGCTTCATTTTGCCCTCAGTTAAATGGTAAAATGGATATAATAATTTTTGTGAAGGTTAAATCAAGCAGGAGAACACAGACAAAGCGCTTGGGTACTCGGTTCCCTCTTGTTAAATGTCGTTTCTCCTTACTAATTTTTTTTTCTTCAAAATATTTGTTTCTTATAAATGACGGTTCCCCAAACTAAGAATTTTATTACAAAGCAGTTCCAAAGACAGCCCTGGAAACTCCAACCGGCAGCTGTCGTGCGATTTCAAAACGAAGAGAGGTTCTCCTCCAGCTTCTTTCCCCACCTTGCTGAGCTAGAGGGGTGTTGGGAAGAACTGAGCCTTGTTTTTATTTGTCATAGATTCTCTTCTCGTGAGATAGTTACCTAAATTAGCCCGTAAAATATACAGACAGCAAATGAACCAGAAATGCAATAATCCCCTGCCCAATCAGCCCTGAACTACTTCACGAGGTGGCGCTGAGACTGTCGCAGGAGATTGATGTGTGTGAAAACAGTTGAAGTTCTTTGCGGGAAAGTATCCTTAGTGTCATTATTTCTTACTAGCAGGAATGAAAATACCACCACTGCTCTCATTAACGAACTTTGTATTGAAGCCCACTTTAAACCTGTTTCTCAGATTTGTCCAGATATTGTGGAATTGGGGGAAAAGTTTCTTCTTTCCTTCTTTCTCTCTCTTTCTCTTTCTTAATACAAGCAAACCAAAAAAAAAAAAAAAAACCCTATTAGTGCTCCTATATCCAAAGGAAAAGAATCGCAGGCGTGCGTGCATGTTCACACACACACACACACACACACACACACAGAGTCATATTAGTAGTATGCCCCATCAGGAAATCTCGAAATGATTGATATTTAAAGTATTATCATCTCAGGTGGAAGCTCCCATCAAGTACAAATTTATACAACAATTGCATTTTTTCCCTTCTCTTTCTTTTCCCAAACCTGCTAGCAAGCTTTCTTTTTTCTCTATTCAGTGCCTTCCTCTGCTCTCCACCCCCCCTCATGACCCAGCCCCAATTGGTACACACACTCCCTCCTGCCCCACCCCCACCCCCATCTCTAGTGGTGTGAAAACAGAAAAGCGTCTGAGTATCCGGGCAGCCTATCAGTTTGCCAAGGTTCATTTTAGCTAATCCAGACATCCCGCACAGCAGGGGGAAAACTGCTGTATCTAGTGAAACAAGAGCATGAATAATTAAAACTCTGTTATTAATGAACTTCCAGTCGTTATGTAAATGAAACTGATTTCAAGTCTAATTTGTCAGCCTGAATTCTTTTTCTGTTCTCCCTTTGTCTAGGACAAGAACTCATCATAATGGACCCGATAATAAAACACTAGTGTACATGCTGTGTGCAGCGCCCATCTGAGTTAGAGCTCTTAGCGTGGTTGATTGATACACTTACTCCCGAACAAGTCTATAAGGCATTTTGTGTGGCTCTAAGTTTTAAAAGCCGCTCTTTTTCCCTTTGACAGGGCCGCCTATTCTTCGCACATACCTCATTATCATTTACCTTTACACGAGGGGTGGCATATAATTACTGCCCAGTAAATAGTTTCTTTTGCAATATCCATGATGTTCAAAGACAGCAGAGTTCAAAAAGGTCCAGGGGAAGGGAAGTCTGTAGTCTTCTGAGAATAACAAACAGCCACCAGGGAGAGAAAATAAAAGGAAAGAAAAAGGAATACTTGACAAAGCGCGAGATCACTAAGTACCAGTGGCCCAGTGTTCCACCATCAAGTGTCACTCATGCTATTTGGGGCATTGTCCAAGTGATACCCCAATGTCTGTGGCTACATATTTCAGCTGCACTGTTTAGGTCCACCGTATTGTTTGTGAAATCGTTCACTATTAGGGTGACAGCTTCAAATTCTACAATCTGACTTCTTAGAGTTACAAATATTTTACACAACATAAAAGCAATCATTCTTTCGACAGAAAGCAACTCGGCAGTGTCGATTCATTGAGAATTTACTGAGCTGGAATCTGTGCGTTCGAATTTGGAAAATGCTTCTATACTATTGTGAGGGAAATGTGTAAGTTAGATATCAGAATTAATAGTTTGGATATTTGGCAACTGAGTTTATTTCTATAAGACATTGTGTAAGTAAAATAACAGAAATTAACTCCTATTTTGTATATCTGTTACGTTAAAATAATTAATTTTGCTCCATGTTTAGAAGGAGGGAAAAACTCAGAAAAATTCGTTCAGAAAAATCCTAAATCTTTCAAGCTGCAGGTGCTAACTACTACCATGATTCTTGCTAATCCAGTAGATTTTTCATTAACGGAATCATAGTGCACAAGAATATTAAGAACTAAAAAACTTCTTTAGGCCCCCCAAATATTGACGTACCAGCTCCTAGGGAGTTTTGCATCCCTATATCAACATCTGCAGCTCTTTTGCATCACTGAGATTAAAGAAGTATTGCAGGCATTGTTTACTTCTGCTATCTTTTGTTATTTTGTAACATTGCTTTGTTTATAGTACCAAAGAATAAATATTATCTTAATCACTTTTGTCCAAACAAAGAAAAAATGGACATCTCAGCATCTGCCCAAATGATATAATCAATCCTTCAGGAATCAGAGACTCACAACATGGATTTTCAGTCGCCTAAAATATGCCAGACACAGGGTTAAGCAATGGAAACAAAAATATGAAAAGGGAACAATTGTTTTCAAAAAGGGGGAGAAAAGTCAGTTAACCAATATTTATTACTCGTTGTGAAAGGTATTTTATATATATATATAAAATGCATATATATATAGCATACATGTATGGTATGTATACATATGAATATATAGTGTACAAAGAATGTGTAAATTGTCACAAACCCCGAAAGTGATTTAATTTGCCAGGAAGCCAGGAGACAGTTCAGAGAATACTGTCCTCTCTACTTAGTCTAGTGGCAAAATTTTATCTAGCCCAAGCCACTGTCAGTGTCGTCAAATGCAAGGTCTGGTTTCATTTGATTCCTTTTCTTCTAGATGCACTATGTAACAATCTATGCCTCAATTTCCCAGCCAGGAAAAGGCATACAGTCATTCCAAAACCTATCTGATTTTCACGATGTCAAAGTATAAGTAGAAGATATAGGTTAAATAAATTCAGTCCCCTGCGATTTCACAGGGACGTGACTAGACCCGTGGCATCACAACAGGGACGGCACAATTTAAGGTCGGATGGCGCCCCACTCCAGCATGCTCAAGGAACTGTGCCCCAACTTACAGCAGGCTTGCCTGGGAGAGGTCTCGTGCCCATTGTGCCAGCGCCAGACCTTGCTAAAGCCACTGCTCGCTCTCAAGTTTTGATTAACCCTGGAATTCCTCTGAGTCCATCTAAACCTAAACGAGTACCTACATGAAAAGACAAAAGCAACGCAGTGATAAGTGCAAGATGTGTGATGACATGCAACATAGGATAGCGCACACACGTACACGCGGGCACACACACGTACCTGCCTACTTCCGATGGGTAATACGGCTCAGGGGGCTAGCAACTCTATTCATCCCTAGCCAACTCCAGAAAAAGTCATAAAAATACGTAATCTGGAATTAAAGTCAATTAAACTACATTGCTTCTTCGGAAAGTGAAAAGGAAAACACACATAAGTAATAGAAATCAATTATTGTATATTCCCAGGCCTATTCTTATAAGCTGGAGAGGTAATCGATCACTCTAGAGATTTCTACAAGGTAATTACTGTTTATTCTTTAATGATACTACTGTCTTCCTCTTCTTCTTTCACACCAGCCCCCTGCAGCTGCCCCCTCACAAAGCAAATAAGCTGCAGTTAAAAAAAAAAAAAAAAAAAAAGGCTGAAAGAAAGTTGGTGTTCTGCATAATGTGGACAATAAGCCTGCAGACCTTCATCCCTCTCTGTGACCTGAGGCTACAATACTTTATGGCCCATGCTGCATGTACACATCATAACTGCTTTTTAGTAATAAATGTGGCCGTGGCTTTGAGAGAACACTGCTGCATGGGGGGAATTAGTGGGAAATATCCTTCTTGTGGATGTCTAGTCACTCCAAAGAACGAAATGTGAAAATAATAAGCAGCTGAATAAGAACGTGGACCAATTAAGAACTTAAAACAACTAGCATCCAACTAAGAATCTTCCCCCCTCTTTAAAAAGAAGGGGAGAAAAATAAAGAGTAAAAATAAATGCTTCTGCTATTATCCAGAGCCAAAAGCACTAACCAAGAGATTTCACAGCGCTTCAGTCAGAGCTAGGCTAATGAATATAAGTTACCTTAGCTGGTTTTAGCTGACTTTGAAATTAAAGTTCCAAACCCTTGCATGCAGGGAGAGCTGGATTTGAGCAAAATGGACTTAATAAACTCCATTGTGCGGTTAGATCCCTAGTGAGATTTCCTGCCCATCCATGACCAATCGGTATTATTTTTCAGTGACTGGTACTTTTGTGAGCAAGATTGGGATTTCTGGGAGTGATTAGCACTTTTCACCATTGATTGACAGGTTCAAACAGAAATGAGACAATAGGAGGAGTCATTAGGAATTCAAATGTAAGGTTAGTGTTTGCAGGCTTTGCGATTGATTTTAATAGAAAAAAAACCCTGTATGTAAGGAAAGGAATTAATGTTTAAAATGTTAATTTAGGAAGTATAAATCAATCTGTTCAATTTCAAAAAAAAAATTCAGAATTGAAATTAATCAAAACTAATAAGAAGATGAAATAGCAGTGTTTTAGGCATTCTTTCTAGAAATTTCTAATGTCGGCCATGGATATATTTAGTTTTTGCTTTGGATATTTAGGACGAAAGATGTAAAATCTTAGAGACATCCTCAGTAGCAAAGATTTAGATTTGGTTTTCTTGTAGATGAAAAATCTTGTAGAAAAAAAATAAAAATTGTTTTGCTAAGAAAAGAAATATGATGAAACTCTCCATTATATCCAGGGAAGATTCCTTAGGGAAATAATTACGGTGAATGATTCTAGCATTGACCAGTAATTGATAATTGGCCACAAATAATTAGGGTAGAATATCTTTACTGGTGTAAATTATGCTAATAGCTCAGCCTTGTCCCTAGGTGCTGATGTTGGTTTCTTATAAGTAATTTTGTTTTAAATTCACATTATAAATTTAGCATACTATACTTGAAAATTTAATCTTGTTTGGCATCAAAGCAAAGGCAGATAATACAGAATTAAGCAAGCCTAATCAAAGAAGAAAAATAAGATGCACACCATCATTTTTCAGGATGTTTTGCTAAGGGTTGACTTCTCGTGGGAAAAGAAGTTTTCTGTGACAAAAATGCACATGAACTGTGTTTTTAAAAAAGCAAAACCAAATTGGAGCAAACTCTGTGACTTGGAGTCACCTCCCAAATTTGGATAGACGCATTTCCAATACCTCATAAGTTGTTAATATTTAAAGGACGATGGCATAAATCCAATACCCGGTGAACGAAATAATCACTGCATCAGATTTTTATGCATATCCTGTGTGCAGCTCAGCATTCAACCTGCATTTTTTGAATATGTTGTGACTAATTTATGCCAAGTTTTCATCAACCTAGCATTTTTCATTTTTCAATTGACATACAAAGTTCTGTAATTTGTGTGCTCAGTATGTTAATATACTGAGATAGTAAGAGAAAATTCAATGCATCACGATAACAAAAATAAACTGTCAGGGAACCTCGGTAGAAGTGAGAGGTCAAGAAAACAAGCACAGGGGCGCCTGGGTGGCTCAGTTGGTTAAGCGACTGCCTTCGGCTCAGGTCATGATCCTGGAGTCCCTGGATCGAGTCCCGCATCGGGC